>NC_053154.1:36734825-37075825 GCF_016835505.1 Polypterus senegalus | reverse complement strand
AAACAAGTGAAGACCATTCAGTCCATCTTCTTAAAGGTTGTCAAGGCTTCTTCTTCAACAACATGCTTTGGTAGGTTATTCTGTCCTAAATTCACTTCCCTTAATTTACACTGGCGTCTTTAAGTATGTGATTCACAGTTAAGTTGTAAGAATTCTGCTGGATCTAATTTATCAATGCCTTAAAGAATTTTGAAAATCCAGATTAGGTCCCCACGTACTCTGCTCTGCTCGAGACTAAACAGATTTAGTTCTGGGATACACCTTGTTACTCTCTTCTGCACAGCTTCAAGTGCTGCAATGGCTTTTTTTGCAGATGGGGTCTCACTAATGTATTATATAATCTAACCATAATGTCCCTTGATTTATATTCAACATTTTATTTACCTTTTTACCTGAACATTGATTAGACAATGAAAACATTATGTCAACTTAAACTCATAAATCCTTTTCAGACATTATTTCCTGTAGGACAGTGATTTCCCATCTTGTATTTCTAATTGAAGTAGTTTTTGTCCACGTAGCACTTTGCACTTTTCAATATTAAACTAAATTTTCCAAATGTTCTCCCAATTCTGAAGATTGTCCAGGTCATTTTGAATTATTTTTGCTGCCTCCTCAGTATCTGCCATTTGTCCAGCTTTGACTTTCATAAGTTTACTATTTATACCAGAATATATTTCATTAATGTAAATCAGAAAGGAAAGACCCCCTGAGGGACTACACTGATGACCCATTCTGCTCTTATCTGTACTCTTTGTTTTCTCTTGGTTAATAACTTGTCATCCAGCTTTATAGGTTACCTCTGATGCCTACAACATACTGGATATACAGTAAGAGTGGGAAGCTCAGGATATCTGATATCGTCGACCATTAGGAGCCTCCTTTATGATATCAAAGGGTATCTTTAACGCTGATTGGTGAATGACAGTTAAAACTAATTTGGCTTGGGGTTTGAATGAGTGGCCACAATCTTAACAGGGATGTGATGAAGAAGAACTTGCTTTTATTTCAATGATTTCTCTCATCCTGTCAAACTATCTCATCTATTTCAAATGGCTGCTATTTCCTGTCAGTTGATATTTTGAAGCCCAACATCTCCAGTCAAAATTCTGTCTTCACTGGAAATTGTACTTTTGTTCAGTCAACTGTAAAGTAAAATTAACTGTGACATTTAGAAATAGAACTGGGCAATGCCAGAAAACAATTCTATATTTTATTAAAAAATATGCATCCTCATTATGAATTTAATGGCTTCCTTTTACATAGTATATTTTACACTAACTAAAAACACCCTAAAACGAATGTTTTCATTTGACAATTTGGGAAAGCTTATACAGTACATTAAGTAAGGATTAAAATAAAAAAAGAAACTGACTAGTTTGATACAATTACCTTCTGCAGCTTTTTGTTGCATTTTTAAAAAATTGGGGTAAATGTTAGCTATTTTATCAAATTACTTGCCCTAAAAATTGAAACACAAGGCTGAGTTCCTTAAGAATTCAGTTTTGGAAAAAATAAACAGTTCTGATGGGATATTTCAGTATTAAAATATTCCTGACAACTCTGCTGATGAACTCCATGCTTGGTAAGTGAAACAGCAAAATCTGAAAGCTTAGTCAAACATGAATTAATTTCTGATTAAATTATCTGTTATAATGGAGACCTGCAGAGATGACAGAAGGCCAAAAGCTGCAGGGGTCCCCACAATATGGCGCCTTGTTACAGGCTGTTTCAAATGAAGGGTGCTGGTCGTTTGTGACAATGCTATGTAATTTTCTTCCCTGAAAATATAAAATGGACAGTTGAAAAAGGATGGAAATGTCCTGTTGTAGAACACACATAATATACAGTATTATTTCATGAACATTAATTTAAAAAAAAAAACTATATTTCAAAATTGAATGTTAATAATAACAAAGAAAAGCTGTGAATGGGAATGTACAAAATTATAAACCCTGTTGACAAAGATAACTTGAATGAATCAAACACAAGCCACCCTGTAAGTGTTTAAAACTTTATGAGTAGCTTCCCATGTTGGGGTGGCACTGTGCTATTTAGCTACTAATGAAGCTCGATTAGAAGTGTTTCTAAGTTTTTCTTTGCAGAAGGAATCAAGAAAATCCTGATAATCCATGCTTATCACTCCTCTTTTTACCAAATGCAACAAGTTTAAAGGTAATAAGTTTTGGTAGCAGACCATTTGAAATGTGGCTTGCGGTTAGAATGAGTGGCCACGATCTTAACAGGGATGTGATAAAAGAAAATTTGTTTTTATTTCAATGATTTCTCTCATCCTTTTTATCTCTTCACCTTTAACTTTCTGAGTAGGGCAATGCCGGAAAGCAGAGCTAGAATTTACTAATATTATATTTAGGTTTTATGCATTGAACATGTATTTACATAAAGTAATATTTATTATCATTTTGACAAAGCAGATGTGATTGATCTAACTTTTATACATAGACAGTGTCCCACAAACTCATATCAGGGGCAGCCTGGGTGTTTTACCTGAACTTACCTGATTCAAGACGTTGCTTCTCAGATTCTATTTTTACTGTAAAAAAGAATAACAAAATTTAAAAGCCAAGTCCAAAATTATGAAGATATATTCTGATATACATAATATTAATATACTAATCACACTTTATTCTTTACTTTATCATTGTTATTAATTGACAACAAACAAGACACTATTTGTGAATTTAGATGCTGTTGCCAGAGCTCTGAGGAAGAACAAATCAAGTGAATATTCCAGTTGTGATGATGGAAGATTCAAACATTCCTAATGCAGTTTAGCAGGTTAAGTGACTGAATGTGTCAAATCCAGTTAAATTAGACAGCAGTTGGATTTCGCTGCTTACTTAGCAGTGCCTGCTGATATCTGATTTATATTCTACCCATTGACTCTGATAAAGTCTTTGAGCTCAGCTTCCATGAACAGCAGGCGATTTACAATGAGATGGTCTTGTGGCAGAGAACTTGAAAATTCTGTGTGCCTCCTCCTAGCACTGCATATTTGTTTTCACTACAATGGGTGACTAGCCAGGTATGAAACACGTAGTATACTGAGTGAATTATCGGATGTTGAATTTATGACTGGCACACTTTACCTTAAACTTCAAGGGAGGAGGAAACACCTAGGAACAAGTATGTGTCCAATGCCAGTTCTCAAAGAAAGAAAAAAACATGGCTCCATGTATACCTAATAAAGATCACTTTGCTAAACTGAGATCAGTGTGATGACTGGAAGTGATGAAGGATTTCAGTGACCAAGTGGTTCTCGAAGTGCTGGAGGAGTTTAGGGTGACTTTGAAATGAGATTCCATGATGTAATGGAATACAAAAATATTTCAGTGCTATTCATAATCCCTTTCATGTGATTCTGTCAATGAAAACTGAACCAGGTGTTGGTCTCTTGTGAAAGCTGGCCTATGAGGAAGACTTCCCTAACTTTAAACTGCATGTGGAACATGGGATGTCCTATTTTTTAACACATATAAAAAAAATCCACATTTTACACAATAAACATGATAATGTTAAAGACAAATGGCCTATCCAGCAAAAATTGTAAAAGCACACAACATACAGCATCACGACAGTCAAGCTGATGCATCCACACTTTTACTCATATGGCCAGTTAGGTCTACTTCAGTTGTAACTGGCATTGCCTGATGCTAAAACTAAATGTTGTGTGATGTGAAAGAACAATAGCTGACACATCTGTTAAATGTCATTTATGCATTTGTACAGCACAGCACTCCAGTTTGTTGTCTCCTACTAATGCAGCTCCATGAAAAAGAAAGTATAAGGAGACAATGACCACTGCTATAATGACAAAAAGACAATAGGAAGATATGGAACTACAATAAAAAAACATCTTCAAGGAATAAATAATAAATCATGGAACACTTATTACAAAACAGACAAGCAATTGAACTTCACTCAATTATTTTGACATCATTTGTAAGCTGCTTTGGATAAATGTAACTGGTAAATACTAATATATTAATATTCAGTGTTAAACTCTAAACAACAAATGTATGCAGCCCAGAGGAAAGGAAAAGAAACCCTCAAATGCAGGAGCACCTCGATTCAGGGTTACAAGATGAGGCATAATGAGATTTTAAAAGTTTGACAGGACAGCAATGAGACATACACTAGGAAGTGGTTTTCTTACAAAGCTGTGGGTTATTTTTTATTCAGCTTTAATCTAACGGTTGTTTTTCAAAAATGCTGGAGGCGATTAAAAGTAAGACTCTAGCAGAATTAAACCCCATTACCAATGAGCAGATGACACGTACCTTTAGACTTCTTGAACAAATACACCGCAGCAGGTAAAGACAGCAGTATTCCCACTCCAAAAAGTATTAAAATTATTGAGAACGTCTTCCATCCAGGTGAGACGAGACTAAAAAAATCATCTTCAGAAAGAAAGGAAAGGAAAAGCTTTGAATGACTTTACCAGCCACAGTTTCAAGAGAGAAACTTTATAATTTTGAACACTTAAATTTTCATTGACAAAATAATTATAATTCCAGATCACATTTAAAAAAAAGCATTATTATTCACTAATATCACTGTAAGGACAGATCAACATCCATGACAGATCCTGACTTTACATGTGCACATTTTCAGGGTCATCTTAATTTATGTCCTTAAATAACATATTATAAAATGAACATTCACAATGAACAAAACATTATAAAATTAATTACACAAACATTTAGTTGGTTAATGTTAATCTACTTATTTAAATAAATTATCCACCAATTATTTTAACAAGCTTTGACATAATTTAAGATTTTGTGAATATTCTTAATATACAGTCTCTCTACCTGTAAACATCACTTTCTTTTAAAGTGCTCTAAAATCACAAAATCTTTTCTACAATACAATAACATATTTTCAGCTAACACAGATCTGCACACCACACACTGTAAATCTCTTTCTTGATGTCCATTTCAAATGAGGTTTTAACTACAGACATTTTAAAGCCGTGTGATACACACTGCAGTTCGACACGAGGTGACCTGCTCAACACTAACTGGAGCAGACGGCTTTGTGAGGACGTCGACTATCAAACAAAACTCCCCAAAGAAATAACCAACTGTTTGATTGAGTTGTGAAGAGTAATAGCAGGACTTTTTATGATTGTGACTTTGTAATTTGTCCAGAGAAGGAAAATCTAAAAAAGTATAAAATAAAGAGATCAGCAAAATACTGAATGTGCAACTTTATTCTGCTGTAATTTCTTCTCACAGCATAGCTCCTTTACGATATTTATACATTTTAAAATAACAATAGCTGGCCTTCATTTGGATATCTAGCATCTAGTGCTTCCAGTAAAGCATCTTCATAATGCAGTCATTTTTTTATACTTCAAAAAAATAAACATAGACTTGTTACCTGTGGATATTTCATAACCATTTTTTCTGGCTATTGCTGATACGCTGTGCATCACTTTAATGGTGTTCAGAAGCTTACTGCAGCATTTGTGCTAATATGAATTAATATTGAAAGTATATTTTTGGTAAAAACATAATTGAACTTATTGTGCTGAAATTTATATTCCAAACATGCAACTTCTTCTCCAGATGTAAATATTGTGACAGAGAAATGTCTTCTCTTTATTCTGATGTATGTAACATGTATATTGAGTTAAGTGTGAAGACTTTGTGGCCACTTAAATCAAATCAGCAGTGACTGAGTTTACACATGGGAGCCCACATTAGGTGGGCAACAAAATCTCACAGACCTCAATATGCAAAGTAAACGCAGGTGGCACACTCAGCACTTCCATGACATTGTGATATTTAAGAAGGAGGATCAGTTACAGCAGATTAATTACTAACCATCAATTTCAATTTGTGCTTCAATGCTTGTCTTTGTTTCTCTATGGTCAATTACACAGATGACTCCATGTCTGTCCATCTCAGTCACCCAAAGTGTGCTGCTCACTCCAACCAGGGAGACTTTGTCCTGATTCTCCGTAGTGTCAGCACGTGTTGTTAAGTCCTGGCCCATTAGTGTTCTCCATGTCAAAGTAGGTTTAGGAAACCAGCCCTGTGATTCACATTTCAGTTTAATTTCATTTCCTGGGGGGCTGTCGAGAAAAAGACGAGGCTCCTCTCCAAATCCTAGAAAAGAGGAAAAAAAGACACAAGACAACAACAACAATATTTATTTATATCGCACATTTTCATACAAATGATGTAGCTCAAAGTGCTTTTACAATGGCAGGCTTACCTATAAAATATTATTAAATGAAGAGAAAAGAGACCATTGAGTCATGTAAAGACACCAACTGATATGTCATTTTTCTATGCCTTTTGTATAGTAAACATTATTTAAGCATTAAAGCAGAGAGTTTTATTGAAATATATATACATATGTATACTGTATGTGTATGTATATGTGTGTGTGAGTGTGTATAAACACTCTCTAATCAAATCATCAGGAGCACTAAATTAATACTTAGTTGGGCCTCCATTTAAAAACAGCCTCATGACATGAATTCCACAAAATGTTCGAAACATTCCTTTGAGACTTTGGTCCACGTTGACAAGATTGCATCACACGATGTCCACAGATTTGTCAGCTACACATTCGCAAATCTCCCATTCCATCACATCCCAAAGGTCTTCTATTGGATTCAGATCCAGTGACAAGGGAAGGCCACTGAAGAACACTAAACTCATTGCCATGTTCCTGAACAACAGTTTGAGATGACCGTTGCTTTGTGACATATGCATTATCATGCTGGAAGTGGCCATTGGGAGTTGGATAAATTGTGGCCATGAAGGGATGCACAAAGTTAGCAACAAAACTTAAATAGACTGTGGCATTCCAGCAAAGATTTATTGGAATTTATGAGCTCAAAGTGTGCTAAGAAAAAAATTCCTCAAACAATTACACCACCACCTCCAGACTGGACTGTTGTCACAAGGCTGGTTGGGTACATAAGCAGAAATCAAAATTCATCAGACCAGGCTACATTTCTCAAGTATTCAACTGTGTAGTTTTGTTGAGCCTGTGCCCACTGCAGCCTTAACTTTCTGTTCTTGGCTAACATAAATGTGTTCTTCTGCTAGTGTAGCCCATCTGTCTCAAGGCTAAATGTTTTGTAAACCCAGAAAGCTTTTCTGCTTCTCCAATTGAACGGAGTGTTTATCTGAGTTACCGTAGCCTTTCTGTGAGCTCACACCAGCCTGGCCAGTCTCCTCAGACCTCTCTTATCAATAAGTTATTACTTACAGAACTGCCATTCACTGGATGTTTTTGTTTTTGCACCACTCTGAGTAAACTCCGGAGACTTTTGAACAAAAAAATAAGTTACAGAAATCCTCAAACCAGACTGTCCGGTGCAAACAATCGCGCCACAGTCAAAATCACTGCATCACATTTTTCCCCCCTTCTGATGTTTGATGTCATCATTAACTGAAGCTCCTAACCTGCATCTGCACGATTTTATGTATTTTGATACTGCTATGTGATTGGCTGATTAAATAAAATAATGGGAAAGCAGGTGTACAGGTGTTTGTAATAATTTTTTCAGTGAGAGTATATTTTTATGAAATTATTGCATACATAAATGAACAAAAGAATTTCCATTTCAATTCTGGTTTTGTTTTCTCGTCAACATCTTTAAAAAGAGCAACAGCCTATCATTGAATCAAGCACGGACAAGCATCATTTCAAGATAGGATTCCTGTTTATCTCAGAACGCACACACACTCATACTTGGTTGATTTAGAGTCTCCAGTTAGATAAACTTTCATGTCTTTGGGATGAGAGGAAAACTCCACATGATCACGGGGTGAACATGTAAACTCCACACAGACAGTGACTAGGGATTCAGGCCTGGATACTTGGAACCGGAGTCAATAACACGTTGAATTAAAATAAAACATTCCTTTAAAAACAATGCAGCATATTCACAAATGTCCTAAATACACAAAATAATTTAATCAACAACTACAGCTTTTTCATTGGTAACTGGTAAGCTTAAATTACAAACAGTTCTCTCCTTTAATGCTGAAAAGACACTAATTACATAACATGACTACATCGTTTTACATCGCATTATATGTCCTCTTGATGCTAAGTCAGATAGAATTTAATTTAGAAAGCAATATAAGACATAATCTGACTTAATCTGTTTCCCAACAACATTATTTCTGCTTACCTACAACATCTAATGCAAACGTTCCATCTCTGAAATAAGTCGATGTCAGGACATTGCTGGTGTATGAGCCCTGATCAGAGACTCGCACGTCTTGTAACCTCAGAGATACGTTGCCATTTTGTAGCTCATCCGTGAACAGTCCCACCCTGCCATTCCAATGCTGATCATCGATCTTCTCCGCTCCACTTGAATAGCCGTATATAAGCTCTGAGTTTCTGGACCAAGTGATCTCCATGTCCACGGCACTTAAAGCCGGAGATATGTGGCACGGGAGGATGACAGATTTCCCAGCAATGCCAACAACAGGATTATTAGGGACAATAATTTCAAATGTTTCTAAAGAAGAAATTGAAAAATTTTGAAGTGCAAGAAGAAAAAAAAGAATAGAAATGTACAACTTCTGGAAGTGATAACTCTTAATAGTTCAAAAATGGAAATTACCTTCATAACTGGCTGCCATATTCTCTGCCTCTTTTCACACCCAAGCTGCCAAGTCATTGTTAGGAAACAGTCATGTAAACCCTCTGACACTTGACTATTTTTCGTTTGAAGTTTTTGAAATCTTTGATTCTAAATATCTACCTAATTTATTAAACGTCCAGTTGCCCAATGCCTGTATCAGACTTGATTTCCATTACACAAATGTTGTCAGACCAGAGTCATTTTTTAGGCAAAGCCACCCAACCAACAAACATAACCCAGTGGTGTGTCTGCAACTGCCCCTCTGCCCAAGAAGTAAACATGAGTGCCAACTGCCCAAAAACTGGGATTATGACCTTATCTAACGTTTAAGTGCATTGAACTGAAACTAACAAAGTGCATTATTTATTTATGTATTTATTTAATATTGTCACTACTGGAAGAAATGAGAAATGCATCCATGTTTGACCTCTAATTCTCACTAATCTCTCTTCTTGTTTTTATTTGACACTTAAAACACTTGGCGAACTTAAATGGAACTCCTGCACATTATAATTCCATACAGTATTTTAATAATGTTATTATAATACACAACACCTCATAATACCTGTTTGCAATTTCTAGTTACTTTTCAGCTGCTATACTGCTAAACATAAAAATTTGTGGTAGTTACAAGAAACGTTCACAGTCAGTACACATGGCTTTTTATGACAGGTAGATCAGTTAGTAATTGATTCAATCCTTGCTGTGTCTTTTCACATAATTTAAAAGAAAATTAATTAATTTGTAAAACAGTTAAATAAACCTTTATTTTACTGCACATGATTTAACACAGATAGGTCACGTCAACATGTGTCAATAATACAAAGTCATCCTCACCTTCCTGTTGACATCCTGGGAAATGAAAGACAGTCATCAGAAAAAGGGCTTCAAGTGTCACTCTGAGCTCCATCTCTGAAAAAGTGACAGGATAAGACTTTTTACTATAAAAACACACAAGTACCAGAAAAAAACAGGAACTTCTTATAGAAATGTCACACTCACTGAAGTTACAACGATAAATCATTTCTCCTATTTATCCTAAGAATGACCTTCAGGGTACCACTTGATAACAGAAATGAAAATCCTAACTTTAATTTCTAAAATGTAACCTACTACCTGTTCTTAGACTCAGTCCCAACAAAACTGGTGTAAAGCTCAATGGTGGGTCTCGCAGCACCCATTCTTAGCCTGATCAACAGTTCATTACTGAATGGCACCGCTCCTGACGCACTAAAAGTGTTGGTTATCAGACTGATAATAAAATAATCAGAGCCAGACCCACACACACTTAACAGATACAGTATAGGCCTATTTCAATTTCATACTATATCTTTCTAAAACACTTGAAAGAGTAGTTGCTATTCAGCTTAGGACTCATCTTATACATCACAATCTATTTTAGACAATCTATTTTACACTGAACACTGTACAGAAGCAGCACTAACCTGTGTTTTAAATGACATTTTAAAGTCCTCCGATTAAGGCAGTTCAGAATTAATTATGTTCTTAGACTTACGTGACACCACTGACTACTCTGTTCAGTTACACGGGCTGTGAAGGTACAGCGGGCTCTCAGGCACTGGACAGTAAATATGGTGTCCTGCGGGGCTCAGAACGCAGACCTTTACTGTTTTCACTTTTCTTGCTTCCATTACAAATTATCAATAGAAATCATTCATTATTAGTCATATGCAGATGATACCCAGTTATACTTTTCTTTTCACCAAATGACATTTTTCTGATGATGTTGTTAATTAATTGTGTCAATGAATTTAAAAAGAGGATGGGTGAGAACACCCTTAGCAGAATCCTAGAGGGTGCATGGGAGTTTGCCCAACCAGTCTACATGTGTTTTGTGGACTTGAAAAGGCATTCGACCGTGTCCTCCGGGAATCCTGTGGGGAGCTCGGGAGTATGGGGTACCAGACCCCCTGATAAGAGCTGTTCGGTCTCTGTACAACCGGTGTCAGAACTTGGTCCGCATTGCCGGCAGTAAGTCGAGCCCGTTTCCAGTGAGAGTTGGACTCCGGCAGGGCTGCCCTTTGTCACCGATTCTGTTCATAACTTTTATGGACAGAATTTCTAAGCGCAGCCAGGGTGTTGAGGGGGTCCGGTTTGGTGGACTCGGGATTGGGTCACTGCTTTTTGCAGATGATGTTGTCCTGTTTGCTTCATCAGGCCGTGATCTTCTGCTCTCTCTGAATCGGTTCGCAGCTGAGTGTGAAGCGGCTGGGGTGGGAATCAGCACCTCCAAATCCAAGACCATGGTCCTTAGCCGGAAAAGGGTGGAGTGCCCTCTAAGGGTTGGGGGAGAGATCCTGCCCCAAGTGGAGGAGTTCAAGTATTTCGGGGTCTTGTTCACGAGTAGGGAAGAATGGAGCGTGAGATCGACAGGCGGATCGGTGCTGCATCTGCAGTGATGAGAGCTCTGCATCGGTCTGTCATCGTGAAAAAGGAGCTGAGCCGTAAGGCAAAGCTCTCAATTTACCAGTCGATCTACGTTCCTGATCATGAGCTATGAGTAGTGACCGAAAGAACGAGATCGCGAATACAAGCGGCTGAAATGAGTTTCCTCCGCAGGGTGTCTGGGCTTTCCCTTAAAGATAGGGTGAGAAGCTCAGTCATCCGGGAGGGGCTCAGAGTAGAGCCGCTGCTCCTCCGCATCGAGAAGAGTCAGATGAGGTGGCTCAGGCATCTGATCAGGATGCCTCCTGGATGCCTCCCTGGTGAGGTGTTCCGGCACGTCTAACCAGAAGGAGGCCCTGGGGAAGACCCAGGACACACTGGAAGGACTATGTCTCCTGGCTGGCCTGGGAACGCTTTGGGATTCTCCCAGAAGAGCTTGAAGAAGTGGTCAGGAGAGGTTAGTCTGGGCGCCTCTGTGCTCAAGCTGCTGCCCCCGCAACCTGACCTCGGATAAGCGGAAGAGGATGGATGGATGGATAGATGGATGGGTGAGAACAATTTGTCTGTGAATGTTACTTACTGAGGGAATGAGACAGGCTGCTACAATATGCAGTCATTTTAACCCAGTAGGTCTAAACATTAGTTTTACTGAACCAAATGGCTAAGTAGGTATTATCTTTGACAGTATCACATCCTGAAGCTTTCCAAAACTTGTTTTTTTTCCATCTTGAAAATACTGGACAACTCCTGCATTAAACTTCCAGACTGGCCACTGTTTGTGTGCAGTATGCAAGTTACTTTTACAAACATATTGGATTTTTTCTCAAAGTCGGGCAGCCATCCTGGCACATCTCAGGTACATGTGTGTCATTGGCAATGGCATTGAACCCTTAACACTGCATACCAAACTTCACATTTAATCCCATTCATTAGATAGGAGGGTATGGCAACCTTGCCAGTCCATATGACTAATAAACTTGCATAGGTCTGGGCAAAACCAAACAGCATTTAAACAAAGGTATTTGTCTTTTGTCAAAACTGAAAATTTGGGAGGCCCAATGGCATTTAACCCTTTACGGTTTCCATCAAAGATTACATTAAATCCCATTCATTACATTTGAAAGTAAGCCAACTTTGCCAGTCCATTTGACCCATATTCCTGCAATTGGCTGGGAAAACCCCTCCTGCAATTAAACAAAAGTATCCTTCTTTTGTCAAAACTGTGAAAATTAGGGTGGCTCAATGGCATTTAACCCTTTACAGTTCCTGTTCAACTACACAGTAAATCTCATTCATTTCATTATTTCACTGTGCCAACATTGCCAGTACTTTTGACTTAGTTACATGTGTTGGGCTGGGCAAATCACAACTGCAAATTAACAAAGACGTCTGTCTTTTCTTGAAATTGTGAAGCTTGGGGTGTCCAAATGCTTTCTAACCCTAACAGTGCCCTTCAAACATCAAAGTAAATCTCATTCATTAGATGTTACAGTGTGGCACCTTTTTATTTTTGCATCCATATTGGATTTTTCTCAAAGTAGGGCAGCCTTCCTGGAACATCCCAGGTACATGTGTGTCAGCATAATCTGGCAGCTCTAAATGATCCTGTTATCAATGATTGTGAGTGTGTGCTGACTGTTTTTGGAAGGGGATTTAAAATCAGTCTGATGGGGCCACAAAGCAGCAGTTCTAAAGAATGTGTCAATTTGAAACAATTACAATCAATATATAAAACTGAATGACTCTCTGTCTGTTCCCTACACCCTTTGACTAATCTGAGTCAAATTTTGCATGATTGCTCTCTAGGACTGTATGGATTAGATAGTTACTTTGGAACCCAATTTTTAATCCTGGCGTTCACGGGGTTTGATTTTATCTTTGTGCTACAATCTGCACAATACTGCCACCTGCTGGGTTAGATCAAGAGAAACATCTCAAGATAGAATTAGCGCTAGCAGACAACATGACCAGAGCTTATCGTGACTTAGCCAGGTAAGGACGCATGCTGTTTCTATCTACTGTAATATACTAAAGAGTATTGTGTGCTTTGCAGGCTGCGGCTTGATCAAGTGTGGAAGTGCAGCGCAACACAAAGGGAAATCAAAGGGTTTTTGTTTAACTCCTTTTTGCAGGTTTTTTTCATAATTTAAGTGCTACAGACTGTCCACTTTGAACTAAGATGACAAGTCAGACGTAACAGCATTCATGGTCACAACCCAGCATGGTGTTACCACAATTCCGGAATTCAATCAGAACCAAAAGAACAAATTCTCAACTCACGAGAGCAGAGACATTAACTCTTTCAGGGCTGATGTTGACTTTTGTCAAAAGGAGGCGTTGACGATGACAATCCCCTGTACACTGTGACAAAACCAGCCATTACATTTCAGTTGGACTCTCATTGCTAGAAGGAAAGTTAGATTCATTGGTTTGACTGAGATTCCTGTGCTCTCGAGTAGCAAGGCACACACAACGGTAAAATGGCACTGACATCTGGCAAGAGATCAAAGCAAATGCATGAATCAAAATACTCTGTGGACGACATTTTGCCTATTATTTCTGAACTGGACTATGACTTGTCAGACTCAGTTTTTGATACAAGTGATCAAAACGAATGTGAGGCTCCAGTTTCAGCTGATTGGTCCCCAGCTAGTCATGGTACTGACAATGTTCACCAGGGAGGACCGCCACTTAACAATGATAAGAGTTAGAAACCAGATTGTGACCATGACCGCTGCTGCTGTCCCAGCCATTCAAAGACAGCCTGACAGCAAGCCTGCCGCACATTCTTGGCAAACTGGCAGCCACAGTCTGCAGCAACAGACGCTTTATGTTGATTTCTGAGTGAAACCATTGTTTTTGGAAAAATATTCAGCCCTCAAAGAGTTAATAGAGGGGCAGTGTGGATGACGGATGGGACAGCTAGCAATGACAACAGGGTCACCGTTTAAAAACACATAAACCTTTGGTTTCTTTCTTTAACCCATTCTATAAATATACCCAAACAACACCTTGAAGTTCAGCTAAATAAAAAACACTCTACATATTGTAATATTGCCACTTATATGTAAAGTGAACATAATTATTAATGTTTCCTCATGCTGCACAAGTCCTATCTTAAATTTATTTGAACAGTTCTATTTTTTGTTTCAGGCTTTTAATCATAATGACCTGAGGCTACAAGATGGGAACCAACTCTGGAAGTGATGTTAGTTCATCCCAGGATACTCTCACACACACACACACCCACACTCATTCATACTCAGTCTAGAATCTCCAGTCATCTTAACATGCAGGTCTTTATAGGAGACGCCAGTACAGTGAAGACAAGTTGATGTGGATGTGCAAACTGGGCAATGAAGAGAGTCGGGAAGGCTGGACTGGGGAGCTCAGAGAAAACCAACACAAACCAACAAGGGATGGGACTGGCAGTCTGAGCATATAATCAGAAAAACGATTTAATAAAAGCATCCCATAAATACTTATATCTGAGGGTTTTCTGAAACAGCGATATTGTACATTACACAATCAAATAAAATAAAAGTTGCCATGACAACAAACAGATTACTATGAATCCAACTTTTCTTTACTCGTTTTAAATGAGGCTCGAGGTGTCTGCTTATCCGTTTTCCCTGCAATTAAATAAAAGTGTCCGTCTTTTGTCAAAACTGTGAAAATTAGGGTGGCGCAATGGTATTTAACCCTTTACTGTTCCCATTGAACTACACAGTAAATCTCATTCATTTCATTATTTCACTGTGCCAACATTGCCAGTACTTTTGACTCAGTTACATGTGTTGGGCTGGGCAAGTCACAACTGCAAATTAACAAAGGCGTCTGTCTTTCCTTGAAATTGTGAAGCTTGGACAAGTGATGAGCAGTGCCTGGTTGTCTCCACACATACCGCTTAGAATTAAGGGCAAAAAGTTCTATCTTGGAGTTTGCTAAAAGACAACTGAAGGACTCTGAGATGGTGAGAAATAAGATTCTCTGGTCTGATGAGACCAAGATAGAACTTTTTGGCCTTAATTCTAAGCGGTATGTGTGGAGACAACCAGGCACTGCTCATCACTTGTCCAATACAGTCCCACAGTGAAGCATGGCGGTGGCAGCATCATGCTGTGGGGTGTTTTTCAGCTGCAGGGACAGGGCGACTGGTTGCAATCGAGGGAAAGATGAATGCGCCAAGTACAGGGATATCCTGGACAAAACCTTCTCCAGAGTGCTAAGGACCTCAGACTGGGCCGAAGGTTTACCTTCCAACAAGACAATGACCCTAAGCATACAGCTAAAATAACGAAGGAGTGGCTTCACAACAACTCTGTGACTGTTCTTGAATGGCCCAGCCAGAGCCCTGACTTAAACCCAATTGAGCATCTCTGGAGAGACCTAAAAATGGCTGTCCACCAATGTTTATCATCCAACCTGAAAGAACTAGAAAGGATCTGCAAAGAGGAATGTCAGAGGATCCCCAAATCCAGGTGTAAAAAACTTGTTGCATCTTTCCCAAGAAGACTCATGGCTGTATTAGCTCAAAAGGGTTCTTCTACTAAATACTGAGCAAAGGGTCTGAATACTTAGGACCATGTGATATTTCAATTTTTCTTTTTTAATAAATCTGCAACAATTTTAAAAATTATTTTTTGTCTGTCAATATGGGGTGCTGCGTGTACATTAATGAGGGAAAAAATTAATTTAAGTGATTTTAGCAAATGGCTGCAATATAACAAAAAGTGAAAAATTGAAGGGGTCTGAATACTTTCCGCACTCCACTGTATATAGATAGACGCCGATTCACTGTGTTGCCCGTCACCACGATACGTCAGCGCGTCCGCCTTATTGCGAGTGGCAAAAGTACCATTTAAACTAATACAGGTAGACGTGGAAACCGGATTTTCTAATGAAAAAACAGTAACGTTTAAAAGAGTATCGTTTACATACAACATATTTTGGCAAATCGTTTAAATGCAATTATTTATATCCATTTATACACTAATAATGGCAATTATTAAATAATAATAATTATTATTATTATTATTATTAAATAATTCCTCCCATATAAGTAACATTTCTCGGGCTGCCTTCTTCCATCTCCGAAACACTTCTAGACTTCGTCCTGTTCTTACGCAACACAGTACTAAAGTATTGGTTAATGCCGGAGTCACCTCACGTATAGATTAATGTAATGCTATTCTATCTGGCATCCCATAAAACGTATCCATCGCTACAACTTCAAAATTCAGCTGCCAGGATAATAACCTGCTGTTCTAAATCCACTGAACATACTACACCGATTCTCTCTCAACTTCACTGGCTCCCTGTTAACTACAGAATACAATACAAAATACCGCTCTTAACATTTAAAGCTCTCCACAACCTCACTGATCTCCTACAGACTTACACTCCTCTCGCTCACTCAGATTCTGTAATTTGAGAGTATTTAGTCTGGCAATATGGTGCAGCCTTAGTTTGTAGAAGACAGACACAACTAAAGACATGAGCATAAAATGATGGTTGTCAATTTCAAACTGTGTTTCCTCAATGTGCTCCTTGAGAAAAAACATCATCAAGTTTGAGAAATGTTAAGAGCTAACAACAATCGACATAGTTAGTGACTAAATACGTTTAGAAAAAACGTTGTTTGGAGGCTCACTTGAGCACATAAACGCATAGCTTTGCTAGCTTAGCCTGGCGTAGCTAAAGTAAAGATTATAAAACGTGATTTTCTAATGGCCAAATATAACCAAAACAATTGTTCAGCCCCACCTATGAAATGTAATCCCCCGGGATCTGGTTTGGAGCGTACAGCGGTTTGTAAAATCTCAAGCAGAACATGTGTGAGGCATCTTATCCATTACTTCACTCCACAGCAGTGCCACTCAATATGGCTGAGTCTAGTTATTCTTTTTATTTTTTTCTTTTTTTTTTTTTTGAAATTGTATCAATATAATTCCATTCATTCCATACAAATCAATCAATTTTTACAAAAAGTAAAATTAAGAACAAGTCGACCCCCACCCTAGACTAGGAGTCTAGTTATTCTATGTCTATGCGCGTGGCGGCCATGATGCAGGCGCGTACGAGTTCTGAGCGTGAACCGTCCCTAACTCTCCTCTTTTAAGTCAGTGGGTAATTGATGTTTAATATTATTTGAAATTGGAAAAAATCTAATTCTCAGTCAGAGGATCTGTGCAGAACTTTTTCAAAACCTGGCAGGATCTAATCAATAATGTTTTAGAATAAGCTCTTAAAGCACTGAGGAAGTAACTCTTCCCATTTCTTTTTCTTCTCCATTTATCTTTATCCGTCTAAACTCATCAATTTATTTACTTTTATAAGCTTTAAGTTTTACTCCGTTGGCCATGCTCTCTTTCTCAGGAGTGAGGGTTGATTTGTTTTCTATCCTATTTTTTGTAAAAATTAATCTATTTGCATGGAATGAATACAATAAAATCAATAAAATTTTTTTTTTTTAAAGGAATAGGTTGACCTTTCCACGCACCATTATATTGTTACAGAATGATTACAATCAAGTAATTTTAATTTGTAAATGATATGTAATCAGTAGTATTTGATAACAGTATTTGATAAAGCTGTCGTCATAGATGCAAATATGCAAAAGAAAGGGAAATGACACAGAAACAGTAGCACTGCTTTGATGTTGGGTGCCAACAGTTTGCAAAGCCGAGCAGAAAAGTGCATATACAAGGTGAGGGCTACCGTGAAAGTGTGTGTGGCTTTACGCCAAGTTTAGTTTTTATGCATCTCGACGTGTGCGAGTAAACAGGCGTACGAACCATTTGTACATGAGGCCCCAAATGATCAGATGACTTGCCAGTTTCATTAAAATGCAAAATTAATGATGATAAAAACACAGGTTAGCAATTTGTGCTTAATTCATTAATAAGAAATGTTCACGTAATGTGAGAGTATGCAATCTACATATGTAAACTTTTTTCAATTGACATTCAGTAATTTGGTTTAACAAAAAAATTGTTTTTGCACTTAATTAAAATAAGTCAGAGTAACTCACAAAAAGTTGTCACTGTAATCCCTTCCACTATGGGTAGAGTAAATAGTTTGTCTATTGTTAGGATAACAATAAATTATTTTGAATTTCTCAATTCTTTTCTCTAGAATTTTTAAATATACAATGCTTATAAAAAGGATTTACCCTTTGGAAGTGTTCACATTAACATTTCTTGTAAATATTCTGTCTGAGTTTGGCAACAGTTTGCCTTGTTCAGGACCATCTACAACCTTGACGACACAACCTGGAAAACTTCTAACTCTTGATAATGCAACATATAACTGACCGTGGCTGAATACTCATTCTGGCAAGTAAATGCCAACTATTTCTAAGGTTTGCTCTTCTGAGTCTTTCTCTTTTAGCGTTTTTCTGACGCTCATTTTCTTTTTCTTCAATCGACCTATTTGCTCGTATTTTTCTTTGTTTTTCAGTCTTTCTTTTGTTGATGTTTACTTGTTGAGCTGACCGTTCTTCCAGGAGATGGTGGTTATATAGGATTTGATTGTCTGTGTCTTTTGTCCTACTTGTCGGGTTTTTTTTTTTTTTGGGTGGCATGTTGTTAGTAACTACATCCGTAATATTTTCTCTTATAGTAATACTGGCTTGTATGTGGCTGTAATATGCGTCACTGTATTGTGTGCCTTCCTTATCATGCGCGACCGCGGCTAGGCCATTCACTGTGTGCCCAGCTTACAGGGTGTGCGTCCACGGCGCGACCCCACGCATGCGCACTTCACCAGAAGACACACGGACAGCTGGACGCACACAGGGGTTTTATTAATGAGGATAATATTGCATTACAGACGAATAAATTTAGTTTTTGTCATTAATTCTGTTATATATGTGTAATTAATTTAGACAACTTTACACAGATATGTTTTAACTTTGACATTAAAGCGTCTCTTTCTGTTGATTAATGTCAAAAAAGCCAAATTAAATCCATTTTTAATTAACAATTAAAAATAAAATGTGACAAATTCCAAGGTGGTAAATGTTTTTTTGTGTAAACGTAGTTCTTCAAATAAATAATTTTTTGAATGTACCCTCCTACCTCCATATTTCAGTATTTGGCTGCTGTTTAGACTCAGACTACTAACTTTATGTATCTTTGCTTATTTATGCACCACTGCAAGCGGATTACTACAACAGCTTTAGCTTTTGAGAATGATGGAAAACAAGTTATTTTGCACATCATAAATATTTTTATCAAACATTATATATACACACACACAGTATATAAAGTGAACTGAAGTGAAGCATGAGCCACAATGTGGTCAGTATTTGGTTTAAAAAGAAATAAAAGGTAAAAAGAAACAGTGAATCAGCCTTAATAGCACAACTGCATTCAGTGAATAACAAATTGATAACTCAATATAAACACAAGAAAATACTCAAATATTTTGTGATTAACAAGAATGGATACATTTTTTGTTCCTTGAAAGAGAGTCCAGTACAAAATAAGGAACAACACTTGTTAACTTTTAAAGTAAATGTCTTTTAAAAGCCATTTTAATCGTCAATTAATCAAAAGAGTATTTGATTAAGTGTGCATTGCCAAAGTGTTGTTTTTATAAACTTAACTTTAAGCATCGTTACATTTATCTGATTTTCTGTTTGAAGATGCCCATTTTCGCGTACTCTTATAATTTCTACAGCAGATTCGCAATCTTTTTACTAAACCCTATTTATTTCAGTTTCGGTGACACCGGTATTTGGGCCCTCAGTAATGGGCGTCCTTCACAATTTAAAATGAAGCCTAGTTTGTCAGATAATTCACATTTGGTTAAACGGCACCTCGGAAATTCCCCATTATAGGCGATGCCGGTCCGCGTGCCATGCAGTGGACTCAATGGTAACTAATACGCTTCCTCGAAGGTCCAGGGGTGCAAATCCTGACCCACAAACCATCTGCGTGGACCATGTATGCCCCCACCAGCCCTTTTCTACGTGTTTCTTGTTTTTTTCCATCATTACAAAGACATACTGCATGTGTTACTTTCTCTGGCCCCTCTACACGTACCCCCGTGAGTGGGTGTGGGCGGCTGCTGCACGCATGGTGCCCAGAGTTACGTTACCCCCTGCTGTACGTGATCCCTGAACATGAAGGCTGCAAGAGAAATGAAGTACAAAAACAAATCCACACGCGCCCTTCTGTGGAAATGCTCGGCTTTTACTCCTCTAGTGATCATGAACGTTGTAATCGCTGTGTCTGCCTTGACTGACGCAAATCGACAGAAAGCACACAGGCCGCCTCCTCAGCGCAGGAACTTAGGAAAATACAGTAGTAGGGACTGCTACAGGCGCCACCGCCCATTTCCTCCATTTGAATCTGGAGGCCGTGAACAACAAAACATGAATTGACTATACACACACAAGCGTAACAATATGGTAATTCTCAGTAAACATGAATAAATTACAAACATATGTACAAACGTTTACATAATGTACAATAGCAAAAGGGCTGCATTTATGCGATCGGGACATACGGACCTTTTCGCGACGGTCGCTCCTCTCCACATGGAAATCCTGTACCAGATTTAACGTTGGCCTCGGTCCATTCGAATCGCCGCCTCTACGTGAGTGTTATAAATATTCCAGTTGAAGGATCTCAGTGCTGTCTGCAAGAAACAAAAGGCACCACAGGCTGCGCCAGGCCAGCTCACCCCAGCTTCTTTTCTTTCACTTTCGCTATTGTAATAAAGTCACGCAACAGCACAAGCTGGGGAAAACATGAAGCGAAAAGAAGCAGAATTGCCTAATCGGAGTTACTTATACCGTTCCATACCATTTTCTAAATTCCGTTAATACTGAGCAGTGTGGCTGAAGCCTATCTCATCATGTATAGGGGGCAAGGCAGGAACAGTCACGGGACTGGACGCTGAAAGCAGAGCACATCAGACACACATCATGGCCACTTAAATGTCGCCCGTCCACTAAACTTAAATGGTTTAGGATTGTGGTAGAAAAAGAGCACCTGTTGGTAACTTGGGACGCGCAGGGAGGGCATGTAAAGTTCACACAGTGATGAATTCAGGACGGGAACTCTGCTGTCCTTCCTGCTGCCACCGCTCAGCTCGTGTCATTTATAGTAAAGTCGTAATCACCGGTGAGGTAAGGAAAGTTAGCAGTGCAGTTGTAAGTCGGAGCTGTCTGACATCCCACCAGAATGCGAGCGCCTCTCAAGTTCTGAACCTCCGCCCTGCAGCGCCTCTCTCTCTCTCTTTCTCACTGTCGTTTCTCACATTCACCCCTTCGTTTTCCTCCCACATCCCCATCAGAGTGTAACTGCAGCTCACTACACTGATCTACTGAAATGTGCTTTCTTTCCTACAAAATGTACATTTGTTTAAAAAAGAGTCATAATAAAACATATGCTCAGAAGTAGATTTACCCACCACCAAACCAGTCATGCTGAACGATGTTACAGGCAGCATAACGTTCTCCACAGCCTCTCCAGACCCTTTTACGTCTGTCACATGTGCTCAGGGTGAACCTGCTCTCATCTGTGAAAAGCACAGGGTGCCAGTGTTGGACCTACCAATTCTGGTATTCTCAAATGCCAATCGAGCTCCACGGCGCCAGTCAGAGAGCACAGGGCCCACTAGAGGACATCGGGCTGTCAGGCCACCCTCATGAAATCTGTTTCTGATTGTATGGTCGGGAGACATTCATACCAGTGTCCTACTGGAGGTCATTTTATAGGGCTCTGGTAGTGCTCATCCTGTTCCTCCTTGCCCAAAGGAGCAGATACTGGTCATGCTGATGGGTTAAGGACCTTCTACGGTCCTGTCCAGCTCTCCTAGAATAACTGCCTGTCTCCTGGAATCTCCTCCATGCCCTTGAGACTGTGCTGGGAGACACAGCAAACCTTCTGGCAATGGCATGTATTGATGTGTCATCCTGCAGAAGTTGGACTACCGGTGCCACCAAACTCTGTAGGGTCCAGGTATCACCTCACGCTACCAGTAGTGACACTGACCATAGCCAAATGCAAAACGAGTGAAAAAACAGATCAGGAGGGGAAAATGTCAGTGGCATCCACCTGTTAAACCATTCCTGTTTTGGGGGTCGTCTTATTGTTGCCCCTCTAGTGCACCTATTGTTAATTTCATTAATACCAAAGCAGCTGAAACTGATTGACAACCCTCTCTGTTAGTTAACTGGCTAAATCTGGCTAACTGGCTCAAGAAGTTTCATTGAGTTGATGCTATACTCTAATTAAAAAGTGTTTTATTAATTTTTTGAGTAGTATATAAAAAAAACACAAATGTAATTGAAAACCAAAACGATGTTCAGTTAAATACACTCAAGTTCAGTATAGACACAATAAAATATTCAAAATTTGAATTGCCCTGAACCAAAAACTCACATTGTAAAGTAATTCTAGTACAATTTTAAATTCTATTTGCAGTAGCCAACTTGTTTTCTGAGACGGCCCAAATTTCAGCATCTTTGGCCATCATTTTACATGCAGAATGAGAGGGGCCCTGGTGCCTGATGACATCTTACCATGGGGTTGACTGGAAGAATTTCTTTCTTATCAGAAATTTCAGTCAACTGCCTTGTAGTGTAAGCAGTCTCACTGATCGACTCTCTGATGTCCAGTAATTCACTATGCAGCGGCTGCAGCAAGTAGGCACGAGAATATAATATAATTTAACAACCACATGCATGCTAAGACAATTACTTCAAGGGGTCAGCCAGAAGACAATTAATTAGTCTTCGAAGTTATTAATGATAACAGCAGTTGAGAAATGATTGGTATTGCATTTAACTTATGTTGTGATGTAGTGACTGGACATTGCACATTGAGTATTTCCATTGTCCCACTCACCATTTCGATTTAAAAACGCAATATAGCAACACACATAAAACTAAGTGACGAATGACAGAAGTGTCTTAGAAAACATTTACAGGAAGAACCAGAAATAAACACACACAATGGTGAATTATATAGACTACGTATCTCCAATTCTCTCTCTAATATTGACAGACCGTATTGTCCGCTCCCCTTTGGACTGTGGGAGGAAACCGGAGCGCCTGGAGGAAACCCACGCAGATAAAGGGAGAACATGCAAACTCCACGCAAGGAGGATCCAGAAAGCGAACCTGGGTCACCTAACTGCAAGGCAGCAGTGCTACCACTGCACCACCATGCCGCCTCGAATAAGAACTAAACCAGACAAAAACAGTGCTTGTAAGCCAAATGTAATTTTCCAGCCTGTGTAGTAAAATAGAATGGTCAATGGTGTCAAACACTGTGCTTAAATCTAAAAACAAAATTACAGTGGAATTTCCTTCATTGGAATATACTAAAATGTCATTTGCAACATGTGTTATTTCTGCACAAGTGCTATTTCTGCACTTGAACCAGTGCAGAAGTCATTTAGAATATGTCAAGTACATTGTGATGTGTAATGGGAGCCTGAAGTTGATTGACAGCTATTTTCGCAAGTATTTTAGAGAGAAAGGGTAAATTTGAAATGAGTCTATAATTATTACGAGTATGTGGGTTCAGGTCTGACTTTTTAAATAATGGTCTGACAACTGACACTTTGTTCATTGGGAGGTGCGCCATTCGGCAATGAACTATAGATAATGCTGTGTGTTTCCAGAACATCCATTGAGCCTTTAGCTGGGTCAGGGTCAAGGAACCAGTACTGAAATCTGGGCTCTTATATTGTCAATTTCATCATTAAAGACGTTAATAAAGTCTGTACTGCTAATATCTGTAAGAATGTTTCATTGTAGTTCAGAATTACCATTTGTTAGATTATCTGCTGTTCTAAACAACATACAAGGATTATTGTTCTTGTCTTTTAATCTAGTATAGTAGTCAAAGCCAGCCATAAAGATAGCTTTCATTATACTGTACCTTTTTTACATGTTCTGTCCATTGAGTTCAGAAGATCTACTACTTTGTTGCTCTCCAGTTATGCTCCAGTTTTTAACAGTCTAATTTAAGAGCTGGAGCTCTCATTAAACCAGGATGAGTTTCTATGTACTTTAATCACTTCAGTTTTAGTGGTAGCTAGTGTATCCAAAGCCTCTCTCAAAGTCACAGTATAAATGACATTAGCTGATCTAAGTTGTTTTTCACATTTATACTTGAGTTTCTCAAAATATTCACAAACTGTGACGTAGAGGTATCGCACAGTCCTTGTTTTAATCTATGAATGTATTGGTAACGACAAAACTAATTCAAACATAACTAAGTACTGATCATAAATAACTTTATTCAATGGAGCAACATTTAAATATTGAATCTCAACTCAATAAGTAATAAATAGATGTACTGTATTGGCATGATTATGAGTTGGGCTGTTGACAATCTGACACAATTCTATGAAATATAACAAATAAGTTAAACATTTTCTAAGAGTGTCAGTTTCTGCATCAATGTCTGTATTAAAGTCCCCATCAACACTACAAGATCATAATTTAGAGCTAAATCAGATAAAAGGCTGCAAAATTCATTCATGAACAATGAATACAGCCCTGGTGGTCTGTAGACTAGCACTGCAATTGTCCTGGAATCTTTTTTAATATTTAAAGTGAGTACCTAAAAGGATATAAATCTACTCTCTTTATATAAAATCCTAAGCTTAAAAGTGCAAACCTACTGTCACAAAAACGAGACATGAACAGATAAAGGTTTGGGGCAGCCACCCGTATAATATGGTATCCCGGCTGCAAAAGTCATTTTTATCAAATAACCAGCACTGAAGTGCATACAACTGAGTCCAAAACAAGACTAAGGGAAAAGGGAAAAAGGGCAGGCTTTTAAAGGGGAAGACAGGAAGTGAGGTCATAAGGATCGGGCACGTGTTCTTCAATCATTGGATCAAACCCGGACGTGACATCAGAGGGGCCGGAGCTGGTAAGGTCTACTTCCATTGGCTCGGTCCCGGAAGTGACGTCAAGAGAGCCAGGTGGAATTTCCCGGGAATGGTCTACAGAAAAGGGAGAAAAAGAGTCAGTGCACTCTGCCCCATCCCGGCATGCCTCAAAACTGCCTTCACTCAAGCCCTTTAGCTGCTTCCATGCGCACGTGTGTGACACTACATATATATGTTTGGTATCATTCTTTTCAGAATTTATCGAACTTTAATGTAATGTTGTTAGATTTTCAGATTCTTATTCCGTTTTTAAATTATAAACTAAAAAATATCAAGAACTCACATACCACAAGATGAGACTTTGTGCCAAGAGATTTAACCACAAAGAGTAGGACAGCTGCTGTACAGGCTTTGAAATGTTCGAAGTGCCACACGAGATGCAGATCACACAGAACCGCAGCAGCAGCAAGTCAGCATCTGATTGAGCAAAGCGGAGGTAAAAAAAAAACTGTATTTGTTTGCCATTGTATCACCATTTAAGAGGGGGTTTCTGAGGAGCGATCACATCTCCTCGGGGTGTGTTCAGCCCCCCTCTTCACAACACCAGTGGCAGAGACGCGAAGCGGTTGGCACGTAGTGCAGGCAGAGGGGGTTGGTGAGTGAAGCGAGCACAGGGTGAACCCCCTAGTTTGCATATGCCTGTATTATCCAAAGCATATTGAATTTCATCACACAATTATTCCAAGGCCACATCCTCAACCAGCATCTCTTGATTTATGAAGAAATGTACAACCATTTGGTGATGCCTCCTCTATGGGAATCATGCCAGGATTCAGTGAAAAGACACACATCAGATTTTGTACTTAATGTACACAAGTAACAAAACTACAGTTCTTCATAAGTCTTGTAAAACAATTGATGAAACCTACAAACACTAGGCTGTTGTGATGACAATGCTGCATCTAATGTTAAATCGCAACTTCCATTACTAAATACTAGATGGTAACTGTTAAATCATTTAGTTTTGTCTGCATTGGAGTTGTTTTATCTGAAGAATATCCACCTTATTTCAGGGTTACACATTTATTTTGTAATAAATTTGCAAGGCCCAGAAGAAGTTGCCTTCACAAAACAGGAAATCCAATGGCAAAAAGACCCAAAGATGCAAATCTAAAGAGTGAAGCGAAAAACAGAGTATAAAGGTCAAGAAATCCTGTAATGCAACTCTCAGCAATAATCGAAGAGACCTCACCAACACGTAGCATATACAATGTACCAGCAGGAAGTGTGTGTTCCCTCAGCCATTACAGGACTTGGGGCGGTCACTTGACAGTGACAGAGAGATGGCCCTGCTGCTTGGGGCACCACTCACAAACACAAGGAAAATGGTAGAAGCAGGGAACACAGAAATTAAATAAGGCAAAGTATTGATTAAGTAAACATATAATAGTTTAAATTATAAATATAAAGAACACTATTAACATAATCAAAATAATTAAACATGAACACAAAAGAAAACTTAAAAAAGCAATCTAAAGTCGGGAGGGAATACTGACCAAATCATAACACTAACTCCATTACAGACAATCTTCTACTCTTCCAGTCCAGCACCAGGTTGTCCTTCAGAGTAAAATGGTTCGGCTCAAGTTAGAAGCTGCTGGCAACTATCTGAAGCAACACAACACAAAGAGACAAAGAGCAGCATGTAGCTGACTACAAACCTCTCAGAAAGCAACACGTTGATGTAGAAGGTAAACAAAAACCTATTGTGGCACTAGAGGGTGCTGTCGCTCCTCTAAACCCCACAGACAAACGTCCAGACACCAGGTAAAAGTTTTAGAAATAATTTTAATTTCTTCTTTCTGATATTGTGCCACAGTAGACACCACCATAAACAAAAAATTAATAATAAAAATAACAATAATGAGCCTCCTCTCCTCCCAGCAGCTCCGTCACTCTACCACCCAACTCCGGCTCAGCTTGTTGGGTTTCCAATAGTCCTTTAAATAGTCCATGACACGGAAGTGCTCCTGTCCTTCAGTCCATGTGATTCACTAACACTTCCGGGTCAGTTGAAGATTCATATTTTTCTTCAGCCTGGAAGTACTTTTGTTCTTCCATCCCCGTGACTTGGGAGTACTTCCGGGCTATAGGGAAAATAGAAATCCCTGTGTCTCCCTGCAGCGTCACCCAATGGCACCCACGGCACCCAGCAGGGCTGTGAAGTCGAACTCCATCTCCCACGATGCCCTGTGGGAATCCGGGGGCACCTCCATGCTGTAGGGAGGACTCCATCTAGTGGCCTGGATGTGTTGGCTGGGATAAGCTGCTGGCCATCTCTCACACTATTAAAGATGTTATAGATTCCAAGTTCTGCTGTCCTTTTTAGGCCTTTAAAAAGGTGTAACGTAAAAAAAGCAATGCCTTGAAATGAATAATCACAGTCCTGGGACCTCATGTATAAAATTTATTTACACTAGGAAACGTGTGTAAGGCAATTCTTACACAAAAGTCGGGATTTATAAAATATGATCTTGACGTGGAAATTGGCTTAAAATAATGGAAGATTTAGATCATCCGTAAGTGAACATAAAATCTCGTTTAAATGTATATTTCAGTAACATTTCAGTTACATTCTGATATACAACCATCTTTCCATTCTCAAAACTTTTAATGGAATGGGGATTGTGTGATTTCTGCATGGTGGTCTCTAGAATGTAGATTCCAGCTCAGCAAACAACTCCAAGAGGACGGCTCAAGAAGATCTAAATCAGCTTAGTTAACTGATTTGAAAGTTACATCATGTTCTGTTTTTTATTTGCCTCATTGATAAGACAGATACCACATTTTTGTTTTTTAAATATTTTGTCTCAGTGGTATATATGTGTGATGTGGAAGGCCGACTTGGTTAGACCACCAAGCCACTGTTTGTACAGACAGGCATTAACCACAGCCACATCCACTGCTGTTTCAGTCATTTGTTCTGACGATCTGTTTGCCAACAGGAGTGCCTTTTGAGTGAGTAAAGAGGAAAATACTGCAGACAAAATATTCAAGCTGAAATTTCTTTAAAGGTGAATATGAAACTGAGAACTAACCTGTAATTAAAGAGTAAACCTCTACCTGGCAGCACAGATTATAGTATTCATTAATCCATCCATCTCGTAGACCCCTTTACCCAGGGCAGGGTGCAGTTAGAGCCTATCCCAGTAAGCAATGGGCACAGAAGACATTCAAACACATATAAGAATGATGAATCACCTAGCCTGCATGTCTTTGTACTGTGGGAGTACTCAGGAGCAAACCCATGCGGACATCAGATGAAAACTCAATGGAGGGAGCACCTCGGGAAGCGATTCACGGACTTCTTAACTTCTCAAGACAGCAAATATGGGCTAACTCCCTGAAATTATGAGAAAAAAAGTATGCTGCACCATAGCTTGTATCTTTAATTAGCCATTGCTCCACAGTTGATATGAAACCATCACAAACCAAAATTTGACAAGTTAACTACAGAACCCTAAAGCAAATGTGTACAAAAGCAGGAATATCAAAACTGCACAGGATATTCTGTATGTTAATACAGATAAATGTTTGCTTTTCAGAAGTGAAATTTAATGCATTTCTTTGCAGTAAAGACTTTGATCAGATCACTAAAATCCACATTTCCCAACCACATCACTCTTAATTGAGTCAAATGATTCAATCTTTCCTGTCCCATTGTGGATCTGAGTCTATTCTTTACTAGCATGAGTTTGCAGAAAGATTGTTCACCACTTGCAGTTGTGACAAGAAATGTCCTCTGTTGCCTGAAAGCAACATGTACATTTGGGAGGATGTCCTGCTAGTCTGTTAAATGCCTTTAGCGCTAATGAATTCTCCAAACTGTTCAGTCTGCTAATCACTGTGCCACCATGCCTCAAACAACAAAAGACGCAAATGGAACAATAACCACAAACAAAGTACAACAAATGTCCATAACTAAACTCAGTCTTGACTGCTGTGTAGTGCAACGCAGGCAGCAGACCAGGCTTTTAACCAACTGAAACCAGGCTTGATCAATCTTGGATGGGGAACAGCACGTAAATTGTGGTCCGAAGCCTCAAATAATGAGAGGAAAGACCTGGTGATATATGAAGTCAAGAAGATGCAGGAGGAGGGCTACAAAAAAAGGGCTGTAAGTCAGCAACAACAAAGGAGATGGACCTTGGAAACTGATCAACAGGACAGTCACATGGACAGATATGTAGAGGATGCCCCAAGCAAGGCTGAGCTTCCTGATCAGGGCCACTTATGACACCCTTACGAGTCCTCAGAAACTGCACCTCTGGTATTGCTTGGAAGAGATGTGCCAGCTCAGCAACATGTGAAACCCAAGTTTGTAACATATCCTCTCTGGCTGTACAGTAGCGTTACCACAGTATAAACAGTGTCAAGACGGACCCTACGTAAGCTGGCTGAAATCCTGGAGGCTAACAGGTCAGAAGCAAGCAGGGCCAGCCTAGTAACTTTACATTGGCTGATCCACTTTGTCAGACAAGGGTGCAAGGCTCAGAACAGCAGCACAAGGATGTCATCCCTTCTGTCACCTGGAGGAGAGTGGACCATGAGGGCTGACCTCAACCAGCAGTTGAAGTTCCCACGAGAGATCACCCCAACCTCTTCGTGGCCATACATCATGCTCTGGTCCACTGCTACTAGAGTAATTATTGTGGCTGAATTGACTGTTCCATGGGAATATCGGATAGAGGTCACCTTTGACAGAAAGAGGGAAACGTATGCAGAATTGATAGTTGCGTGCACGCAAGCACAGTAGAGGGCTTTCATCTTTCCAGTAGTAGTAGATTGTAGAGGCTTTACTGGAACACCCTCTCAGAGGTTCCTGAAGTCCCTTAGGATTCCAGGCTCAAAGCTGTGAAAGGCCCTCAAAGATCTGGAAGAGGAGGCAGAAAAAGGGAGCTTCTGGCTCTGGCTGAGAAGAAAGGATAAAGTGTGGGGAAAACAAAGATCCTAGAGCTGGCTGTAGGGACGTAATTGAGATTGCTCCACCACCTCAAAATGTTCCAGGATTAAAGGAGTGAAACAACAGTGAAGGGTGGCTTCCCGGCTGATGAGCCTGCAGCCAGTTTGGTGGCACTGTCGGAGGTGCATCAGGCAGAAATGTCCAGCAGGTGGTTACACCTGTACTCTTATTTACAAAGTCTGAGTGAAAAGATCCAGAGTTAAAATAAAGAACACACACAAATGAATTTTAGTTTAAAAACCGTGTAAAACATAGAAATTTCAAATTGACATGAAGGAGCTCAATTGTATACTGTATGTCCAATGCTGTTATTGAGCTATGACTTTTGACAATGGAGAACAGGAATACAAAAACTTCACTCAGCAGCATCCCTGGAGAAAATAAACCTCTGGTGTGGTCGATGCTTAGTTATAATAGAGAAAGTCAAAGACAAAGTCAGACACAGTCAGAGTCCTGTTGCATGAAAACTTTACATGATGAAAACATGAATATTTGTGTACATAAAAAACAAGAAAATACATAAGCCAAAAAAAATCAGATATATAAATCCTGGCGTCCACACATCTCTATGCAATTTTTTTCTTTATAGATCACAATCATCTTGTAAATGTGTGTTCCTTATTGAGCCTCAAGCCCCGCACGGTTCCACCCTGAAACAACCACATATGAACCATGCTAGTCAACCTCATACATATGCGATCACGATGCTAAAGACCTTCATTTACTGGTGGCCACATGATACATCCAGTAGTTGTAGACAGAAGGTGTCATCCCTAAAATAGAGGCACGCAAAGAGGCCTAAGCACAGGTGTCAGCAACAAGCACAGATATGCTGAATGGCAACACGTTAGTGATGCTGTAAATCAGGGGTCGGGAACCTTTTTGGCTGAGAGAGCCATGAACGCCACATATTTTAAAATGTAATTCCGTGAGAGCTATACAATATGTTTAAAACTAAATACAAGTAAATGTGTGCATTTAATGTAAGACCAACACTTTTAAAGTACAATAAGTCTCTGAATTCTTTTTAATAACGTTGTTATGCAGTTGCTAAACAATGATGAAAAAAGTACTTCTTCCCATTAATGCGGCTTCTGTTGCTGCATGGTTTTGCTGATGGCTTTGTAGTCTGCTTGATACGTGGTGAGGTTAAGCTTCATGCAGACGTTGAGACTTCCATCCGTTAAACGTGATCGTAGGTTGGTCTTAATGTTCTTTAGATGTGAGAAAGACTGTTCACATGCATACGTAGAGCCAAACATTGTCAGTACAGCAATACTCACACGCTGCAGTGTGTGTTATGTGATGGGAAGCGCGTTCCAAGTTTTGACAATCAGCTGGTCCGCGGGTTGAAGTTTTTTAATTTCTCCCCACTTGTGTTTGCTCGCCAACTCTGCTTGCTGTCGTGCAAGTCTTTCCAAATCTTTATTCGGTGACTTGAACTTATTCACCCACATGTCTGAGGCCTTCAGGTCAGCAGCTTGTAGCTCAAAATCTCTGACGGAGACACCGGGGATGTAACTCAGGTCAGCGCTGTCCACTGCACACTCGTGTGGATAGGTGATGAACTTAAAAAGATGAGTGTGCTCACAAAATTCTCCAAAGCGCCTTTGAATGACTTCAGGAGGTTAGATGTGAATCCCGCTAGCTGCTGAAGATCAAGATGTTGAGCAGGGTCACTTGCTGTGCATGCATCTTTAAACTCTCCCAGTTTTTCAAAGTGTAGTAAACGACCCGTTTCAATGTCGGCGATGAAGAGTTCTAGCTTGTTTTCAAATGCAAACACTGCTTGTTGAAGGGATAAGACTGTATTTCCAACGCCTTGCATTTTCACATTGAGCTGGTTCAGATGTTCAGTCATGTCCACGAGATAGCAGAACTTCAGGAGCCACTCAGTGTTAGCTAACTCAGGATGCTCGACTTTTTTCATTTCAAGAAAAGTCCGGATTTCGCTCAGACATGCAATTTTATCATTGCATATTAGACACACTGCAGAACCTGCTCTCTCCACAAAGGCGAATTCCTCTGTCCATTCCTGCTGAAAAGTACGATACTCCTCATCTTTTTTTCTTTTAGCCATCTTCTTCGATAAAAGGGTTTCTGGTGATTCGTTCAGTCGCGCCTGCGTATTTGCGCAACTTCCTATAGTTTCTGTATTGGAATTGATTCACCTGTTTCGAGTCTTCGGGTTTGAGTCGTTCGTTCATCACGTGACAGCCCCATAAGCTTAACCTATGCAGTCTGAGCCGGAAAGAGAATTGAACGAAATGACTCGAAAAATGATTCGTTCAATTTGCTGAACAAGACTCAAAGTCCGAGTCGGTAAAATGATCCGAACTTCCCATCACTAGTTAGCTGACTACTTCATTAAAAGGAGGGAAGTTTACTTCCTGACCTCACAATGACCCGTGTACGTTATGCATTATCCAATAAAAATTTGGTGTTGTCCCGGAGGACAACTGTGATCGGCTCCAGCCACCTGCAACCATGAACATGAGCAGTAGGAAATGAATGGATTGAAATACATGAGAGTGTTTTATATTTTTAACGTTATTTTTTTATAAAGATTTGTCTGCGAGCCAGATGCAGCCATCAAAAGAGCCACATCTGGCTCGCGAGCCATAGGTTCCCGATCCCTGCTGTAAATGCTGTGAGCTCAAATAGGCTGTGGTAACAAAGCAGATTGCTAGTCACCAGCAGAGTGAGCTTGTAATGGGAGGAAGAAAAAAAATACATGTACGATGTCTGATTTCAATCTGGGAATGGAATCTGTAATTGGAGATGCCTTTTAATGCAACATTATGCCATGTTTGTCAGTTTTATCTTGGCATCACAGACGACTTGAGGTTAACAAAAGCATCTCCATTCTTGGTAGGTGCCCTTATTGCAGTATGAATGCATTAAAGTGTTCCGATTAAGTTAGGAAAATGGACACTGGTGCAAATTGCCTTTTTACTTTAGTAAAAGTCTAAATAGGCGAAAATCAAAACTTTCTTCAGTGCATTATATTCACCACATCTGAGCTGTAATATTGCAATCACTAGAATTATCCAACAGGAGCTGCCTTTTTTCCCACTAGTTGGGACAGATTTGAGTCTGAACAATTTGTGCACCTAAATAAGCAAATACAATAAATCCCTTTAAAATTTCCCTTTTATGAATAAGAACTGGGGAGCCTTACACCAATAAAAGAATGTAAGAACCATGCACAAATCATTACACTTCACTTCTAATTCATTAAGAAGAATACATTACAATCAAATCATTAAATCCACAATCATGAAGAAAGAAAATAACGGTGAACTTCACATACACAAAAAAAGCACAACCCATTAGACATGACAGATTTATTAAAAACTACCCCACCTTCTGATCAACCTCTACCAAAAATAAAAGGAACACAACCACACTCTCTCATACACACACCCCAATTAAACCCAATTTCCCTTCTTCAATGAAAGCTGCTGTCCAACCTTAAAAGCTCAGCTTTACTTAACTCTTAAACACTGGGGATGTTTTTCAGCAATCTCCACCTGAGGGGGGTGTACCCCAAAATAAAGCCTAATTATTAAAAAAATAAAGGTAGGACAGTCAATTTCTTACTAAAAGCTGATAGATAAATCGTTGTTTGTGTCAAATTTAAATATTTCTTTACTTAGAAACTGCTGCTAAACTAGGAAAAACAGGCGCTCACAGTAATATTTTCACATTTTTGTTGTCGAATACAGTAGATATTATGAACAAGTAATGCCAGGGAAATTTTTTCACATCAGAAGTGTTCCCAGACATGTCAACTGTGCCTGTCTAAAGATTCATGTTGATCACACAAAGGAATGCATTGTTACAGCATTTGGCGCCATAGGTCTCCCTGATCTATCCAAAACCTCTCCAAACAGGGATCCGGGTTCAGAACAATTTGACTTCATTAAAACAGTGAACCATATAAAAACCGTGAGTCTCATCCCCTAATACATTCTTACACCCAAGTACCCCCCTATCCCACCTACACATTTACATGAAACACTTTACGTTGTTGCTTCTGCTTCAAATAATGTATTTTTAATTACGCACATCCTCAGCTGTGTCTGATTATGTCCATATTTGGCCATCTATGTCTACATCTACATTAGGTAAAAGGGTGCCCCCGTTTTGTTGATAGAACATTAGAACAATCTAGACGAGAACAGGCCATTCAGCCCAACCAAGCTCGCCAGTCCTATCCACTTATTTCCTCCAAGAAAACATCAAGTCGAGTTTTGAAAGTCCTTAACGTCTTACTGTCTACCACACTACTTGATCGCTCATTCCAAGTGTCTATCGTTCTTTGTGTAAAGAAAAACTTCCTAATGTTTGTCCGAAATTTACCTTTAACAAGTTTCCAACTGTGTCCCCATGTTCTTGATGAACTCATTTTAAAATAACAGTCTTGATCCACTGGACTAATTCTCTTCATAATTTTAAACACTTCAGTCATGTCACCTCTTAATCTTCTTTATCTTAAACTGTAAAGGCTCAGCTCTTTTAATCTTTCCTCATAATTCATCCTCTGTAGCCCTGGAATCAGCCAAGTTGCTCTTCTCTGGACCTTTTCTAGCACTGCTATGTCCTTTTTGTAGCCTGGAGACCAAAACTGCACACAGTACTCGAGATGAGGCCTCACCAGTGTGTTATAAAGGTTGAGCATAACCTCCTTGGACTTGTACTCCACACATCAATGCTATACTGGATATCCTAACATTCTGTTAGCCTTCTTAATGGCTTCTGAGCACTGTCGGGAAGTCGATAGCTTAGAGTCCACTATGAGTCCTAAATCCTTCTCATAAGGTGTACTCTTGATTTTCGACCGCCCATTGTGTATTCAAACCTAATATTTTTACTTCCTATGTGTAATACTTTACATTTACTGACATTAAATTTCATCTGCCACAAATCTGCCCAAGCCCGTATGCTATCCAAGTCCTTCTGTAATGATATAACGGATTCCAAATTATCTGCTAATCCACCTATCTTGGTATCATCTGCAAACTTAACCAGCTTGTTACTTATATTCCTATCTAAATCATTGATTAAAATTAAAAATAGCAGCGGCCCTAGCACTGACCCCTGCTGGTCACCACTCTTAACATCAGCCAATTCTAATGAAGTTCCTCACACCATCACCCTGTGCTTCCTGTGTCTGAGCCAATTCTGTACCCATCTAAAAACATCACCCTGAACTCCCCACTGCCCAGAGGGGACTGGGCGGTCTCATGGTCTGGCATCCCTGCAGATTTTATTTTTTTTCTCCTGCCATGTGGAGTTTTTTTTTTTTTTTGTTTTTTCTGTCCACCCTGGCCATCGGACCTTATTCTATGTTAATTAATGTTGACTTATTTTATTTTCTTACCGTGTCTTTTATTTTTCTATTCTTCATTATGTAAAGCACTTTGAGCTACATTTTTTTGTATGAAAATGTGCAATATAAATAAATGTTCTTGTTATTGTTGTTCTTTTAATTTGATGCCCAACCTACTCATGTGGCACCTTATCAAATGCTTTCTAAAAGTCCAGATAAATAATATCATAAGCTCCACTTTGATTGTATCCTTTTGTTGCCTCCTCATAGAATTCCAACATGTTAGTAAAACACGACCTCCCCCTTCTGAACCCATGCTGACTGTTCAGAATAACTCCTGTCCTTGTCATGTGTTGCTCAATCTTATCCTTAATAATTCCTTCCATTCATTTTCCTGTGATGCTTGTTAAGCTTACTGGCCTATAGTTGCTTGGATCTGCCCTGTCACCCTTTTTATATAATGGGATGATATTTGCCATTTTCCAGTCCTTCAGAATCTCTCCAGTGCACAGTGACTTCCTAAAAATATGTGTCATGGGTTTATATCTGTACTCACTAGCCTCCTTAAGAACACGATGATAAATATTATCTGGGCCTGGTGATTTGTTTGATTTTATCTTATTTAATCTGAGCAGCACTTCTCCCTTTACAATTTCCAAATCCCTCAGTACCTCCTTAGTAGTTGCGTTTACCTCTGGCAGGTTATCCACTTGCTCACTTGTAAACACCTCAGAAAAATGTAAGTTTAGGGCATCTGCTATTTCATTGTCTGTATCTTTTAATTCCCCTTTACTATTCCTGATGAACTTGACCTCCTCCTTAACTGTTCTTTTACTACTAAAATACTGAAAGAATCTCTTGGGGTCTTCTTTCGCCTTATCTGCTATATTTCTCTCCAGCTGTCTTTTAGCCTCCCTGATATCCTTCTTAATGGTTGCCCTCATGTTCTGATGCGCTACGATTCTCTTTGCATTTATTAGTCTTATATGCCTTATACAGCAGTTTTTTCCTTTGCAACTTACTTTTGAAATCTTTATTAATCCATTGTGGAGTTTTTTTTAGTTTCCTATTAATTCCAAATTTAGGTATGTATCTGTCCTGCATTACATGTAAAACATTTTTAAACCTGTTCCACTGCTCCTCGACTGTCTCCACATTTAAAAGCTTATCCCAGTCTATCCTACTTAGACTTTGTCAAATCTGCTCAAAATTAGCCCTACCAAAGTTCAACTTAACAATTTTAGTCTTTTTTTCTGTACACTAACAAAATACTGAGAATTGTATTACATTATGGTCACTTGACCATATCATTACGACTGAAGGAAGCTGCACTAATGGAAGATTAGGAGGCGTCAGTGACCTTTTACTCTTCCCAATGCCAGCAGCAACACTGAGTTCCTCTTATTTCTATAATTGCTGTAGGAATTACAGCTACTTGGATGCTTACACTAACACACAGTTCCATTTCACTTTGTATTCCCATCTCTCTACTCGCCCTGGGTTGATCTGTCTGAGTATCAACTTCCCGGACAGGAGGTTTTGGCAGGGACATGTAAACATGACATCCTGTATGGTTATAGGAACTACAGCTACTCGATTCCCTTCACACATGTCTGGGACAAATTTACTGAGCATTCCAGTTGCTTTGTCCACCCTGACCTCAACTGTCTGAGTAGTAGCCTCTAAGAAATAAGGTTCTGGCCTGGGAAAACTTCCCCAACATACCAGAAATGCAATGTTGCAACAAGAGCTACTCGGTTCCTTTCACTGTCAACAGGGATCCCTCCACAATGTGCTCCTCTATGCTGTACTATACAGGCCCCCCGCTCCTGTATAGCCAAATCCACACTTGTCAGCAGATCTAATCCTGGACTCTGTTGCCATATCTGTACTGTGTCTGTCAGTGGTCTCACTGTTTCTTCGAGACCTCTCACCACTGTGTCCAGGATATTCAGAACTGACAGGAGTGCTTGCACCAGCTGTAACAGTTCATCTCAGTTTGTACAAGTCAACTTGTTGTTCAGGTTGGTTGCTCTGCTGTCATTCTGAACTTTAGGTGTTTCTATCCACCCACAAAGAGCTGGTTAACATACACTGCTTTTGCGCATGCTGAGTCAGGGAAACAGAGGCAAGACAGAAATTGGAGCTTGAATGATCAGCTATCTGGCCAGTCAGCCCCCTCACTAGTGTTTTAATGGAGATTTAGACATTTTGTTCATAACTCGCAGTTAACTCTGTGAATAGGAAAAGAGTCACTCACCCCCAGTATTTCAAGATGGGATCCTTCAGCAGTGGTGTCCTCCAAGTTGCAGTCTTTGGAAGCCTTGTGACTTTCTGGCCTAGAAACTACAAAACAAAATAGAAGGCCTGCAGCCTTGCCATCTTTGTGGTTAGCAGACTTTTGAGTTCTTTCCCCTGCAGTTTCAGCCCCTCATGGGCACATACATTTGTTCTGCACATCTCAAGGCAGTATCTTCATAGAGACCTAGTAACACATCCTCATCAAAGTGTTCAATCTGCTCTTGTGGGCACGAAGAGCAGTCAGCCATTTTCATATTCCTCTGCAAAATTTTCCAGACATCTAGGTGTCAGAGGGACATGCAATGCCACCCAGACTGACTTTTTTATACCCATTTCTTTAGGGTTTTGATGACCCTCTTACTTGTATTACATTTCTTTTGATTGAACCCCAGACATATTTATTTTTTCTACAGGTCCCTGCCAACCAATGACCAGGTTTTCCTGCTGACTATTCCAGTCATGACCACCAGGAGATGTAGCAGTGCCCCAAACCCCAAGGCATAACTACACAGTACAGTCCAGGGTTCAAATATAAGTTGTTTATTTAGTACAATACCACTACGGGGTTCCAATTTCCTCCTTTTCAGACTGTACAACAAAGTAATTATTTTTCTTTCTCTTTACTCATCTCAAACATAGTCTCATCTACTCTTCCTGACTCTGACAGCTTATGTTAGACCCAGGAGTTCTTCCAGTGTGCCTCAGCTTTGCAAACTGAAAGCAATTATGGGTCAGGCAGAAGCCCTTCAAAGAAAGTATACCTGCAACTCCCACTGGCGGCACCCAAGAATACTAACAGGGTTGTCCAATGGGACTGCAATTAGTGGTCTTCTCTATGGGTATTCATATGTGTGTTCCACCAGTGGGATGCTGCTATTGTGTGTAATGGGGGTGGGGGGGGCACACCATTGGAAAGCAGACACTCTCTGACCTTCTAAGCAGGTCACCCGTCGGGGTAAGGAATCCACAGCCATCCTTGCCATGACGCCAGTCCATCTCTGTCCTTCTATTACAGACTCCCTTGCTGTCAAGGAACCACCGTCTATCCTGCCCAGTATGCTGGTCCATCCAGCATGGCATTTACATTTGTTATAAGAGTTTTCTTATTCAGAGGAAATAAGGATAAAGGTGCCCTGTACTTCAACTGCATCTTCACTTTCGTGAAATTGTTGTTTGCTGCGTCATTTTGTCCGAATTTCCTTTTATGAATAAAAGGTGATTTTTTTTAGCAACATTCTCAGCAGAGTTTTAAAATGTGTGCAGTTAATTCTGAGATCCTAAAATACTATCATGAAGGTTTTTTGTCATTTTGAAAGGCAGTTCCGCCAAATCTAATAAAACTGAATCAGTTCAACATGTTGAATTCTTCATAAAGGACCACTGATTAAAGACTGCAAAACCAGAGAATGATTATCAAATTCATATCAAATTAAATGTAGAAATGCAAATCTGATAATCATATAATTGCAAAGTGTGTCATATTATGTGGTGAACCCCAGATATTAGATATTATAGTTAGTAAGACTACCAACCAGTTGTGTTCATTCTGACTATCATCTTGTGTATGTGAGTGCCAACTCCGTTCGCATACCAGGCAAAAAAAAAAATTGTTGAGATGTCAACCCACGTCATGTCCTCACTGACTACCTGTCTCGTTTTTCATGTTTCTAGATCCCACTGTTCGGTTGTATTAAGTAAACGATTTCACTGCTTTTGCTTAAGCACTTATTATACCGTAAGAGCTTGAATTCCTTCAGAAGGCGTCATTTGGACACTTGTTTTTGTACCTGGTTTACTTAAAAAGTCCTTTCTTTGCACAGTTAAGCTAATATTGTTTCTTGTATGTGAAGTGTAAATAAATTTATATGTTTCTGCCTTCGTAGTTTTTAGATGACAGATTAATCTTATGAAGTATTGTATCAACTGTAGACTTGAATGAAATTCTAGCCATGTTTTAATACGTTTGGACCATCTAAAATATGACGAGTTTTCATATCTGGTGGATATTTTATTTACTCCCAGTTATGTTGTAACCTCTCTTTTGTTCTGGATAATTACACTGGCATATGAATACTTTCCCTCAGTCTATATGATTTTGTTAAATAACAGAATGACAGTTACAGTCATGGCCTGGAACCCCTGCAGATTTTATTTTTTCTCCAGTCGTCTGGAGTTTTTTTTGGTTTTTTCTGTCCTCCCTGGCCATCGGACCTTACTTTTATTCTATGCTAATTAGCGTTCTCTGATTTTAATTCTTACTTTGTCTTTTTTCTCTTTCTTCATCATGTAAAGCACTTTGAGCTACATTATTTGTATGAAAATGTGCTATATAAGTAAATGTTGTTGTTATTAGGGTTATTCAGGTTCTTTAAAGGAAGAGATAAGGGCACCAACTGGTATCAAATTTTTATTTCACAAAACACCTTGAGAGCTGGCAGTACAATGTCCAGAAACACTCAAAAAAATAACGTTCCAAAAGGGGATTTATAACCCAGGGACGCACTCTTTGAATAAATAAGTATGTAAACATTTTGTAAAAAAAATTATTAGCTCATCTGCCTGCTTAGTCATGTATTACCCTCACACAGGACATGCCCCTTAAGCTATGCAAAGAGTTTTATTTTCTTTACAACCACCTAACCGTACCCATTAAAGTCCTATATTTTCGACTGATGATGCTGTATAGTAACAAAGCAGTTTCAAAATCTCCTTCATAAGGAATCAGCTGTATGGGTAGCTGACATATATTTTAAATAGGCCTATAAACATACATATTCAGTGTCCTGAGTTCAAATTCATTGCATGAGCAGCACTGGGCAGGCAAGATAGGAAATAGCCTTTGACGGGGCACTAGTCCACCTCACAGCACACTACTGTATAAATGCTCACATTCATTTAAAAGTGGCCAGTTTATAAACGCCAATTCACATAAACTGCACCTTTCTGGAATACTAGAGGAAAACGTACAGAAAAACCTGCACAGATACAGGCAACTCATGCCAACCTGACATCAGTGGTGACCACACAAAGATTTAAATTCAGGGCACTGAGGCAGTAAGGCGAACTGCAGCTTACAAATAATACTAATAAAAAAACACACATACAGGCATACATTTTACTTTTAATGTGGCACAAGATCAGCTTTTTATGGGTTTAAACTTATTTTTGCCATGGCTCATTTTAGCTTCAACAACTGAAGCAAAATACCTGCTGCTTCTGCTATTCCCTACCCGTGAGTGAGTGACGTTGTGGTCTTTATCACATAATTATAAACTGGTATCTCACAGTTTTAGTAGATCACAGTTAAAACAAAAAAAGGTTAGACAATGGCAGCAGATTTACAGGGTCCTTGTTGTCACATTCATAGAGAACAGTGCAATTCTTACTTGCATGTGCTAATCAACATGTAACTAGCTACCACTTTCCAGCACCTTAATGAACAAAACTTCACTTTAATTAACATTAAAACACAGATGAGCTCAAGATGAAACTGACATGATTATGTTCCTCCCTATCATCACACCGCCTATAAATTGTATGTACAATATAGACAGTCTTGTCCTCACCAACATTTTGAGGGAAAAATGAGATGGCAACTGGTGAGCGTACAGTACACCCAGTACACTGAACCAGCCTGCAGCGTTAAACGTCACAAATCAGCATTTGGGGGAGTGGGGTTTCCCCTTCAACATTTGACAGAGACGGACACACGTGTCTCTCACGGGGTAGAATTTCATAACACGCTATGTGAAGCCAATTTTTGGATTTCTGTATATGGAAATTCTAAGCACCTGCTGTTGACTGAGCACTGTTTGATCAATAATTGGAATCTACCCGATTTAAACAAACATCTGCACAAATGTGCATCTTTGAGAGGGGCTGGGATGGTGTTCACTACCAAAAAGGTAGATATGAAATAAAGGTTATCTGTAAATATGAAAAAGTAAGAAAAAGAATTAAAACCTCAACATTTTAACAGCAATTAAATGCACTAGCCATTCCCCTGTCATCACCACTAAAACTTTTTATACAAGTTTTGTATAAGTTTCCCTCTCACTGGCTACATATTAAGTTCGCCAGGAGGCTTTAAACTGTTGGTTACCTCACTTGCAGCTTCATTGTATCTCCTAATCGAGCAGGACACCAAAGGTCAGACAGTTCCTTTAAAATCACTTTATTGGCATGTTATGTTCTGTCCAAAGCTCAACATTCTCTTCTTTGTCAACCTTAAACTTCACATCTGAACTTACTGCAACACAGTGCTTACCAGCTGTGGCAAATGGGACGCCCCTGCAGCACATGTTCCAAGGAAGCAAGCATGGGAGACCCAATACCTCCCCTCGGACCCTAGTTGGCAGCCTCCCTGGGTTGCAGCGGTGCCTCGGACTCCCATAGGGCTTCATGGGAGTTGGAGTTTGGTGCAGACCTGTTGGGTTCTGTAGGCGCTGCCAGGGGGTGCTGCAATGGGAGCTGCTGGGCAGTAGTTTCACCACACCCAAAGTGCAAACGGGTGTCAGCAATCAAGCACCAAGAGCACTTCCGGGTGCCTAATAAAAGGAGTCAGTGGCCACCACTCAGGAGGGAGAAGACGAAGCTGCCTAGGAGTGGAGGACATACAGCATCTTTATTGGTGTTTTGGTGTGTTGCTGTACTTGGTGCTGCGTACTGCCTGTGGGACCCGGGGAAGACGTGTGCCCACAGGTGAAGAAAATAAAATGCTTTTTTATTTTACATGTGCCTCTTTGTCCAGTCTGTGTCGGGTTGGGTGCCTATATAGCGCCTTTCACACAGCCTTTCTTCACCCCTACCCTTTACTTTCACAGGCACTATATCTTATAAACTATTTTTGTTAAGCTTAATTATGTTTGAATTAGTACACAACATTACTGAAATATCATTTACATAAATAATAATGGGCCAACTGCAGAATAAAAAAAATTAAGAAAAGCACTAAAAAGTAACAGAACTTGTAATGCTCTTTAATAAGAGCAAAAGACCTGGTAAGATTTAGTGTTAAAACAAGTTAAGAGGTTACAGATTGAGTGACCTTATTAGAGAGACTCATAAAAAATAAAGACGAACACAGAATTGTTAAAGAGATTAGAATAAAACCAAAACAAGAATACCGACATCAAGGGATTATGTATTGTTCAACTCTGAATTTGACTTTTGAATATGACCAAAGGTCACAACATAAAATATGCATTATTATGGTAAATGTTCAAAATCATATCTAAAAACTAATTGAAAAGTTGTTTCTTTCACATCTGACTGAAGGCCTAATGATATTTTACAAACATAATACTCTGTAGTTTACAATTATAATGCAGTCTCTTGTCTGCTGACATTATACCCATTGGACTGGGTCTCTGTATTACTAAAGAAACACCTTAAAACTAAACAGAAGACACATTACATTTCAAAATTCTTCTGGATTTTTTTTGTTTTTCCGTTTTCAGAACTGTTGGAATTTCTCACTTAGTTTCAGATGAAATGCAAAAAACAACTTGAGAAACATCTGTATGTTGCAATAAAGCAGTTCAGGTCGGATCCACGTAACCACTAAACAACCTCCTTGTTCTGGACAGAGTTGTTTGTTTCATCTCCAGGCTGCAGGATCTCAAGCTCTTCTCCCTCAAGTCCAGGTTCAAACAGTGGGTACAGTTTCCCAGTGACGCCTCCATTGAAGGTGTAAATGTGCCAGCGGTCCGCCACACTGAAAAATGAGAGGCGCCTTCATCACAATCCAGGTACATGCCCACTTTCTGGGGTATCGCTCTCAGTCGCAGTGGGGTCTCAGGGTCAGTCAGTGCAGTCAGCTCATCACCATACCACCTCACAATCCAGTATCCTGACTGAGGTTTCAGACTCACTCGTCCTTTCCTCTGTGCAGACTCATTGACGACACCCAAATACCATTCACTCATCTCCTTCACATCCACCTCCCAGTAGTACTGTCCTGAGGTGAAACTCTCCCTCCCCAGGACAAAGTGCCAGGTTTCAAACCTGAGAGGAGTGTCAGAGACGTTCTGATCTTTATGCTGATTTTGTGCACGACGACCATCTGCAGACACGACAAGGTGGGGTTGTGCGGTGTCAGGGTCCAGAGTCACACGAGCTGAAGAGAGATGGGAGTGAAAGAATCAGAGCAGTTTATAACCCACATTGAGTTCTCTAAAGGTAATAAAAAATCCACTTGTGGCAACCAAACAATTAAAAGATGCACTGGTCCTATATGACAATAGCAAATACTGTACTTAATTTGATAAAGTGTACAATTCCAAATATTAAAATTTTCTTTTACACACTAGAAACTGGTACATCTTGTCACAGGTTAGAAAGTGTTAGCTTTGAGCTGCAGTTATACGTCACACTCCTGAGCCACTTTTACTCTCAGAGGAGGGCAAATACTCACCAAATGATTTTCGCATTCTCTCCCATTCTGAAAGAAACATAAGAAGTCAGGTGAGTAGGGTGTTGACAAAAAAGCCTAACTTTAGCCCTTTCATTGCTCACAGCATGGACCCCAAATCATGAAATTTAAGCTTTTAATAGTAACATGGTTCTTCACCAGCTAAGGCTAAACTCATAAATTAAGTCCTAAAAAGTGTGTAATGAACCCATTTCTCAACAGCTACAATTTAGAATGTCCATATTTCTGGAATATCGAAAAAAGAAGAATTTTACACTTAAAGCACGTAAATGTAAACAGCCACCATATCTGAATACTATTTAGCAATAATTTACCTCCAGAAAGTGAGATGGACTATGTTACACCACCAGAGCACAGTAAGCGCAGAAGGCCCATTTGGGTTTTTTTTCCTAGGCGTTTTCCTAGAAGCCCAACTGACCTGAAGAATAAAAAGGAGTACTGTACTAAGGTGCCTCCCTAATATTTTGTGCAATCTGAATGTTTCATGAAAACCAAAGAATGGTTCTGAAAACCCTAAACTGTGTAGAATGACCCAGGAAATTCATTTAGAAAGATTAGGGCAGAAGTGTGGTTATGCAGGCTATGCTGATAGGTGGCAGCAACTTTTGCAAGATAGTCGCATCTTGGTCTTTTCACCTTCTCAAGTGGGCAACTTAGCTGAACTTGACTCTTAAAAAAGAGTATAAGATGAGCCACTTCTGATTATGTGCACCTCATGGGCCCGAGAGACAAATGTTAAAAGCAAGACTTGTGAAAGCGCATTTTGGATAACAATTGAGGTAAATGGGGAGCCAAATTCTGGAACTGACAAGGGGTCTAGGGTCACTGTGAAATGGCTATTATACTTGTTCTTTTTAAATCTTATCACATAATCTCCATGTTTTACACACCCAGTGTGTGAGTGAACACAATAACATGCCTCAAACTGATAAAATAATTAAAATATGTAATAACTCATCATCCAAAAGAGTCAATAATTGAAACTAAAACACTTATTACAACCTGGAAAAAGCCTTCTAACATTAACCATCTACCTCTGATTACAGAATTTACATGATCCAGTATGGTGATGTGCTGGCCAAAGCTCATCTCCATAGCACTGAAATCAATTTTGGTCAGAGTGCCCGTCAACAGCTGGGTACGTAAACAGGCACTCTTAAACTTATTCATAAGATGCCACTTTACTTAAAGGCCTCAATTAATCAAACATAGATGTTGTAGGCATTTTAATGAAAATATTAGAAATATTTTAATCATACACCATTTTCCCCATGCTCGAAGTATTTGGAAAGTGCAGTACCCTGACAAAAACTCACACAGACAAGGAGGGATCATTACAAATTTCACAAACACATTAGCAAGGGTGGAATTCAAAACCACCAATTACAAAAAAAACCAAAACCACAGTTAAATATTATTATATTGATTGGCATGATGCTGTTCCATGGCTTCTGTAGTAATGACATCAGACTCATAGTCCAAGCTTCATACAGTATCTATTCAGTTAGCCTTGGTTCAATTGCAACATTCTCTAAGTCAGCCATGCTAGCTCCTTAAGTCCAAAAACAGAGAGAAGGGCTCTTAATTTTATTTAGACAGTCTGTAGACTTCTCAGACCATATTAGAAATGCTCACTCTCAACTTTCTTTCAGCCCTACCATGACTAATCTACAAGACCCAGGTCTGGGGTCACAACATATCATCCACTGTTTATGTAAGTCATATATGTTACTATTCTACTTCTTAGTGATCTGTTCCAACAAAACCTCCAAGTTGTCCATTTCAAAGTTCTTGGTGGTGAATTTAGACAAAAAAAATGTTAGACTTTCTGTTCCTACAAAAGTTTGGTCATCTTTGTAATAAAATCTCATAGCCAACCAATAATTCAGTTTTGAGACCAGACATACAGCATATTGATCTATCATACCTTGATGGTCACATATTAAACTGACAAGGTGGTTCTTTGAGCATTATATGTGGTAATCAGCACTTAGAAAATCTAGGCATTCAATTTTTTAATTGTGTTCGTTCTCCATTCACCAGCTTCCATTGGCACTAATTAGACACAAAAATTAACATTAAACAGACGTACCTGACTTTAAGATGTAGCCCGTAGCCTCTGCAGAAACAGAAGATAGTCATGTGAAAAAAACTAAACTTATAGATGCATAACTGAACAGAATAGTACTTCAGAGCTGATGCAAAGGATTTCTAATAAACAATTAGCATTTAAACTTGACTAATTAAAAACAAGCTAAAGGAGCTAGCCACTCAACACTGAACAAATGGCTACTGAAAATGGGGCTTTGCAGCTTTGATATGTGAATCCATCCATCCATTATCCAAACCACTATATCCTAAGTACAGGGTCATGGGGTCTGCTGGAGCCAATCCCAGCCAACACAGGGGCAAGGCAGGAAACAAACCCCGGGCAGGGCGCCAGCCCACTGCAGGGCACACACACACACACCACAAGCACACACTAGGGACAATTTAGAATCGCCAATGCACCTAACCTGCATGTCTTTGTGGGAGGAAACCCACGCAGACACGGGGAGAACATGCAGACTCCACGTGGGGAGAACCTGGGAAGTGAACCCGGGTCGCCATAACTGCGAAGCAGCAGTGCTACCTCTGTGCGGCCCCAAAAATCAGTCATTTTCAACAGTAATATCAATAAGAAACAATAGTAATGTCTTGGCTGTATCTTGTAATCAATTTCTATTAAAAACAAGGCTATATATACACACATGGGCTTTGACTTGGCCATTTTATATATGTTTTTGTCTCATTTTCTCAAGAAAGTTTTCTCAGAAATAAAGAAACAGGCAATTCAAAACTGTGCTTGAAATGTTTTAGCACATCATTGACAATTCACTCACTTCACACTTTTGTTATATCCACTTAAGCGAATACATGAATAAACATTTTAAAAGTTCAATGTGAACAGGGTGAGAGTATTGTTAAGAGAGTAAATATTTTTTTAACTCCTAGTTGTCCTAGGATCCGTGTGGGACCTTTATATGAAAAACTAAAAATGTATATACCATACCATATTTATTTGTTGAGCTTAAAACACAGCATTACAACTGACCAAAGCGCTGTACAGTTACAACAAGCAGGACTAAAAGCAAAATATTAAAATAAACATTAAGAGAGAATTAAAACAGAGATACTAAAAACAGGTCAAGGGACCAAATAAAATGGAGAAAAAGCAAAAGGCAAGTGGAAAATGAAACAGGTTAAGAATTAAAAGCCAATGTAAAGAAGTGCGTTTTAAGCGAGATTTGAATGTGGCAACTGAAGCGGCTTGCCTAACCACTAAGGGCAGGGAGTTCCAGAGCCTGGGTGCACAGATGGAGAAAGCCCTTTCACCACGAGCTTTAAAACGTGCCTTGGGAACGGGTTAGGAGCAGCTGATCTGGGATCTAAGAACACGAGGGGGATTGTGACAATGGAGCAAGACACTCAAATAGGTGGGGGCTAGACCGTTTAATGCCTTATAGGTGAGGAGGAGAATCTTAAAATCGATTCTGAATCTAACCGCAGCCAGTGAAGGGTTTTCAAAATTGGTGAAATGTGTTGGATTCTGCTACTTCCAGTTAGAAGCCTTGCAGCCGCATTTTGAGCCAGTTGGAGTCTAGAAAGCGTGGCTTTACTGATACCAAAAGGCAGGAATTAGAGTAGTCAAGCCGGGACGTAATGAATGCATGAATTACTGATTCCAGGAGGTGGTTAGAAAGAATAGGCTTGAGTTTGGCGATTAGCCTTAGATGGAAAAAGCAGGATTTTACTGTGCTGTTGACTTGAGCATCCATTTTCAGGAACGTATCCATTTTGATTCCAAGATTGGAGACAGACGAAGTTACTGGAATGGGAAGAGAAACGAGGCCAAGGGGTGGAGCCTGTTTGCAGTCGGGACTAAAACAATGACCTCGGTTTTGAATCGCTCAGGTGAAGGAAGTTTACAGCCAGCCAGTCGTTAATGTCAGATAGGCAGTCGAGGAGAGGTTTGGTGGAGTCAGTTGGCTTGAGGGAGAAATAAATTTGGCAGTCGTCAGCATATAGGTGATATGAAATTGCATGCTTTCTAAAAATTGCACCTAAAGGCAGGATGTAGATTGAAAAAGTAGTGGCCCTAAAATGGAACCCTGGGAACCCCACATGGGAGTGGGACTGATTCAGATGAAAAATCGTCTAGCATGACTCTGAGAGTCCTGTTGCAGAAATATGACCTGAACCAGTGAGGGCTAAGCCAGATACACCAGCCCAGGATTCGAGTGGAGATCATGATGTCGGGTCGATTGTGTCGAAAGCAGCAGATAAGTCGAGAAGAACCATAACCACGTGGAGTCCTGAGTCCAATGCCAAAGGACGTCATTTAGGACACGTAAATGCGCGGTTTCTGTGCTGTGTTGGGGCCTAAAGCCTGACTGAAAAAGATCCATTACCTGATGGTCCTGTAGGTGATGAGTTAATTGCTCATAAACTACTTTTTCTAGTATTTTTGACAAGAAAGGTAGTTTGGAGATTGGACAAAGATTGGAAAGAATGGCAGGGTCAAGATCAGGTTTTTTCACAATTGGATGTACAACTGCGTGTTTGAAAGCATGAGGAACTATAGCCGAGGATAGACTACTAGTTATGATCTTTAGGACATCATATCGAATCACAGGAAACACATCTTTCAGCAGTCTGGACGGCACCACATCGTCCGGAGAGCCCAAGGCTTCATTGAGGCAACGATTTTTCCAGATGGGGGCGAAATAGGTTCAAAGCTGGTGAGGGAACCGTGCGCAGGAGCGGCTAAATCAACAGAGCCAGAAGAAGAAATGGAGATCTGGGATCTAATGTTCGTGACCTTATCCAGAAAAAACGTGAGGATCTGATTACAAAGAGCAGTGGAGGCAGCAGAGAAAACAGTTACGGCTGGAGAGAGGACAGCATTTAGTGTTTTGTATAAGACACGTTGATCGCCAGAGTTTTTGATATATGTATAAAGTAAATTTATTCCCTGCAGCATTTATTGTGTGATTAACTTTACATTTCATCCAGACTCTCCAAACATCAGTTAGCTTCAGATCTTCTACAAACATATGTTGAAAGTTGTTGTGGAGGAGAGTTTAGTTTACCCTTTTTATTGTCCACAAGTGGAATTTTGCTTTAATCCAATCAGCAAAATACAAAAAGCATATCCAACATACATACAATACAATAAAAATTGATGTTGTATTTATATACAGAAAAAACTAAATTCTTTAAAAGTTATTTGGGCAAAATTGAAATTGGTCTATTGAAAAGTTTAATTACAGTCTGTATAAAACTATTTCTACTTTGTTTTAAATTTTATCAGTAAGTATCACCTCCTATAAGGTTAAATTTGGAAACAACTATTCAAGCAGTGTGTCTTGTCTTTTATAATGTTATCTGTGCTTTTGACATTTTTTATAAATGTATTGTATGTTTTCAGTAACATTCAAGCTATTTTCCAATATGGTTAGTAGGCATGGTTAGTCGGTGGTTGCACTTGTTCAGCATGCTTCCTAAAATTAATAAGCAGCTCTTTTGTCTTTGTCGCATTTAATTGGAGATTCTGCTCTGGAACTACCTCAGCATCCTCTTTGCCTCTTCCTTAAGATGTGCCAGACTGTGTTGATCAGTTCTTTATCGTCTGCAAGTTCCTTTTGATGTATGATGAACAGCAGAAATATAGATATCAACATTAACAAACTGTTCCCTGTTTAAGGAGAAAGTCCATAATCCAGAGCTGTTCAACTTTTCAGACTTGTTTTTTATAGTGACTCAAAAAAAAAGACTCTTACATCCCAATATTCTCTTCATTTATTACATAAATGATAAATTACCATGAATAAACTTACTTATTTCCTTGCGCAGATCATCATTTTCTGTAAAGTAAAATATAAAAATAATAAAAAATAAAGAACCACCACATCCATATTGTATATTGTATATGCCTCTGTATTTTCATTACTATATACTGTATTACTTACAATACAATACAGTTTATTTTTGTATAGCCAAAAATCACACAGGAAGTGCCGCAATGGGCTTTAACAGGCCCTGCCTCGTGACAGCCCCCAGCCTTGACTCTCTGAGAAGACAAGGAAAACTCCCAATAGAAACCTTGTAGGGAAAATGGAAGAAACCTTAGGAAAGGCCGTTCAACAAGAGACCCCTTTCCAGGTAGGTTGGGAGTGCAGTGGGTGTCAAAAGAAGGGGGTCAATACAACACAATACACAGAACAGAACAAACTTGCAGTTTAATGTATTTCTATTACTTTTAGATTGTCAGTTTTGAATCTTGGTCATAATGAGTTTTTAAAAATATTTTCATTTTACACAGTTTTGTATATAATGTGCTTTTTCTATGACAAGCACATTTTTCTCTACTATGAATACCCTGAACTTTAGGACACTAATTGGTTCCTCCATCTGTTTCTTGTAGCTAGTTATACATTCACATGAATATGAGTACAGATTCATGGTATACCAGCACTGACAAAATACAGAAAAATGCATTTTATAAAACTGTACAGTACCAGCATTTCAATAATTTCAGTACCAGAAATACACAATAAACAGTACCTTGGGCTAAGATTTTCAATCTTCCGCTTTCCTAAACGCTGTAGACACCGTGGGGGACAAAAACTCAGCCTCTCCCTTTTCGATGCACTACATAATTCAAATGGGAACTGCTGTTTGTAGCAGAAGATACAGAGGCACACTGTAAACTCAGTGAAGGGCAATCCCTTAAGGTAGGGGTACGCAATATCAGTTCTGGAGAAGTGCAGTGGCTGCAGGTTTTCAGTCCAACTCAATTGCTTAATTAGAAATCAATCCTTGTCAGCTAGTTATGAGGTAATGGAGGAAATAAAGGTAGCATCAAAGCTGAGATCACCCTGGTAAAACAGCTGTCCAACACAGGGCACACTCACTCTAATCAAGCTCATATAGAATAGAATAGAATAGAATAGAATAGAATAGAATGAAAGATAGATAGATAGATAGATACTTTATTAATCCCAAGGGAAATTCACAAATTTCACATCATTTGGGATGTGGAAGAACTACACAAAGAAACATGAAGATATAGTGAGATAATGTAAACTACTGTATATACAGACAAGTAACCAGACTGAAAATCAAATTTAGGCTCTTTTCAATGTGAGGTGGCAGCAACAACCATCGTGCAATAATGCCTCCCAACCACAAAATTATACTATAAAATTAGTGACTTGGTCAATTCCTGCATAAGAAGAACCAGCCTCTTCTATTTGCTAAATCCCAGTCTCACAGTCAAAATTAACTTGATAAACAACTACTACAAGTTTATGTTTTTTCAAGTTTATAGCAAAGGAGACAAAAAAACATACAATGTAATACTTTTACCAAAATACAGGAAGTGGGAGGATGCAGTCTATCCTAGCAGAAAATGGGTAAAAGGCAGGAAACATTTTACAAAAATAAGATTTTTGCACTGCCATTAAATTGGAGAGGCATGGCAACACATTGGTTAGTACTACTGTCTCATTGCTTCAGTTTGAGCCCCGAACTAGTCACAGTCTGTGTGACGTTGGCACCTTGTCTTACATTTACAGTGTAATTCCCCAGATATGCTAGTCTCTAAGTAGATTTATTTCTGCCACTGCAAAAAATGAATTATGTTACTTAATGAAATATTGCATTATTTAGCAAAGATACTACCTGCTGTGGTCAGTATCATTATGTATGTGCATGCTCCAGTCGTCTTGTGACAGCTAGTGAGGGAGATTACACATGCTTAGCATGCATTTAAGTGGAAAGAACTAAATAGATGTTATACATTAAATCCTGAAGTTTATGGATCATATGGAGCTGACAATTATTGTGTATTGTGTATGAGGTAAGACACAAACAATGGAAACTTGTCAAATGTTTTACCTCTATTCTAACCCCGGGTTTCAGAAAGCCAGGTTTGTTTATACAGATCCAGAAACAGAAGCACACTCTGGCTGTCTTTAAGCTCAGCCCCCATGTTTTGGGACTGACCCATAAGGCTAATTGTTTTAAACAAAAAAACTGCATAAAATCATTCCTTCATTTACCACTATAATTAAAGTTCAGCATTTTGCCATTAAAATGCAATATAATGTACAATGTGATATTCTTCTTATCCATCAAATTTGTTGGAACTACCACATCACAGCAACTCCAAAGGGCGTTGTTAAATGTTCTGATTCAATTGTGCTCAATTTGTTTGATAGGCTATTGCTTGCTAAAAAAGAGGGGCATTTTGGCTCTCAAATGTCACCCCATTCAGCCTTCTATATCATGTTGCTTACCAGATAGGTCAAACTGAATGTCAATACTAGAGTGCCCTGCTTCACTTGTCACCAATTGGATTGCTTGTTTGTAAATCAAAATGGCAGACAGGTTATTCAGCAATCAGCTCTCTGGATTCCCCAAGTTCAGGCTTTTCAAACAAGGTAGTCTGGGCCTTTCTACTGCCTACCAAATGTGAAATATTGATGAAGAAGTCACACATTTTTTTATGATACTAAAGACAGCAACTGCGAGAGAAATAAAAGTAACAGTTTGCTTCAATACTCTAAACGTAGACATGTTCACTGTAGATATTTCATAACAATTTGTTGTTCCTGACACCTTCAGTGATACTTTGATGGTGTTTGAAAACGTACTCCAACAGTTATGGTAATAAGAAAAACATTCAAAGTGCATTTTCTAGTGAAAATGTTACTGAATTTTGCAACTAATTCTTCTGTAGTATGTGTATAGCATAATTCATTCTCCAGCTGTAAAAATTCTGAAAGAGAAATGTCTTCCCTTTATTCTAAATATTGAGTAATGTATGATGAATTTATGGACAGTTAAATCAAAACAGCAGAAGATGGCCAAAAATGAGGCTGAGTTTTGAGGGTTTTAAACTTACCAGATTCAAGACGTTGTTTTTCTAATTCTATTTTTGCTGAGAAAGACAAAGACAATATTTATATAAAAATAATTAATCAAAATAATAATACATTTGATCAGAACAGCAGACTTTTACTAAAACAGTAGTATTAGTCACTTCTTTAATTATTTACTTTGCATTTTAACACTTTTACTATTACGCTGAAAACAAGTCAGGTAATAGAAAATAAACAGAGTAGCAGGTTAAAAGCACCAGGTTACAAACTGTATTTTTTACTTGAGTCTCTGAGAATCCTTCGTGATCTTTATGATAGCATCAAGTAGGTTTAGTTATTATTAATTAAAAACTGAAATTGTGTGTTAGTTCATTTTGAGTTAGCATTGGATTTACAGTAGTTCTGATACAGCGACTTTTTCACACTAAATATATCTGAAGAGAAATAGAAGAGGTAACAGTTAATTTACAAAATATCCCAATTCAAACCAAAAACATACCAGTGTGGAAACACAGGAGTCATTAGAGGGCATTCACCCAAAAAGAGGGTATATATCCCTGAAAGGCAATGTATGGAACCACTAAAAATTAGTGGGAGCCACTTGGGGATGGGGGGCTTGAAGACCTAACGTTTTTAGAAAAACTAAAAGCTCAGGTCTGCCTGCTCTCCTCCACCACGATAAGGAGTTTCAGTATGCTATGTTTGTATGAAAGGAACGCCACCCTTGGCTTGGCCCAGAAGTGACTCCGGGACTGGTTTTAAAGTGGAGAGTGCTGAGTTAGGAGAAGCCTGGCAGACACTTGACTTACAGGAGAAAGAGATGCCAGGGTCTAGAAAGAGAAAAACAAAGGCGGTGGAAAAGGGAGCACTTTCATGCAGTACTGCAGTGTACAAGTCACTTTAAAAGGCAGACAGAGGTTCACAACTTGTTAGATCTAGCAGTGCAGCAAATTTATTTTTGTGCATTTTTCTCTTCTACTTTTTGAGTTCTTCCTTCTGTGTATCACTTTATCTGAAGAGCTTTTTATAACAAAGTCACCCTTTGTTCTGTATGTGGTGACCTATCAGAAGGAAAATTCAGTGTTTTCTGATTACATTGATCCTGTTCTTTGTACACCATAAACATTTAAGAGCTTAATTTCATCAGTAAAAGTTTAATATGGAATAATAATATTAGTTTTCACTATCCTAGAGATGTTTAAAGGGCTAAAAAATATTTCAAAGTCAACTTTCAAAGATGACTTTACTTCTTTGTACTAAAAGCTCCTGAGCTAGCACTGCTTATTGATCCCCTTGCTGTGACACTTTAATATGCCAGCATAAGGAGAAATATAAGATAAGCCAATGTTCAGTAAGATACTGCACATGGAACGATTTTGAGAAGCTTTTGCAGGCAATGTACAGACCCAGAGGCCTAGTATTTAATGCAAGAAACAAAAACTATTCATCTGGATTCTTACATAATGGAGGAGGCACAAACAGAGGGCTGGTCTTAAGTAAGAACTGTAGATGATGGTGTAGGGAAGACAGCATACAGCTTCCCATTGTTAACACTTGATAACAGGGAAACAAGGAAGGTGGAACTAAAGCATAGTGCAGCTGCCACTCCTTCTGGATTTGGGGACTAGAAAGGTACAAGGAATTACTAGATGTCATGAAATATCACAGCTACATGGAAACCAATCCACTAAACCTGAGATTAAAAGAGAAAGTAAATCAACCAATAGACGAATCCAGAAAGTAGAGAAAGTAGCAGAGAGCAGCCAGCCTCTTAAGACACATCCCTTTATTTTTGTATCCCTTGTAAAATTACTGCCAGGACACCAAATAAGCCCTGGGCTACCTACACTGACTACTGGTGAAGGTTCCCTCTCATTAATAAATGAGAAAAACACACAACCTCTAGATTCTCTTTATTCTTTCTGTTTGTATTCTGCCTGTTTTTAGCTGGCACTTTTATTTAAACAGATTTACAAATCTCAAATGTGTAATAGACTTGCTGGCATATTCCAGAGACTGAGCAACTTAACATCACAATCATCCAGTGGTGGAGCCTGAATCTTTTGGTTCTTCAGCTAATCACCTTCATACGTATGCCCTACTGCCTGCCTTCTAGTGGCTTTATGCCCTTCGAGCCATACTGGAAGGGATTTAAATCTAAACACATTAGTCTTTCACCTTAAGTGAGGTTACATAAAAATACTTTTAAATTAGAAAAAGTAAAAAATCTCAACAATGAACTTCAAATAAATAGCATAAAATATGTGAGAGAAGAAAAGAGAAAAATAATTTAAACAAAAATACTTCAGAATTCTGAAGAAAAAAGATAAGGACAAATGTGAGAACACACAGTCCTACAGTGTACATTATTCAAAAGAAAAATAAACAAAATGAAAGGAAATAAATTCAAACTAAATTCAACTACAGAACCACATCTAAGATAACAAGAATGCTTTCAGGATGTCACAGTGAAAACTAATAAAAGAACAGCATGGTAACGAAACATTTTGAGATAGAACAGAGCTACACACCTTTTTGCTTCTTGTAGAAATACACAGCTAGAGGAACTGAGAACAGTGCGAGTAATAACAAAAAGATGAGAAAACCTCCAAGATGCTTCCATCCGGCAGGAACTAAAGTGAAAAATTCTTCTGCAGACAATAAAGAGAGAACAATGTTATAAGAGATTCACTTTTATACAAGCAGCTAAGGCGAGAGGTTTTATACCTCAGAAAGCATCACTTGTGTTATTAAGGTAATGAAAAATGTAAATAGACAACAAGACAAATTTGAGTGAATCGCACTTTGAAATGTGCCTCAAATGAAGATAGTGCATACTGTATGCTGAAAAGTCGGTCTTATGACAACAAAAGATGGCTATTAAAGTCTATGAGTTTTTCCTTATCAGGTAGAGACTTTGGTGTCAGAAACATCACTCTCTTTAATAACAGCAGGTGCAAGTTACACTAAAATAAAATTAAAAAGGAACATAGAAGTGACATTTAATAATTAAACCTTGCCAGATTACTGACCACCAATTTGAATGTGTGACTCTAAGGTCTTCTGCTCATGCTCAATCACACAGATAATGCCTCTGTCCTCCTTAGTCACTGAGATGACACTGTTCACATCAAATAAGGACTCTGAGCTGTTCATCACATTACTGGTAGCATGTGTTCTTAGTTCCTTGTTTATCCCATTTTTCCACATTACTTCTGGTTTGGGGAACCATCCTTGTGATTCACATTTCACAACAATCTCAGGTCCTGGTGGGCTCTCTATAGACAGACTGGGCTCACCTCCGACACCTAAAGAACAGAACAGAAACAGGTTGTGCAAAAACAAAATTGTTCTGCCAAACACAGGCACTTTAAAAGACAAAAATGGCATTAAGGTACAAAGCAGAGAAAGCTGGGACTCACTGATTTTCAAAGCCCACAACAAACTGTACATTGCAGATTTCAGCAGGTAAAATGAAATCACTGGCCAGCTAAACAAACTGGTAGAAGGATGAAAATAGAAATGTTTCTCAGCCACCTTAGACATTTAACTGCAATCCTTTGCACTGACACTTTTGCTCTGGCTCAGTTATTTTAGGTTCTTTCTTGCTGACTAGTCCTCCCTCTAGCAGAAAAATACCGATCAGGATAGGGCTTCACCTCTTTTAAAATTCTAATTGTTCAACTTACCTATAACATTTAAGGTAAACGATCCCTCTCTGAAATAGTCTGTCGTCAACACGTTACAGGTATACACGCCCCAGTCAGAGACCACTATGTCCTGTATCTTCAAAGACATGTTTCCTTTATTCACCTCCTGCTTGAAAATTTCCACACGACCTTTGAATTTGTCATCTATCGTTACTTGTTCATTTTTAACATTGTATATACTCTCCTTGCCTCTTAACCATGTGATTTCTAAGTCTTTTGTATTCACGACTGGAATGACCTGGCATGGCAAAACAACAGAACCCTTAACAACACCAACAACAGGCTTGTCAGGTACTCTGACTTCAAATAAATCTGAAAAAAAGGAAAAAAAAAAAGTTTTAGTCATTAGGTGAACAATGTTTCATTAAGAAATGAAGACTACTGAACCTAAATGTTTATCTGAAAAATACAATAAAATTACAAGTAATTAAAAGATTACCTTTCAGAAATGTTAACACCTGACTCAGAAACACATGCAGTCGGTATTTTTAATGCTGAACTTTACTAAAATCTAACAGGGACCCCAAAAGTAAAGACTTCATAATAATAAGTATGTCTAATGCTCTGCAACAGGACAATGGAAACAGGCAACTTATTATAAAATTCTTATTACAATCCCATACTTTACTACTTAATACTAACATAATTAATAATTACATTTTTGCGTTGAAACAACTCAACTGTATAGAAGAGTTTTTATGCAAATAACAAAACATCTTGAATATAACTTTAAATTGCACAATTAATGATAACAGTCCTTCAGTATACACATATGAATGCAGCTTCTTGCCTCTTCTATAGATAACTCAGACAGAATTCAGACATTTTTAGCCTTAGGTTCATTAGTGGTCACTTGAAATGAGAACATCAGTCCATGCGTTTGTAAGGCCTCAGATGGCTGAGTAGTTTAATCCTCGAAGGTTATGTGCCATGTTACGGTGGTGCCCTGGCTAGTGATGCCCCCTCACAGCTCCAGTGTTGTGGGCTCAGGACCCAAGTAAGGTACATTCTGTGCAGAGTTTCCCAGCTGTCCCTCCTGTCTATATATATTTTCTTAACCATTAACAAATAAAAATTAAGGTCATATGCCACAATGTTATCCTCAGTACATGCACATGTCCAACTTACAGATAACATATGAAAAGGTACATTCTGTGTACAGTTTGCTGGCTGTCAATGTATGTTTTCTTAATGAAGTTCATTTTTTTTACCCATATCCCAAATATGTTCAGGATAAGTTGGTTGGCAAATGTAAACTGGCCCAATACGAGTAAAAATAGATTTCCACATCAGAAGAGCCTGGTTTCTGACATAGTAAGCAGCAGTTTCAAGAATGAACAAAGATATTAAGGTAAGAAACGTTATATGCCAGGATCTTATCCACAGCATGTGTGCTGTAGCCTGGAAAAGGAAAATGAAGGCATGTGGGAGCTGCACTGATCTGAACCCCCCCAGAACCTTATTGAAGAAAAACACCAATGGGATCATCCTCACTTTGTAACTGACAAGGCGAGAAATACAGGAATGTCAAGAGCACCAGTCCTTCACACTTCAGCCACTGCATCATGCCTATAAAATGACAAAAAGAACAAGAAAGTCAGCTATTTTTTAAATTTCCACTTGAGAAGTGATTTAAAGCAAATAAGTATGGAGAACAATATGAAGAAAATCAATATAAGAAGCCTGGATTCTGAAAGTATGAAGCACAATATTATGAAGTTAACTATCATCTAACTTTCACACTTCCTATGATAGCTACCCTGTGTCCAATTACTTTGTGGGCAAATCCTAGTTTAGTAATTATTTGTAAAGATTTTGACTAAATTCTTTTCTTGTTTGACTACATCTAATAACAATATTATTAACAAATATTGAACTCTCCTTAACTACCTCCCCACCTCTCTCCCTTCTTTAAACTCCATATCACCATAGCATAACAATATGAAACACAATGTGCATAACTATATAAAAAAATGAAGCTGACTGCATGCATGTTTGTTTGCCAGTCTGGCTGAACCAGTTTTCATGAACATGTGCATATGTGTTGCTGGTGGACCAACTTAAAACATAAGCTATGTGGCATATCAAGAAGAGATGTTATAGTGAACAGGAGCAACGCAAAAACCAGTGCAGACATACAGTTCCCAACAGGCAGCAGGAGTGGACTGGAATGGAGGACACGGTTATCACGGTGCACAAAGTTTTGTATCTGCCAAAGTGGAACTGCAGGTACAGATTTTGTCTAAGAGTATGTCTTTTTATCTAATTGTGGGCTTAGTTATGTTGAATTTCCAAAAGTTCTTCAATCTTTGTTTTTACCTAGACCCTTTTCACCTCCCAAAAAACTTTTGAAACTCTAACACAGCCTTTTTAGTGCGTTTTGCAGTTATGGAATCGTATTTGAAACAAAGTTTAGCATCAATTTTGTAAACCTCCAAGGTAACTCAACTGTGTTGCTCTACTATCTATTATTCTGTGATTTTATATTATAAGTGGGTTTAGAAAATGAATGGATGGAAATAATACACAACCAATGGAGTGGGATTCAGATCGCTACACAAGGACAGTGGCAGCCTGCTGCATGTTGGTTAAACATGCAGGTACAAATTTTATTGCACTGTTTAAATACGGCATTAGAGTTTAAACAAACTAATGACAGTGTGTTTTTTACCAAAGCCAAACCTTACATTTTTTAAAAACTCAATGCTATTGTACAGATGTATATCATTACTAATCATATCATATCATTACTCAATACTGAGATAAACCAGGATGAAACACAATAAAACACGATTTAGTGGTAGATGCTGAGTCCCGTGTAGGTAGAAGGCTGAAATTTGGCAGGCTCATTCCTTACAGCTTACTTACAAAAGTTGGGCAGGTTTCATTTCAAATTCTACGCATAATGGTCATAACTGGAACCTATTTTTCTCCATATACTGTAATGGACTGCAGGTCGATAGGCGTGGGGGAGTTGCGTGTCACATCATCACGCCTCCCACGTAATCACGTGAACTAACTGTGAACGCAGTGCGTAGAAAACAAGGAAGAGCTCCCAAAGAGCGCTGAAGAAAAACCCACACAAGCATATTCATAAGTGCAGCTACTGCGAAACAAAGCACGTGTAAACCGTAAGTTTAAATTAAGTTTATAGACACGCTCCCTCTGCCTTCGAATACTTTATTCGCGAGATACAAGTTAAATGAGAAGACACAAGGTATAAACGAGACTTTGGATCACTTTGTAACGGAGTTAAAATTGCTGTAGCGAGAAACTTTTAAGTGCCGGGTCTTAGCTAACATTAAATAAAGCCGTGGACATTGCAACATCACACAAGAGAGCAGCTCACGTGAACTGACTGAACGCAGGAGCATGCTGGGAGAGAGAAGTACTGGCTAGGAAAATCACGGATTCTCAGCAGCGCTTGACGCAGATGGCAGCTCTTAACAAACATTCTAAACAATTAAGACACATTTACGCCAAATTTATTTACTGACAACGCAATTAATCCGGTAAGTATAACTCACTCAACCTGGAGGTAAGTGAAGAAAATTTGGAAAGTTTACAAAATTATATTGATCAAGTTTTTGAGTCTGTTGTCATGGGGCCTAAGAAAGCAGCAGCTACACGGAAACACCTGCTACCAAGAGAAGCCGTCCTCAAGATTCCCCGAGGCGACCTCATCTCCCGCAAGGATATATTAGAATTATTAGATTCTATAGATAAAAGGCTTTTGGGATTTGAGGGACGACTCCACCTGCTCGAAATTCTACACCAGGAGTTCCAGAACCTCCGACAATCTCTGGAATTCAGCCAGGATCAGGTGGAGCGGCTTGCTGCTGAAAACGCTCTCTGCGGGAGACTGTGTCTTCCCTGACAGAGGGATGACACGGATCTCCCAGGACAACAAGACCCTGAAGGAGACGGTTTTGGATCTTCAGGCCCGCAGCATGAGAGACAATCTGGTGTTCGAGGCCTGCCGGAGCAGACGGAGGACAACCGGAGGATTGCGAACAAACAATCAAGTATTTTCTCCAGACCCACATGAAGATACCCAAGAAACGGTAAAAACATCACCTTTCACCGGGTACATCGCCTTGGAGCCAAGAGAGCAGACAGCAGAAGACCTCGTCCCATCGTGGCTAAATTTGAGCATTTTAAACAGAAGGATTTTGTTAAGAGCCACGGAAAGAGCTCAAAGGGAAAAATTTTAGCGTGAATGATCAATTTCCTAAAGAAATTTTGGATCGCCGCAGAGTTCTGTTCCCAATCGTAAAAATTCATCCAAGAAGGGAGCCGCGCTGTCATTTCTGTGGACAAGCTCTACGTCAACAACAGGCTGTACAAGGAGCGAGGAGTGACAGACTGGCTTTATTAGCCCAACATCAGGTCACAAGTTTATTTTCTTATCGGGATTCACTGGGTATGAGCATGTCAGGATATAAAAAAAGCTGCTATATCCGTGTTTAGATGATGGGATCACCTGTTCTCTCACCACCCCACACCTCTAACACCTTTTCTTTTTACTTTTTCTTTTCTTTTTTCAACCTTTATCACTCTTTCCTTTCCTTCTTTTTCCTGCTTCTGGAACTTTACATCCGCATGACACAATCACACAACTTTCCTACACTCGCCAGCACACACACAACGCATACAAACACTAGATTATAATTATTACATTTTATCATACAACCACAAACACTTTTGGTTCTGTCTGATTATTATTATTATTATTATTATTGTCTGATTATTATCAGCTTTAGTATTATTATCAGCATTAGTATTATTAGTATTATTATTATTATCAGCATTAGTATTATTATCATCAGTACTATTATCATCAGCATTATTATTATTATTTTCAGTATTAATATTATTATTATTATCAGCATTAATATTATTATCATAGCATTATATATTATTATTTTATTATTGCATTATTATATATATATTTTTTATTTATTATTTATTTTTTTTTTCAGATTAAATTATACATTTATTTACTTAACTAACTCACATGAAGGCACCATACATTAGCTAATCACACACACAACTATGGGTACACTAAGGTTTGTCAGTTGGAATGTTCATGGAACTGGCTCTAGAGAGAAGAGATTAAAGATTTTTGATCAGCTTAAAAGACTGCAGGCAGATGTTGTCTTATTACAAGAGACTCATAGGTCTGCCACAGTTGCAGATGAACTTAAAACATCTGAGTTTCCCAGACTGTTTTCTGTCCCCTATAACTCTAGACAAAGAGGTGTAGCTATTTTAATACACAAAAATACAAATTTCAAAGTATTGGACACAGTCTCAGATCCAGATGGTAGATTTATAATACTAAAACTATCTATACAAAATCAAAGCTTATGTATTGTTAGCATATACTGTCCAAACATAGATGACCCGCATTCTTTCATAATTTTTCTCTGTACTCTCCGAACACTTGGACTGTCCACTTATACTTGCGGAGATTTTAATTTTTGGATGGATCATTCTTCAGACAGGCTCAGTACAGCTGGGACTCAGAGCATTGGCATTCCACTAATATAGTCAAACAGTATATGAGTGATTATGGGCTTTGTGATGCATGGCGATCTTTTATCCCAGCCGTAGAGAGTATACTTTTTTCTCACATGTTCATCACTCTCACTCACGTTTGGACTATTTTCTAGTCAGCAGCTCATTATTGGCTGACATTTCAGACACTGAGATACACCCTATAGTTGTCAGCGATCATGCTCCAGTTTCTTTAACTCTGTTAAATAAGAAAACAATCCCATCAGGTAAAACTGGAGGTTTAATACGTCACTGCTTAAAGATGAAGGTTTTGTGGAATATTATAAAAAAGAGTGGGCTTTATATTTAGAACACAATGACATTCCTGGAACATCAGCATCTGTTCTCTGGGAGGCAGGGAAAGCAGTGATGAGAGGTAAAATAATTTCCTTCTCATCACATAAGAAAAAAATAGAAAACAAACGTATTCAGGAATTAGAAGAAATCATTAAGTCTCTAGAGGCATCCCCAGAAGAAGAATTACAAAACAAATTGCGTAAAAGTAAACTAGAACTTAAAGGAATTATTGACAAAAACACAATTTTAGCACAAAGACTACGAATAGAAAACTTTGAACACGGTAATAAATCAGGCAAGTTTTTAGCCAACCAGTTAAAAATAAACAAAGAGAAAACTGCCATATCTGCTGTTAAAGACTCAACTGGGAATATAGTATATGACCCTGAAAGAATAAACAACACTTTCAGAGATTTTTACAAAACCTTGTACTCACCACAGATTAACCCATCAGATAATGAGATCAATGAGTTTCTAGACAGGATAATACTTCCTAAATTATCAGATAGCCAAGCTACAGTCCTGGACTCGCCATTAACATCAGATGAGCTTCAGGAAGCTCTTAACTCCATGCCTAATAGGAAGGCTCCAGGTCCAGATGGGTTTCCAGCAGAGTTCTACAAAGAATTCTGGATCATTCTGGCTCCAACATTCTTCAGAATGATGTGTGAAATACAAGAAAATGGTAGACTACAGCCAAACATGAATTCAGCCAACATTAGTCTCCTGTTAAAACCAGGCAAAGATCCTATATTTCCTACCAGCTATCCCCAATTTCTCTTATTAATGTTGACCTGAAAATAATTTGTAAAGCCCTTGCAAAAAGATTAGAGAAGGTAACCCCTTTCATAATACATCCAGACCAAACTGGTTTCATTAAGGGGAGACATTCATCCACAAATTCACGTAGATTACTCAACTTAATAGACTTTTCTTATAGCAGAAACATGGAAACCAGTATATTATCTCTCGATGCAGAAAAGGCTTTTGATAGAGTTAACTGGAAGTTCTTATTTGCAACTTTACATAAATTTGGTTTTGGAAACTTCTTCATAAACTGGTTAAAAATTTTATACAGTTCACCAACAGCATGCGTCAGGACAAATGACCAAACATCAGATAGCTTCTGTCTTCAGAGGGGGACCAGGCAGGGATGCCCTCTCTCCCTCGCTATTTGCTATCTTTATTGAACCACTAGCAGCAGCAATCAGGCAAACTACAGTTATTAAAGGCATAAAGTGTAAGAACATAGAACATAAAATCAGTCTTTATGCAGATGACGTGTTACTTTATCTTCAGAATTCTCAATCCTCTCTCTCCCAGGCAATTGAACTAATAAACTCCTTTTCAAGAGTTTCAGATTATTCAATAAACTGGTTAAAATCCACAGTTCTTCCAATTAATTTCTCTTTTGTCAATTCCCTTAATACACAATTGGAATCAGGGAATATTACATACCTGGGCATTCATGTCTCTCCCAGGCTGGCAGATCTAACTAAACTAAACTACATCCCACTATTAAAGAAAGTGGAAGATGATCTTGCTAGATGGAAATCCTTACCGATATCACTTATGGGGAGGGTTGCCACAATTAAAATGATGGTTTTACCAAGAATCAATTACTTATTTTCTATGATCCCAAACAAGCCATCATCTGATTGGTTTAGATCCCTGGACTCCTCCATCACTAAATTCCTTTGGAAGGATAAACCTCCACGAATTAGCTTAAAAACACTACAGAAGACCAAAGATAGAGGAGGGTTGGATCTACCCAACTTCTATCATTATTTCTTAACCAACAGGCTCCAATATATACCAAGATGGTTGCAACATAACCCGCTGGATGAGTCCTGGTTAGATGTAGAACAGACACTTTGCAATACTATAGAGCTTTGGACCTACCGTTTATTAGCTCAAAAATAAGAAAGCATGAAAGCTTTAAAAGTATTAATATCAGTACCTCACTGACAGCATGGTGGGAATATCTAAAAATGACGGAGTCTTCACTAATTCCATGCAGACGCACACCCATCTGGAATAATCCTGACATATTGCAAAACAATAAAATGATGAACCTCCCATACTGGAAAAGTAAAGGAATTCTATACATGGAACACATAGTTGAAGGATTGGATTTCATTCCATTTAACAGAATAGTCTCCCAATTTGGGATAGACAAGAATAGATTTTAGAATATCTCCAAATTAAATCAGTAGTTAAAGAAAAATTTAAGCTTAAAGTAGAATTACAAACACCATCAAGGGTATTAGACTTCTGTAATCTCAAACACCCCAAATTACTGTCTAAAGTATATAAAACATTGACCAAAATAGATGATACAATAGCAATTCCTATAGGCAAATGGGAGGAGGATCTATTAGTTAGCTTTGATCAGACTTTCTGGTCCCAAACCTGTTTAAAAACTTTTAAAACGATCAGAAACCCCAATTTACAACTAATTCAATACAAAATTCTACACAGAGTACACTATACAGGTCATCGGATGTTCAGGATGGGATTTGTGCCATCTGACACCTGCACACACTGCACAGACAACATTCCTGACAGTTATATCCACGCACTGTGGTCATGTCCACCTGTTCAGGGATTCTGGTATAGAGTATGTGAAGACCTGTCAAAGTGTCTGAAATGTGATATCCCAACTTCCCCCTCATTTTGCTTGCTGGGGAACCTAGAGGATGTCCCGATTGAAACAAATTTGGTTCACGTGGTTCTCACTGCCATATGCATCGCTAAGAAAACTATCCTCATAAACTGGAAAAACAAAGATAATCTTTGCATTAACCAGTATAGAAATCTTTTATTGGATCATATTACACTTGAGACAGCCTCTGCCTCCACTTCAAATCAATCTCTCTGGGCTCCTTTGATCGGTTCCATCACATAGCGATGATGGAGGGTCATTGATATGGTCCTGCGGGATGCTGTGGTTGATGTGGTGGAGAGTCTGAGCTTGGAGTATCTGGAGGATCCCTGGGGTGGGTTCACTAGGGGGGTCTTGGGCTGGGGGCTGCTGCCCACTCTGGTGGTGCTTGGGTTACCTCGGGGTGGGCTTCTGGTGGTTGTGTGTGGGGCCTTAGGGGGTCTTGGCGGTGGCTGCGGTCGCTGCCTAGTGGCTGCAATGCCCTGGGTTGGTCTGGGTGTGGGCCTGGTGGCTTAGGGTTGGGGCGGCCGTCCCGGATGGGGATATGGGTGGGGCCTTGGGGATTGGGTCCTGGCATGTACGCTGCGGGAAGAGGGCGGAACATGCGGCAGTTCCACCATGGGGGAGGGGGATGTCCGGGAGGGGGAGGATCTAGCTTTATCCTGGGTGTCTTATGTCTTACTTAATCTGAATGTTGAGTAAATGTGGGGATGGGAGTAAATATTCTGCTGGGGTGGTGTGGGTTGGTGGCCTCAGACTCCGTGGGGCTCTGTGATGCTGCTGCTTGGGCCATGGCTAGATAGGCTGGGGCCTCCGTGCCCGGGTGGATTTTGGGAGCGGAGGTGCCTATTGGGGCCAGTAGGGGAGCTGGCTCCCTGGAGGGCTCAGGCCCCTCAGCCGTTCCTCCCCATCCTCAGACATTTCCCTCCTCCTGCTCCTTCACATCATCACACAAACATGCACATAGGGCCTTGGGGTGTGGGTAAGTCAGGGGTGCTGGTATGGATCCCGTTTCCGCAGTCCTGTGGCAGCCTACACCCCAATTTTATTTGCACATTAAACACTTCCACAAAAAACATTCCACACAAATGCACACTTAGGGCCTTGGGGTGGGCACACTCAACGGCATCCGGTGGGGAAATTTCAGCCTCACTCCGGTGCGGTGTCCACTTCCAATTTTAAACTGCACCTAGTCACGGAGAGTTTTGGGGGGGAGGTGGGGCTGTGTGTTGGCATCAGCTGGTGTAGGCCACATGGTGCCGGCACTGCCCCCCCCCAACCACAAAATGCACCTTATCAACACACACCAACACTACATTAGAGCAGGCGGAGGGAGACTAGAGGTCTTATTACACCTCTGTTCTCAGTTAGCTGCCGGGGCTGGAGGCTAGGAGTGGGAGCTGGCCGTCTGCCTGTGGTCTGGAGTGGTGGGTTGCTTTGCTCTCGTTGGAGGGGGTGCCTGCTCACTATTACCCCTGCGAACGGGCTAACTCTGGCGTCCAGGAATGGCTGTACCTCAGGTGCGGCAGCACCGGGACCAGAGTTAGTAGGGTGTGTGTGGGGAGTGTGAATGGGTGTCTGGCGTACATCCTTGTAAGTCTTGGGTTGTATGTGTATGTGAGAGCATGAGGGAGGGAGTGTATGACTGTGTTTGTGTGTGACTGTATATGTCAGGTGGGGTTTTGGACTCCTCCCCTCTCCTGGGACATCTGGCAATACTACAACATCTTTGCCTACCCTCCCCTGCCTTAAGCATCTGTCTGGTCGCTCCCGGTGGCTGCCTGGTGGGATCTGGTTCCCTGGGCTCTGTTGGATCCTCGGCGGGGTGGGTGCCCTGGGTCCCGGGCTGCTGGGTTCGGGCCCGGCCGACTCGGGGTGGCGGCTGCGGCGGGCCTGAGGGCTTGCCGTTGATATCTCCGGGACTCTGCCGGCTGCTGGTTGTGACCCCGGGGTGATCCTCTGCGCCTCTCGGGGGGTTGGGGCTTCTCTGGTGACGGCCTCCCTGGGGTCTCCAGCTCTGGGGTGACCTCTGGGCTTGGAACTCCCTCCATCTTCCGCGCGTTTTGGGGGCAGGTCTGTGGCCCTTCACACTCACTATTGGATGCTCCTATAGAGAAACCTTACACATACAAGCGTGCGTCGCACACAGGTGCTCACATGGTGATTTCATAAGTATGACTTGGACATCTTCAGCACATGATCTAAGGTTGTGGTGGCCTAAATGCCTCAGTAATAATTACTGTATGATTGTCAGCAAACATTTTTACTTTTATATATCTTCATGTAGCTGATGCAGCAATGTTTTTGTCTTGTGGTTTCCCCCTCTTTCTGCAGGTCTAGAAGCGGATTCTGGTTCATTTATTGTTTATTCTATACGAAACCCCGAGCTGAGCTCCACAGCTAACGTGGTCTTGCGGAAGCAACTTTGTCACGCTGCCACCAAATACTCACGGAAAAATCCACAAGTCAATACACACGCTGTCTCTGATACCCTCTGATCTCCCATTTCAATTCAGATGCCTCCAATTTCCAGTAAGGCTCTGCTGCGATGACAAGTAATAAGTCTCGGGGACAGACCCTACAAAAGGTTGCCATTGATTTCAGGCAACATTGCTTTTCTCCTGGACAACTATACGTTGCATTCTCAAGAGTGAGCTCGCGCAGCTTGGTCATATTACAACTGGAGTGCTGAACTGACAACGTGCTATGCAAAGAGAACTATAACAATCGTAATAAACGAACAATAAAACACCGGAGAACCCGTTGATAAAATAAAGGCAACTTCCTTGGCGAAGCAAGGAAAAAGGATGGCCTTATATGTCGTTCATTTATAAAACAGCGGAGAAGCTGTGTAAAGGCTGCTTCACAAAAACAGCGGGCCTTATATGGGCAGGCAGTCAGCTAAAGAAAGGAATCAATAAATATCTATAATCGTAATAAACGAACAAAAATAGCGTTGAAGCGCTGATTCAATAAAGGAGATGGGTACCTGAACAGTAAAGTAAGTCTCAAATAGCTACACAATAACTATAACAATCATAATAAGCGAACAATGAAATAGTACAGAACCGCAAAGCAAGGAGAGAGGACGGCCTTATATGGCATTCATTTATAAAGCAGCGGAGAAGCTGTGTGAAGGTAGCTACACAAAAACAGCAGAGTGCCACACTCTGAATGTATTTCTCGCATCCCGTTATACCCTCTGATCTCCCATTTCAATTGAAATGCCTCAAATTTCCAGTAAGGCTCTGCTTCGATGACAAGTAATGAGTCTCAGGGACAGACCCTACAAAAGGTTGCCATTGATTTGAGGCAACATTGCTTTCCTCCTGGACAACTATATGTTGCATTCTCAAAAGTAATCTCAGTGCACAGCTTGGTCATATTACAATATGACTGCTAAACTGACAACGTAGTATACAAAGAGATCCTTAACAGATAGTTATTGGTATATTTTCCCTCAGTTTAAAAGGTTTTCTTTTCTTCTTAATAAAATTTAAAAGCAGTACTTAGCTGCAAAGCGCGTTTGCTATATACAGTATATATATATATATATATATATATATACTGTATATATACATACATACACACACATACAGTATACTGTATATACAATATATATATATATATATGCGTCTGTGTGTGTGTGTATATATATATATGTGTGTGTGTATGTATGTGTATATGTATGTGTATATATATGTAAATATGTATATGTATATATGTGTATATGTAGATATGTATATGTGTTTATACTGTATGTGCGTGTTGTAATGGATGGCCGGGTTCCACGCCCGGCCCTTTTGCTCATGTTCCGGGGAAGCCACTAGAGACTCCGCAGTACATTTCCCCGGGACGCTTGGAACCCTCAAATGAGCGGGTGAACGGGTAGGAGTTTCCTGCCTGCTTCCACTCTTGCAAAGGTCGAGCCAAAGGGAGTCGAGTGTGCTACAACTGCGGCAACTGTGGCCACATCTGGCGGTGTTGTCCTGTGAGGGCGTCCAAGTGGCAACAACGTCGGGCAACACCCCAGACCATTTGCTTATATTTCCACAGGGCAGAACCGTAGTGCTGAGGACACCAACTCCCCATTATGGAGAAGACCAGCCCTCGCGGACGGGCCACTGAGTCCCACAAGACTCATCTGGAAGGGGTGGTGTAATGGACAGCCGGGTCCCATGCCCGGTCGGGACGACCCTGCTGTATATGGTCCGGGGGAGCAGCCATGGACTTCTCAGTACCTCCCCCGGGGCGCTTGGTGGCAGCCTCCCTGGTTGATGATGCCTCAGTTTCCCGCAGGGTTTCATGGGAAATGGAGTTCTCCACAATCCTGTGGGGACCCAGGATGGCCGCCAGGATTGAGACAGATAATTAAGCCCAGCTGGTTTAATCATCAGGCCCACACGGGAGTGCAATTGGGAACAGGTGAACATGCACCAGGAGCACTCTCGGGAGGGCCATAAGGAGCCAGCAACCACCACTCTGGGCCAGAATCAGGAGGAAGAGGACGAGGTTGCCTGAGAGGAGGAGTGGTGGTGCTAGCGGAAGGATTGCTGTGTGTAAAGTAAGGTGTTTTGGGACTGTGTTATACCTGTGGGGTTCATGGGAAGACATGCCCCACAGGGGAAGAGTGTTTGAACTGTTTAAGTGTTTGGGACTGTGTTGGGCCTGTGGGACATGGGGAAGGCGATACACGGGTGAAGAGAAAATAAAGTTCTGTTTAATTTACACGTGCCTCAGTGTGAATCTGTCCTGGGTCGGGCTTTATATAGCCTTATTCACAGTGTATATAAATATATAACAGCAACACTCATAACACTGACAAAACAATTACATTGACAATCATGTTACGTTATTTTTAAAATGTTTCCTTTTCTTTTCCATAACTTCTTTAACACACTACTTCTCCGCTGCGGCGTGGGTATTTTGCTAGTATAATATATAGTTGCCTCTTAAGATTAGAAATTTATGGTTTCTATTATTCACAAGTTGGCCATGAACAATAAAAATATTTTTGGGGTTTGAAGAAAGGTTGCAGGAACTCGCAGACAACGCATAAGCCAAAAATATATAAACAATTTGCATCACATAAAATCATGTAATATAACAATATCAGTGTTACTTAACACTAGAATTCCTGAAGCCTACATAAAACTTGTAATCTCAGCCCACCTTAAATCCCTTCGCACCTCTCCAGCGTCTTTTGTTTTGTAAATGTGTCAATTAGCACAAACAGCAAGCAGCCTGCTATCCCATCTCCCAACCGACTCTCCCAGCTCAAACCTTGTTTATCTGGGAGTGAGGTACCTGGAGCTGTATAGAGTAAATAATATATCGTTATTTGGAACACATGCATTTCATGTGTGTTCCGTGTCTACAAAGATCTATGTAAGTGTAGGATGACAATAAATGCAAGAAATGTTGAACACATACCTAAACGACAAACTTTTTTCATGTTTTAGTAATAACGACAAACTTTTGACATGGAGTCTATAATGTGTGAAGACTGACTTTCACAAAAGGTACAAGTATAACAAAACATATATACTGATGCTCTGTCTAAGAAAGGACAGAGCGAATATACTTCCTTAGAAGTCTGGCGTCTTTCAACATCTGCAATAAGATGCTGCAGATGTTCTATCAGACGGTTGTGGCAAGTGCCCTCTTCTACATGGTGGTGTGCTGGGGAGGCAGCATAAAGAAGAGGGACGCCTCACGCCTGGACAAACTGGTGAGGAAGGCAGGCTCTATTGTAGGCACGGAGCTGGACAGTTTGACATCCGTGGCAGAGCGACGGGCACTGAGCAGACTCCTGTCAGTCATGGAGAATTCACTGAATCCACTGAACAGTTTCATCTCCAGACAGAAGAGCAGCTTCAGCGACAGACTGCTGTCACTGTCCTGCTCCACTGACAGACTGAGGAGATCATTCTTTTCCGCACTATGCGACTCTTCAATTCCACCCAGGTAAAACGTTAACCTTATACAAAAGTTACTGTCTGTTATACCTGCACTTTTATCACTCTTTAATTTAATATTGTTCTTTATGTATACTGCTGCTGGAGTATGTGGATTTCCCCTTGGGATTAATAAAGTATCTATCTAAGAATATAACCGAAGAAAAAGAAATCGGGTTAGTGTACTTCAGTGTCATGACTGCTTTGGTGGTACAGCGGTAAAAACCGCTGACTCCTATTTAAAGGGTCGCTGGTTCAAGCCTCTCCGTATCTCAAAATAAACGTTTTGAGCTCTTATTGTTGCTTGAGCTGCAAGAGCTTTTTACTCTTCCTGCGTTGGTGGGGAGATGGGATAGCAGGCTGCTTGCTGCTTGTGCTAATCAACACATTTACAAAACAAAAGACGCTGAATGGAGAGGGCAAAGGGATTTAAGGTGGGCCAGGATTACGGGTTTTTTCATAGGCTTCAGGAATTCTAGTGTTAGTATTCATTAGTATTGAAAGTTATTTTTGGTATAAAAAAAAAAACTCACTCTGAGATTTATGCCAGTTACCTTCCGCCTAAACTGCTCCCTTAGTTATTCAACATAGCTATTTATATTGATTTGCATATTCAAATATGCAAAATTCTGTGAGGAGTCGGGGTGGGGCTGTAGGCATGTGCATGTATGTTATAATTTATGTTGATTGGGATTTATAAAGAGGAAATGTGTGGAACTTTGCTAATGCATAATTTGTATGCATCTGAATTTTTTTGTGTGTATACACATTTCTGTTTTTGTCCATATGCCACTTTTTACTGTATATTCTACGCACAGCCTTATACATGAAGCCCCCGGCCTGGCACTCGATTTTCTTTTGTCTCTCCTCAAGAATGAACCTGTTAGTGAAGGAATCCATCTGTTCTTTTTAATCTGAAGAAGGGAATTAATGCAGGATGACTGCTAATATCACTGCTGCTTGCTGTGTTTGTGTGTACTGAAGTGACATCACTAGTTTGGATAAATGCTTTGAGAACATTCCTGAGCCTCATGCATAAATGGTGTATACACACAAAAATGTTTCCATGCTCACTTCAAGATGTATAAAAACTTTGAGTAAAGCCATGCACAATTTTAACGGCAGGCTTACACCATGTGTATGCAAGTTTCTGCTCGATTTTGCAAACGGGTAGCACCCACTGTCAACGCAGTGCTGTTTCTAACGTTCCTTTCTTTTTTAGATTTGCATCCATAACTCGGGATTTATCAAATACACTGAGACTAATTGCATATCATTTACATTTGGAAAACCGGACATTGCTGCGAATTGTGCTTTCATGTTTGCCAGTTCAACCACAGTGTAAAGAAATCTTATCTATCTGGATGACAAGCGAATAATACCATCCTATACAGCTGGCATGGCACAACTCAGTGATGATGTTTGTGAAATACCTGGGGCCTCATGTATAAACAGTGCGTACGCACAGAAATGTTGTGTAAGAACGTGTCCATGTTCAGATCGTGATGTATAAAACCTAAACTTGGCGTAAAGCCACACACATTTCCATGGTACTTCATACCCTGTCATACACAAGTTCTCCGCTCGGTTTTGTAGACTGGTGGCACCCAGTGTCAAAGCAGTGCTACTGTTCCTGTCCGGTTATCCTTTCTTTTCCTAATGTGGCTTTATAAATACACTGAAATTAACTGCATATTGTTTATTAGTGTAATGTATCTGATTGTAATTAACCTGTAACAATATAATGGTCCACGGAATGGTCAAACTATTCCAAGTACCATAGTTGCTTTAGCGTTGTTACTCTCACTGCACCTTCTTTTTCTTCTTTCAGCTGCTCCCGTTAGGGTTGCCACAGCGGATCATCTTTTTCCATATTACTCTCACTGCACCACTCGGAGCAGCTGATCGGAAAGAGAATTATCGGTATACAGCATCAAGCACATGCTGCCTCAGCCATGCTTCCTATTTGAACTGCTTCTCATATGACAAACGCTTCAAATCTTTCCTGTACGGATCTCGCAGTTCAAAAAGAGTTTCATCCCAAGAACTCTAAACACACTCAAACAGTCCATCAACTGCTCCTTGTAGTACTGTTAGTACTTATTAGTACAGTTACGTCACTGTAAACTTGCAGTACAGTTATAATATTGCACAACCTGAGCCAATTAATAAAAATGTATTTACATATGATGGCGATATTATTTTTAAGATGAAATGCAGCAAAATATGTTTATTATATTATACAGATAAAACTTTAACTTCATTTAAATAATCTATATTGTTAATAATTAAAGGATACGGTGTCGCTACGCTAGCAAGGATCTGGCGCTCTGCTCACGCATTGCTCCTGCTGCACACTGTATGCTTCACTGGGACTGGTGTGAAGGATAGAATAATTAAACATGTACTACGAAGATATTTCAATGTTCCTTAAAAGTTTTGAAGAGTCGCCATTATATGCTTACAGATGGCTTAACGTCTATTACAGAGCTGATTGTGTGGTGATCAGTTACTTGGAGACAGAAAAGGAAGGACAGGAATTGGAAGTTAGTGCGTTTGAACGAGACAGTACTGCAGGGGCAGCCTTAGGCATGTGCAAACTGTGCACCTGCACAGGGCCAAATCCCAGGAGCCTCCACTCCAATATATATTGAATATAAAACAGAAAGAGAAAATAACGACACAGCTAAAAGCGCAGCAGTAAATTTTGACAAAAGTTAAACACTTTTGTCATGAGCCTGAGGAGGTTATGCAGTGTCCGCGGACGTGGCCATCCGCCGTGCATAAGCTACCTTACTGACATTGGCGGAAGGGGCCACCGATTCTTCCTCTGCCCAGGGCCGCCACATGCCTAGAGCCACCCATAAGTACTACCGTAATAAATTATTAAATCGAAGGTCGTGCACAATCACTGCGCCACCATGTTTAATAACGTGCTTTAACTCCTATCATCATGAAAATGACATCACGTATACATCTCAGTATTTTAGTTATTCAGAGAGCTGTAATATCACGAATGTCATGGATTCTGTGTCCTGTCGGAGGAAGAGAAAGCCGGTTTAAGAAGCGTAGTGATTCACACACATAGAAGAACACATACAAAAAACAAAGCATTTAACTACTTTACTTACAATGTGATATGAGAAACTAGTCAATTAAATGATTTTAAGATGAAGTTTATGATGTTCTACTTTAATGCAAAATAAACTGCGTGATTAAAGTGGAAATTTCAAGATTAAAGTTTACATTTCATGCTTTTTCCCCACTGTGTGTCTTTTTTTTTCTCTGTACCCTAATAAGCTTTCATATGACACTCAGACGTGGGCTACAACTCGCCTCTTCATGGCGACTTTGATATCTGACAACTTTTTTATTTTGGGCACTGTGCGACTTTGTGAACTTGAGCTTTCGAGTTTCTCCGACACACTATGTCACTTGATCAACTTCCTTTTGTTGATTATACCACTGTTTAAACCAATAAATAGTAATTTTTTCTTTGCCTCCACTTGGTATTCGCTGAAATTCTTCCATTTTCCCTCTTGCTTTTGTCATTGTCTTTTCACAGAACGCTGAGCTTAAGGGCCATTTATATTGGTTTGCATAATCAAAGAGGCGTAATTCTGGGAGGAGTTGGGGCGGGACAGCAGGCGCGTGCATGAACGTTACTTTTTACGCTGACCGGGATTTATGTAGCGAAAGAACGTGGAAGTTGGTGAACGCACAGATTCCTGCATCTGGACTTTTCTGTGCATAAGCACATTTCGGCTTTTGTGCTTACGTCATGTTATAGTGCGAGTTCTACGCACGCCGTTATGCATGAGGCCCCTGGTGAGTCAGCAAGTTCACGCTGAAAAGCTCCTGTGGCTAAAAACCTGAGCGTGAAAAGAACTTGCAAAGGAGCAGGTACAGCAATGCAATTAATTTTGGTGTATTTGATAAAGCCGTCACCATAGATGCAAATATGCAAAAGAAAGGGAAACGACACAGAAACAGTAGCATTGCTTTGATGTTGAGTGCCAACAGTTTGCAAAACCAAACAGAAAAGTGCATATGCAAGGTGGTGGTGGGGGGTTATTGTGATAGTGTGTGTGGCTTTACGCCAAGTTTAGTTTTTATGCATCTCGAAGTGTGGGAGGAAACAGGCATACGCAACATTTTTGTGCATACATACCATTTGTTCATGAGGCCCCAAATGATCAGATGACTTGACAGTTTCTTTAAAATGTAAAATAAAAAATACAAAGGTTTGTGTTTTGCGTTTAATTCATTGATAAGAAATGTTCACGCAATGTGAGAGCATGCAGTCTACATATTTAAACTTTATTCAATGAACATTCAGTAATTTGGTTTAACAAAATAATTTGTTTTTACACTTAATTAAAATAAGTCAGAGTAACTCCAAAAAAGTTGTCATTGTAATCCCTTCCACTGTGGGTAGAGTAAATGGTTTGTTTATTGTTATGATAATTAATTAATTTTGAATTTCTCAATTCTTTTCTCTGGAATTTTTAAATATACAATGCTTATAAAAAGGGTTTAGCCCTTGGAAGTGTTCACATTTTATTATTATACAATATTGCATTACAGACAACTAAGTTTAGTGTTCTTCATTATCTCTGTTATATATATGTAATTAATTTAGACAACTTTACACAGATCTGTTTTAACTTTGACACTTAAGTGTCTCTTTCTGTTGCTCAATTTCAAAAAAGCCAAATTAAATCCATTGTTAATAAGCATTTAAAAATAAAATGTGACAAATTCCAAGGTGGTAAATACTTTTTTGTGTAAATGTAGTAAACAAATAATTTTTTGAATGTACCCTCCTACCTCCATATTTCAGTATTTGGCTGCTGTTTAGACTCAAACTACTAACTTTACATATTTTTTCTTATTTATGCACCACTGCAAGCGGATTACTACAACAGCTTTAGCTTTTAAGAAAGATGGAAAACAAGTTATTTTGCACATCACAAAAAGTACTTAGCAGACATTATATATACACACACACAGAGAGTATATAAAATGAACTGAAGTGAAGCATGAGCCACAATGTGGTCAGTGGTTGGTTGACAAAGAAATAAAAGGTAAAAAGAAACAGTGAATCAGCCTTAATAGCACAACTGCATTCAGTGAATAACAAATTGATAACTCAATATAAACACAAGAAAATACTCAAATATTTTGTGATTAACAACAATGGATACATTTTTGTTCCTTGAAAGAGAGTCCTGTACAAAATAAGGAGCAACACCTGTTAACTTTTACAGTTAATGTGTTTTCAAAACCTTTTTAATCCTCAATTAATCAAAAGAGTACTTGATTAAGTGTGAACAGCCAAAGTGTTGTTTTTATAAACTTAACTTTATGCACCGTTACATCCATCTGGTTTTCTGTTTGAAGATGCCCACTTTCGCGTACTCTTATAATTTCTACAGCAGATTCGCCATCTTTTTACTAAACCCTATTTGTTTCAGTTTCGGTGACACCGGTATTTGCGCCCTCAGTAATGGGCGTCCTTCACAATTTAAAATGAAGCCTAGTTTGTCAGATAATTCACATTTGGTTAAACGGCACCTCGGAAATTCCCCATTATAGGCGATGCCGGTCCGCGTGCCATGCAGTGGACTCAATGGTAACTAATACACTATCTCGAAGGCCCAGGGGTTTAAATCAGACCATCTGAGTAGACCATGTATGGCGCCCACCAGCCCTTTTCTACGTGTTTCTTGTTTTTTCCATCATTACAAAGACATACTGCATGTGTTACTTTCTCTGGCCCCTCTACACGTACCCCCGTGAGTGGGTGAGGACGGCTGCTGCACGCATGTTGCCCAGAGTTAAGTTACCCCCTGCTATACGTGATCCCTGAACATGAAGGCTCAGGCTGCAAGAGAAATGAAGTACAAAAACAAATCCCTACGCGCCCTCCTTTGGAAATGCTCGGCTTTTACTCCTCTAGTGATCATAAACGTTCGTAATCGCTGTGTCTGCCTTGACTGACGCAAATCGACAGAAAGCGCAGGAGCTTAGGAAAATACTAGGGACCACCGCCCATTTCCTCCATTTGAATCCGGAGGCCGTGAACAACAAAACATGAATTGACTATACACACACGCGCGTAACAATATGGTAATTTTCAATAAACGTGAATAAATTATATGTACAAACGTTTACGTAATGTACAATAGCAAAAGGGCTGCATTTATGCGATCGGGACATACGGACCTTTTCGCGACGGTCGCTCCTCTCCACATGGAAATCCTGTACCAGATTTAACGTTGGCCTCGGTCCATTCGAATCGCCGCCTCTACGCGGGTATTTCTAAATATTCCAGTTGAAGGATCTCAGTGCTGTCTGCAAGAAACAAAAGGCACCACAGGCTGCGCCAGGCCAGCTCATCCCGGCTTCTTTTCTTTCACTTTCGCTATTGTAATAAAGTCACGCAACAGCACAAGCTGGGAAAACATGAAGCGAAATGAACCGGAAGTGCCTAATCGGAGTTACTTATACCATTCCATTCCATTTTCTAAATTCCGTTAATACTGAGCAGTGTGGCTGAAGCCTATCTCATCATGTATAGGGGGCAAGGCAGGAACAGTCACGGGACAGGACGCCGGAAGCAGACAACACCAGACACACATCATGGCCACTTAAATGTCGCTCGTCCACAAAACGTAAATGGTTTCAGACTGTGGTAGAAAAAGAGCACCTGTTGGTAACTTGGGACGCGCAGGGAGGGCATGTAAAGTTCACACAGTGAGAATTCAGGACGGGAACCCTGCTGTCCTTCCTGCTGCCACCGCTCTGCCCGTGTCATTTATAGTAAAGTCGTAATCTCCGGTGAGGAAAGGAAAGTTAGCAGTGCAGTTGTGAGTCGGAGCTGTCTGACATCCCACCAGAATGCGAGCGCCTCTCAAGTTCTGAACCTCCGCCCCCTGGACCCCACCCGTCTCTCTCTCTCTCTCTCTCTCCTTCTCTTTCTCACTGTCGTTTCTCACATTCACCCTTCGTTTTCCTCCCACATCCCCATCAGAGTGTAACTGCAGCTCACTACACCGATCTACTGAAATGTGCTTTCTTTCCTACAAAATGTACATTGTTTAAAAAAGAGTCATAATAAAACATATGCTCAGAAGTAGATTTACCCACCACCAAACCAGTCGTGCTGAATGATGTTACAGGCAGCATAACATTCTCCACAGCTTCTGCAGACCCTTTAACGTCTGTCACATGTGCTCAGGGTGAACCTGCTCTTATCTGTGAAAAGCACAGGGTGCCAGTGTTGGACCTACCAATTCTGGTATTCTCAAATGCCAATCGAGCTAAACAGCGCTGGGCAGAGAGCACAGGGCCCCTAGAGGACTTTGGGCCCTCAGGCCACCGTCATGAAGTCTGTTTCTGGTTGTTTGGTCAGAGACATTCACACAAGTGGCCAGCTGGAGGTCATTTTGTAGGCTCTAGCAGTGCTCTTCCTGTTCCTCCTTGCCCAAAGGAGCAGATACCGGTCCTGCTGATGGGTTAAGGACCTTCTACGGTCCTGTCCAGCTCTCCTAGAGTAACTGACTGTCTCCTGGAATCTCCTTCATGCCCTTCAGACTGTGCTGGAAAACACAGCAAACCTTCTGGCAATGACACGTATTGATGTGCCGTACTGGAGAAGTTGGACTACCTGTGCCACCTCTGTAGGGTCCAGGTATCGCCTCATGCTACCAGTAGTGACACTGACTGTAGCCTAATGCAAAATTAGTGAAGAAACAGTCACAAAAGATGAGGAGGGAAAAATGTCAGTGGCCTCCACCTGTTAAACCATTCCTGTTTTGGGGGTCGTCTCATTGTTGCCCCTCTAGTGCACCTCTTGTTAATTTCATTAACACCAAAGCAGCTAAAACTGATTAACAACCCCCTCTGCTACTTAACTGACCAGATCAATAGCCCAATAGTTTCATTGACTTGATGTTATACTCTGATTAAAAAGTGTTCCCTTAATTTTTCTGAGCAGTATATAAAAAAAATCTCCTTGTAAACCCTCTTGCCCCGAACCCAAAACTCACATTGTAAAGTAATTCTGGTACGATTTTAAGCTCGATTTGCAGTAGCCGACTTGTTTTCTGAGACAGCCCAAATTTCAGCATATTTGGCCATCGTTTTACATGCAGAATGAGAGGGGCCCTGGTGCCCGATGACATCTTACCATGGGGTTGACTGGAAGAATTTCTTTCTTGTCAGAAATTTCAGTCAACTGCCTTGTAGTGTAAGCAGTCTCACTGATCGACTCTCTGATGTCCAGTAATTCACTATGCAGCGGCTGCAGCGAGTAGGCACGAGACTATAATATAATTTAACAACCACATGCATGCTAAGACAATTACTTCAAAGGGTCGGCCAGAAGACAATGAATTCGTCTTCGAAGTGATTAATGATAACAGCAGTTGAGAAATGATTGGTATTGCATTTAACTTATGTTGTGATGTAGTGACTGGACATTGCACATTGGGTATTTCCATTGTCCCGCTCACCATTTCGATTTAAAAACGCAATATAGCAACACACATAAAACTAAGTGACGAATGACAGAAGTGTCTTAGAAAATATTTACAGGAAGAACCAGAAATAAATACACACAATGGTGAATTATATAGACTACGTATCTCCAGTTCTCTCTCTAATATTGACAGACCATATTGTCCATGCCTCACCTAGCTTCCACATGCCCAGTTACGACTTTTTCTGTACTTTGTAGATTCAGAGCACAGTGCAGTTACAGTCAGCGACATGATTTTTCTCTTTGTTGATTTTTGACAAGTCTGTGGTCATGTTGCTTTTTGTCAGTTGGGTAAAACTGTCCGTTGGGGCCATCTGCACCTATAGCTTGAGTACCCACATTGTGGCATGTCAATCGGACCAAACGTGCTACTACAGTTTCAGCACATACTGTATATGACCGGCGATTGTATTGTGCAGTAAGAGTAAATGCTTGACAATGATTCCTACAAATCGCACATATCCATGGCCTAAAAGCAATGATTCAAGTTTAGTTCAGTCTCTGCATTTTATTCCCAACCATCCTGCACAGAGTACACCATCATTTATCCATCTATCCATTATCCAACCCGCTATATCCTAACTACAGGGTCACGGGGGTCTGCTGGAGCCAATCCCAGCCAACATAGGGCACAAGGCAGGAAACAAACCCCAGGCAGGGTGCCAGCCCACTGCAGGACACATACACCAAGCACAATTTAGGATCGCCAGTGCACCTAACCTGCATGTCTTTGGACTGTTGTAGGAAACTGGAGCACCCGGAGGAAACCCACGCAGACATGAAGAGAACATGCAAACTCCACGCAGGGAGGACCCAGGTCACCTAACTGCGAGGCAGCAGTGCTACCACTGCGCCAAAGTGCCACCCTTGCTCAAAGTCTTTACTGTATGACCAATCTCCTTATTTAGCAACGTTCCTTCCATCGGTTCATGATCTCTTCCTTCTATGTCAGTCTTTCCTTTCCATTATCACTCTTTATAGGCTCCAAGTAAATTGTCTTCCCATTCTCCATTCCATATAGCTTTCTCATGTCGGCAAAAAACTTCCTTGTGTCATTTTTTCTCATACTCTTTTCCATGTTTCTTGCCAGTTTTTCCTATTATTATTCTCAATCTTTTACTACAGCATCTTCCAGCTCTTTCCTCTTCCTCTTAATCTTTCCATCCAGCTTCTGTTTAGCTCTCCTGGGGCCTCATGTATAAACGGTGAGTACGAACAAAAAATGTTGCATACTCCCGTTTCCAAGCTCAAATCGCGATGTATAAAACCTAAACTTGGCATAAAGCCACACATATTTTCATGGTAGCTCAAACCCTGGTGTACAGTACACAAGTTCTCCGCTCGGTTTTGCAAACTGGCAGAACCCATCGTCAAAGCAGTGCTTTTGTTCCAGTGGGGTTTGTCTTTCTTTTTTAGATCCACATCCCTGACTTGGCTTTATCATATACCGTATATCTTCTAGTAGTGGCCGGCTTCTTATTGACGCCCGTTTCCGATAAACGCCGGGTTTGAAGAGATGTCGCAACAAATAGACGCCGGTCTCTAATAGTAGCCGGTCTCCTTTAAGCGCCGGTCTGTAGTAAACGCCGATCTCCAATGACCCACCGCCTTTTTCGTATGCCAATCCTCTTTTCGTACATACGGTAAGTACCTTTTCGTGTCAAAAATGTTTTGTCGTCGAATGCTATCGAGGAAGCGAGAAAGTCAAAAAGAAATTTCTTTGTGTACATTTTGCCCTTTCATCTCCACGTCAATCATAACCCCACAGGGAGGGCAGAGGTGGCAGGAAGAACATGAAAATGCCATCTTCGACACATTAATCCACATAAAACTGATTACTGCACGACAACAAGCAATGGGAGTACCTGTATTGCCATCACAAGAAGAGGAAGATGAAGAACTCGCAAATAACGAAGCAATCATTACTTATTCAGACGACGAGTAGATGGTAAATACTGTACTTTATTGTATCTTGTCCAGTCTCATGTCGTAATGTATAAGTATATGCGTGAGTTTGGAGCTTATTGCATTTCCTTATGTTCCGCAGGGGACAAGTCGGGCTGATGAGCGCTTTCGTGCGAAATTCGGACTGGTGCAGGCCAGTGCTGGTGGCATCATTGGCAAGAAAGTTGACGTCTACCGTACCTGTTTTTCATGCTTATGGTAGTACCGTACTGTATACTGCTTTAAAAAGACCGTACTGCTGTACTGATAATTTCATTAAATCCTGAAATGTTCATCCGGTGTTGTTGCCTACATTTTGTGACCGTAAATACGGTACCATACCGTATTTTACTGCCAAATGAATCCCGTTTACCCATCACCATTCCGTCTGCGAGGCGAATAATAGCCGGTCTCCAACAACCGCCGGTCTCTTTTAAACGCCGGGCCGTCCGAATAATTTTTTGAATAAACGCCGGGGCTACTATTGGAAGATATACGGTACACTGAAATTAACCACATATTGTTTATTAGTTTAAGGCATCTGATTGTAATTAACCTGTAACAATATAATGGTCCACAGAATGGTGAAACTAATCTAAATACAATAGCTGCTTTAGTGTTGTTATTCTCACTGCACCTTCTTCTTCTGCAGCTGCTCCTGTTAGTGGTTGCCACAGTGGATCTTCTTTTTCCATATTACTCTCACTGCACCACTCGGAGTATTCATATCACTGTATCTGAGTGTGAAATCAAAGATCTACAGCAGCTGATCAGAAGAAGAAATATTGGTATACAGCATCAAGCACACGCTGCCTCAGCCATGCTGTCTATTGATCTGCTCTCATACAGCAAATGCTTCAGAGGCTTTCCTGTAGGGACCTCACGGTTCAGAAACAGTTTCATCCCAACAACTCTAAACGCACTCAATCAGTCCATCAACTGCTCCTTGTAGAAGTGTTTGTACTTATAAGTACAATCACCCCACTGTAAACCTGCACTACAGTTATAATATTGCACAACCTGAGCCACTTTATAAAGCGCGTATTTACATATGATGACAATATAATTTTTAAGATGAAATGCAGCAAAATGTTTATTATACAGATAAAACCTTAACTTCATTTAAATAATCTATATTGTTAATAATTAAACATGTGAGGACACAGTGTTGCAGCGCTAGCGAGGAGCTGGCGCTTATGACGATGTGGGTTCGCTGCATGCTCCCATCGTCCGTCCAGGAGCCCTTGAACCCTGCACCATCGGTAATGTTAATTAGAGCAAGGGGATGGTGCAAAATTGCAAAGTGCTTTTATTAAAATCAACAACAAAACAACAGTAACCAAATAAATAGCGCAGTGTTTCAAATCTTCAATAAAGAAATAATCCAATAAAAACAGAGGTGAAAAGTGGAGGTTAAAAAACTTTAATAAATGGAAAAACAACCCTTTAAAATGTGGTTAAAACAATGCTAGAAGCAGGCTCCTTTAAAAACAACACAGCCTGGCGACTCCCCTGCTTCTCCCATATGGGCTTCTCAATAGGAGAGTCACCCCTCCTGCAGCTGACCTCACTACTGTCTGGTTGCCTTCCGTTCCCTGGCTCCGTATGGCTTCTTTACCAGACCGAGACTTAGTTTTCTCAACAGCCAGGTTGCTCACCCTAAGGCTCACCTTCCCAAGACTCCCGCTGCCATCTTGGCCTTACACGGCCAGTCGTCCTCCTTCTCTGGTCACTCCAGTTCCTTGATCACTCAGCTGGAGCGTCCGCTTCCTTCTGCCCCACCTAGTGTCGGCCAAATACCCCGACTAGGGCTCGCTGTCTAGCTGCCTGCCTGCGAGCCTTCACTCACTCGCTCTCTCTCTCTCACACCGGCTTTCTCTGCGCTGGTTAATGGTTGTATTTCTATATAGACTCACAATGATCCCATATTAAACACTGAAAAAATATGATATATAATATAGAAATTACATTATCCAATTTCTCTAAAATCTTGGATTAATTTAAAAAATGAATGAATTAATGAATCATCCTATAAATAAAATGACAATGTCATAAATTATTTTTCAACATTTTATTTTAGTTACATTTAATTACGGCCAAAGGCAATGTAAGCAACTTAACCAAATATGGTGTTTACTTGCAGAAGTTCAATCTAGTGTTAAAAAGGACTGAAAGAACTGTATAATTGTTTATTGTTTTAATTTTACTAATAGAAAGAACAGGGGTCTATAATTCTGAATGCTTTTTGACGATTGAATAAGCTGACAGTCATTTAACTGTTCAATTCTGTTAAAATGTTTTACTGTACTGCAATGTCTTATTCCTCAGGTGGCCAAGGACTGTTTGAGACAAAATTAAATAAATACACAGATAAATAAACAAATACATACACAAATAAATAAAAGTACCATGAAATGTGACAATAAATTCATAAATAAATGGAATGTGAGTAGTAATAATTAAATATGTAACAAAACATATTTTATTTGCTTATTTCTTTATGTATTTATTTAGTTATTTCTTCACTTATTTGTTTCAGTGACTCTACATGCTGCATGAAATAAGCCCTTAAGTGAAAACTATCACTTTCACTCATCAAAGCTGAGATGGAGGGTTCTAGTGATATTCACAAGCCCAAAACCATTAAGTTATATATTTTACATAATATAAATAAATTTTAATTCCACAATAACTTATTTTAAAAAGAACTTTTAGTTTTCGGTAAAAAATATTTACAGTGAAAAGCGTACTATACAAAGAATTAAGTCCAGAGTCAAAATGATTCTTGTGAGAGTATTACAAAAACAACAAACAATAAAATAAAATAAAGACAATGTGAAAAAAAACAAAGGCTCTTACCCACACTGCAAAAAATGAAATCTAAGCAAGTAAAAAGTACTTATATCATGATGTTAAATCTTTTTTTTTTATTGTAAGAATTATTGACTTGTAAAAAAACTTGTTTTTACAATTATTTAGCATGTTTTGAGAAATCTTGTCAAGTACATTTTGCTTACCCCATTGGCAGATTTTTTTGCTAAATAAAAGCAAAACATTCTCAAGTTTTTTTTTTCTAGTTTTTGCATATGCATTTTTTGCAGTGCAGATATTTATTCACTTCATAAAGCAGCCTTTAAAAACATAAAATAGCAACACCAAAAACTGGACTCTACTCCAGCCCATACCATAAATACAACTCCATGTAAAAGAATGTCAGGGGCCTTTGTCAGTTCACCAGAGCCTCAAACTGCTCCTTACCAGCATCAAACTACTCAGCCAGCAGCCCCCTCTAAAATTAACGCGACGCGTGCGTGAGTTGCAGTACCAGCAAAAAGTCAGGGGCGCAGTGTGCTAAAAGTCGGAACGTGACGTCAGAGTCTCTGTTTACTATCTACATGTGACAGAAAGGCTCTATGCAGATCCTACGGGATGAATGCTTCGATGTGGTGAAGCAAAATGCCGACATACAGATGCATTCATGGTGCTTTTATATTCAAGCGTCGCATATTCCCGAACATAATGACACGATACATTTTAAAAGTCTCACATACCATCTTTTTATTTTTGCAACTTCATAACAGCAACATAATGTATAACGTTATATTTGAGCCACTGAGAAAAAAATAAAGGACACGGTGAAAATGTGTATTTTGTGATTAAAGTGGAAATTTTGGCTTTAATCTCGAAATGTCCACTTTAACCTCGTAGTTTACTTCATCATTAATGCAGACCATCGTAAACGTCATCCCAGTTTTTTAATCGCTACGAGCTCCTTGGACCTGACAGCAGCGGCAAGAAGCAAAAGATCACCACACAGAACAAATTAAATGTCTGATATTCCAACTCTCTGCACATTTAGAATCTTTAGATTTGTACTTGATATCACTTTCATGATGAAATGCATTAAAGTGTGTATGTTACATTTTCCATATAATTTTGTTTAAATAATAAATACTGTTAATAATTACACACATGGGGGTGTCACGGTGGCAGAGCGATAGCACTGCTGTCTCGCAGTGAGTTATGTTGCTGGTATTTCCTGCTTGTATTCCACACTGTGCTCCGGTTTTCTTCCAAAGATATGCAGATTTGGGGATTTGGTGCCGCTAAAATGACGCTAGTGTATGCGAGTGCTTGTATTCACCTTGCGATGTTCTGAGGCCTCATCAAGGGATTGTTTCTCACTCGTGCCTAATGCTTGCTGGAATGGGCACATCCCTGGATTGATGGATTTAATCAATAAACTTAATTTTCAGAGATATTGCGGTAAGGTGTCATCAGAATTTAATGAGTGTTCCAGGCAATTCACAATACAGAGAAGCCGAACATGTTCTCACAGTAATAATATCTCGCACTGCCACCTGGTGGATTCCTCCAGATTTACGTAAAGTACGCGTACAAGTATGAACACTACAAAGCTTGCGTAGCAGGAGCGTCCGCTGCAGCATGCGTCGCATCGCGTGAAGTATAACTCCGGCCTTATAATGAGCCTTTCGCACGCTACTCTGAGCAAAGGGAAAGCGTGGCAGATGGGTTGGCTACACCAGAGCAGAGAGAGGCAAAAGTAGAAGTGGGTATGTGCAGGCACAGAGAAAATTTAGCCAAGATCGCATCGATCCACAGAAGACCTGTGCAGCATAGAGGAACAGGTAATGAAGAAGGTAAGGGGTCCAGCCACAGAAGAAACCAAGAGCCATAAGAATGTTAAGTCCTTGTCAATTATGTTAAATTATATTTTTTAGGGTGCCAACATTAGGGTGCCAACATGGTCTGCACCTATAAATCCACCACTGGCCGGGACAGGAATCCTGTGAGACATTTCACTCTTGTGTGGGTAAGAATTGATAACCAGCATTGAGAAATGCAAGACAACAGTTTGCCTACAATGTGCAAAAAAGTACCAGTTATAACTGTCATTGATTTGAATGTGAACAAAAACTATTAAGTTATATATTTTACATAATATAAATAAATAAAAATAAATCAGGGTCCTGTAAAATTCAAAGACTACTGAGAAAACGAAACTGAGAGATGAGCAAAGGACAATAAAACTGGCCAGTAGAGCACTGTAATAAATGAGGAAGTCAGGCATTTGGAGCCAATTCAGACTGAAAGGAGCTGAACTGTCTGAGCTGTGCTTCGTGCTCCCCAGCCAAACTAAATCGCACCTCAGAGAGATGCAAAATGTGTGCCCTGCTGGCACTGGGCAAGGACAAACATCAAATTGTGTTCGAAATTATGTGTGAAGATGTTGGTCCCTCAGAATTTGCAGCTGGTGAATGCTTTGAGCAGCTTGCTCAATACTTTGTTGACATAGCATACAGCAGATTTGTTTTCAGTAAAAAATGCTCTGTTAACCGATTTTAAATTATGTTTATTATTTATTTATTTGTGGAGACTGCATCGAGTTAATTAGAAAGCAGGGCAGTGGATGGAGCGGACACAGCACAGTATCTGTTTGTAGCGAATGATATTAAAAACTGCTCAGTGAACTGCCCAGTAATGTGGGTGTAACAGACGTCTACTCTTGGGGGGACTGGACAGAGTTTTTTAGAAGATAGTGCAGTGGACAGAGGGGTCAGAGTATGTGAGAATCGGTTTAAAAACAGTTCAACACAATGCCCTATTGTGCATAAAAGTATGGGCAGATTAAGACCCCAAAGGTCTCCAGGGTGTCGAAGCTGGATAGAGGATTGCTGTAAATGCTTGTATTGTAACATAAAACTTAGGCTTTCCTGAAATTAGGCTTTTTTGTCCCAAGTCACCCAGATGGTAGATCTAACCAAGGATATAACACATGTACAAGCTGCAGCTGCACTGGTTGCTCTGTCACCTTATTTAAATGTCTTATCTGATCCTCTTAACTGAAATCACTTTGCATCCCAAAAGTAACCGTTGTAGCCACTTCTGCTCAGCTTGGTGTCAACGTTCTTGTAAAGGAATCACATTTAAACCAAATTGCATTTGCATTTGGTCTGTCATGTTATTATAAATGTGTCAGTCACTAAAAACAGACAAATGTCACAACTTGAGTTTTTTTTCCCACTTAAGACCGGAGTCAGAATTGCTGCACTGTCACTAGAGGAACCCCAGTCTTTAAGCCCATCCTGGAGTACACCAAACACAGCTGTTAATGGATTGTGACACCAAGGCTTTCTGATAGGCATGCAAAGATCTTTGTCCAAAATGATGTTAACTTGGTACACTACCAAAACATGTGGCCCAGTGAGGCTGGAGCTAGACTGCAACCCCAGGTTGGATATTGCACAGAATACATTTTGGAAAATTTTAAACAAGGTAAATGTGATTAATAATATATTTAAAGTTGAGTTATTGAATGCTTTGTGCATATGGGGCTAGAGTGTATTCTATGCAAGGCTGCCTTCCACTTCTTTTCTGAAATATTAATTGAAAGATTCTTTTTCTACCATATACTATTGTTTCTTTGTATCAGTATACTGCTGCTGTGAATGTGAATTTCCCCTTGGGATTAATAAAGTATCTATCTATCTATCTATCTACTAGGATCTTTGAAGGGAAGATTCTTTGCAATGTTTTTATATGTAGTTGAGTTGCTCTCTGAGTCTTCAAGCCTGATCTGTGACAATTCTGGAATAGAAATGTGTGGGAGGTGTGCAAAATTGGGTAAGTTGCTTTTAGCAAAATTTCTAATTTGAAATAGTGGAAAAACTAGTTAAATTTGAAGCACAATAGTTCATAAGATGCAAAAACATCATCTGTATACAATTCTCTTTATGTGTTTTAATCCTGGACATTTTCCAAAGATTAAATACCATGTAAGTTTGAAAAGAGGTGATTATCATGTAACATCCCAAAAGTAACCGTTGTAGCCACTTCTGCTCAGCTTGGTGTCAACGTTCTTGTAAAGGAATCACATATAAACCAAATTGCATTTGCATTTGGTCTGTCATGTTATTATAAACGTGTCAGTCACTAAAAACAGACAAATGTCACAACTGAGTTTTTTTTCCCACTTAAGACCGGAGTCAGAATTGCATAAGAATTTCAAAACTTCGACTCTGACAAGCAACAGTTGACCCCATGACCCTGATTTCACGATTCATATGTGAATTAAGTCAGCAGACCACAGGCAGGAGGAAGCAAGTCCAATTTAGCTGACATTATGAAAAATAAAATGAGGTTATGAGTGACCTGTTGTGGGTTGTGTGCTTCTTTCAAAAGCAGAAGGCATATCTTGGTCAGAACTTGCTGCACTGTCACTAGAGGAACCCCAGTCTATAAAAAATAACCTTGATAAACCTCTTTAAAATTTAATGTGAAAAAATAAATATGACTATTTGAAAAAAAAACACAATTTTTACTAAGGTGGCCTGATACTTTAAAACTGCTTTTAAAGGTGTCACAAACTCGACAAAGAGCCATAGCAAGGTTTGGGGCAGCCACCCGTATATTGTTTCCTGGCTGCAAAATTGAATAAAGTGATAGCACTGATGTGCACAACTCGGAGTCCAAAAAAGAACTGAGGGGATAGGGGAAAGGTGGCGGCTTTTAAAGGCCAGTATAGGAAATGACATCAGAGGAGCCGGAACCGGAAGGGTCTTCATCCATAGGCTCAGAACTGGAAGTGACGTCAAAGTGGTTGGAACCAGAATTGATGTCATCTGGGCCAGGCGGAATTTCCCGTGAACGGTCTGCAGAAAAGAGTTAAAAAGAGTCAGTGCACTCTGCCCTATCCTTGTCTGGCTCAGAATTACCCTCATTCAAGCCATTTAGCTGCCTCCCATGCGCACGTGTGTGACAAAGGTAATCAGACAAAGAATTTCCAAAAAAATATTTTTTTTTGAGGAATGTCATGCCTACATTTCTATTTGAGAAGGTAGGTGGACTTGAGTGTGTTTACTGAAACAAAATTCTGATGTTGCCTGATTCTTGTTGAGTTATCAAATTTACATTAACAGACAACTAAACCTTAGGCACTGGCCTATAAAACAATTTTCCCCCACATCTATGTAGTATTTGGAGTAACAAAGTCATATATTACAAAATAAATCAATCTTTTTTTTCATTGTAAGTTTTTTTTTGTTTAAAGAAAAAAGTCAAATTTACACAACAAATGACTTCATAGTCAAACTAGAAAAAAAAACAGCAGAAAGTTAAAAAAGAAAGCTGCAACAAAAAAGGACTGAAAACCTAACAGAACAGAATTAAGCTCCCACCCGAGAGAAAGAGAAGCGAGCCAAAAGCATAGTCAAAAATTGTCAAACAAAGAGAAATGTTTTTTTGCCCCAATATGAATGCTAATTCTAAAATCTTACTATTTAAATTTTGACATTTTAAAAAAAAATTTTGAACAGATCATCTAAACAGGATTGTTTCATTTTCAGATAATATAGAACATCATTTACTCAGTGACTTATAAAAGGTGGGCCAGGATTCTTCCAGTTAAGCATGATAAGTCTACATCCCAGTAGTGTGGTATAGGCGATTACAATCAATTTGTCCTTCCCACTTTAAGCCCATCCTGGAGTACACCAAACACAGCTGTTAATGGATTGTGACACCAAGGCTTTCTGATAGGCATGCAAAGATCTTTGTCCAAAATGATGTTAACTTGGTACACTCCCAAAACATGTGGCCCAGTGAGGCTGGAGCTAGACTGCAACCCCAGGTTGGATATTGCACAGAATACATTTTGGAAAATTTTAAACAAGGTAAATGTGATTAATAATATATTTAAAGTTGAGTTATTGAATGCTTTGTGCATATGGGGCTAGAGTGTATTCTATGCAAGGCTGCCTTCCACTTCTTTTCTGAAATATTAATTGAAAGATTCTTTTTCTACCATATACTATTGTTTCTTTGTATCAGTATACTGCTGCTGGATTATGTGAATTTCCCCTTGGGATTAATAAAGTATCTTTCCATCTATCTATCTATCTATCTATCTATCTACTAGGATCTTTGAAGGGAAGATTCTTTGCAATGTTTTTATATGTAGTTGAGTTGCTCTCTGAGTCTTCAAGCCTGATCTGTGACAATTCTGGAATAGAAATGTGTGGGAGGTGTGCAAAATTGGGTAAGTTGCTTTTAGCAAAATTTCTAATTTGAAATAGTGGAAAAACTAGTTAAATTTGAAGCACAATAGTTCATAAGATGCAAAAACATCATCTGTATACAATTCTCTTTACGTGTATTAATCCTGGACATTTTCCAAAGATTAAATACCATGTAAGTTTGAAAAAAGGTGATTATCATGTAACAGAAAACAGATAAAAGCTTTGTTGTCTTGGTTCTACATTCCAAGTGATTGGTGGATAATTGGATTCTACGTCTCCTATAAAAATACTATCTTATCATCTAGGCCTATTAGGTAGGAGAATACTTTTTTCTCTTTAGATAATGATTGAGACCTTTGACATTCCAGCTTATATAGTTAGGTATTTTGTCAGAGAGATGCTGCTTCTGAAATTTTGAAGACATTTTGTAATATGAAGCAAAAGTAGTGTATTGTTTAATAAATTAGCTTTAACCTTGATTTCATATTACCGCCAAGTGCTATGGTTAAGGAGCTGTGGAGACTTGCCCAGACACAGACAGGCGGACACGTTCATTTCACCCAGACACACGTTTATTTACAAATATAGTCACAATGTGCACCACAAAAACCCCCAAAGTCCCCAAAGTCCTGGCCAGACAATGCCTTACTTCCTTCAGGCCGCCTCCTTGCCTCCTCAGCTCAGTCCACTCCGCTCCCGACTCTCGCCCTAAATGAAGGGAGGCGGCCCCTATTATTATCATTATGTGCTCCAGGTGGGCTCACCCACCGACACGCCACTGTGTGGCGGAAGTGCCGGCTGCATTCCCAGAAGCACTCCAGGTGTCCCTGCTCTTCTTCCCCCCAGCACTTCCGCCACACCAGGACTCCAAAGGCATGGGGACGCCTCCTGGCGGCGACCACGGGCTCCTACAGGGTGGAGCTTCAAAGCTCTGTGCCCGTGGCCCCCAAAGCAACCAGGGTGGCGGCCCCCACGTGATCCACAGTGGGCGTAGACCCTCCTCCGGTCCCTCAAGGCGTCCTGGCCGGGTCGTTGCCCCTGGCATACTTGACAGAGCTTATTATTATATTGCCATTTACAATTGTGGGAGTGAAAGGAATAGATAAGGAATAACTTGTTCTCTTTTTCTCTTCTTCCCTGAAGTCCACCCCTATTTTGCCTCCCCAAGTGAGGCTAGGGCACACTTTACAGAGTGCCAGTCCTCTTGTATACCAAGAGACCAGGCATGTCCATAATAAAACAAACCCCTGGCAGTGGTGTAGTAAGATGTTGACAATCAGTGTCCAATTTAAAGTCTTCTATTATTTTAGAAAATAATTTAACTATGACTGCGTTGAGCTGGCGCCCTGCCTGGGGTTTGTTTCCTGCCTTGCGCTCTGTGTTGGTTGGAATTGGCTCCAGCAGACCCCCGTGACCCTGTAGTTCGGATACAGTGGGTTGGATAATGGATGGATGGAATTTAACTATAAATTTCCCTGGGTTTCACAGTTTTCAGGAAGAACTTTGATTCTGATGTTGTTTCTTCTACAGGGGATGACTGAAAAGTAATGAGACTGATTTTGTTATTCTGAATCAGGTGACATCATGGGCTCTGATAATTTTTCTTTTTTGAAATGGCATCCAGTGTATTGAATACATTTTTCAAAAATGATTCAAAGACAGTTGACTGGTCTGCAGTATCCCTTTCAGCAATTTGGCTGTGGCATTTTTCTCTTCATTGTCTGAGGAGAACTTCTTTCCATGTAGTTGTTTTTTCATTGTTGGGATTGCCCAGAAATCACATGGTGCTAAATCCAGGTAATATGGAGGGTGTTTCAGTGCAGTCCCACCAATTTCAGTCAGTGCTGCCAAAGCAGCAATAATAGGAACATGCGACCAGGCATTGTCTTGGAGGAAAAACAACAGTTACTTGAGCAAATCTGGTCTTATATCACTCTTGGTAAACACACAACACATTTTCAGTTTCCCTGACACTGTATGTTGAGTCTGCTTGAACAAGATGCTAGGTGAGGCCGAATATTCGTGTAAACTGAGCCTTCTGTCTTGCAACAGTTCATTCGTCATTAGATGGCCTCCCCAAATGTGGTTTGTCATTCACTTGCTTATTGCCTACCTTAAAGTGCTTCTAACACCAAAATACAACATCATGGCTAGACATTGCAAGAGTTTCATTACCGCTGTTCCCTAACCTTAACACAAAATTCACTTACACTCCTCTGCTGTACTCTCACAGGAACATCTTCTTCAATTGCCATGATGACAAATACAAGGTGCTTCCACTTGCTGTGACAGAACACTGATGAATATGGCAGTCCAACTGTAGGTTCACATATGTTGATTTATGGTGTTCACAAACACCTGCACAGCATTTCCATGTCTACCTACATTAAAGGTAAGCAGGGACAGTGTCATTACTTTTCAATCAGTCCTCATATATCCATCTTCAAATGCTGCTAATTTATCACAAAGCACTTTGTATTCAGATTCTACAACAATTCCCTTTTGGTCAGCAGCATAGATAGATAGATAGATAGATAGATAGGTGTGAAAGGCACTATATAATAGATAGATAGATAGATATGAAAGGCACTATATAATAGATAGATAGATAGATACTTTATTAATCCCAAGTGAAAATTCACATTCTCCAGAAGAAGCATACTTGATAAAAAAAAAATTAAATTAAAGAGTGATAAAAATGCAGGTATAAATTTATAGATAGATAATAGATTTGTGACCCAATTGAACAGAACAGCAGGCATCAGCGGTGGTGTCAGCAGTGGTAATGCAGTTCAAAAGGTTTCTCTAATAACCAATTAGCATTCACACAGCACTAATTCAGGATAAGCAAAGGGAGTTGGCCATTAGGACACTGAAGGAATGGCTGATAAAAATGAGGCTTTATAGTCTTATGTGAATAATAAATTAAAAATTTAGCTGTGAGCATCAATAGGCTTTGTGCCCTAGGAACCAAGTTATGCAAGCTATTCTGTCAGTGAGTCAGACAGTCACTTACCATCCCGCTAAATCCTAACTACAGGGTCACGAGGGTCTGCTGGAGCCAATCCCAGCCAGCACAGGGCACAAGGCAGGAACAAATCACCGGGCAGGGCGCCAGCCCAGCGCAGCTATTCTATCACATTTGAGTAATTATTTACCATACTGATGCTGATCTTTCTGATCATAAAAGAGGTCATCACAATAACAATTGACGAGAAGAATTCACAATTAATTGCAGAATTACAGTATTTGAGGGTTCCTCTAGCGCAGGGGTGTCAAACTCCGGGCCTGGAGGGCCGCAGTGGCTGCAGGTTTTCATTTTGACCCTTTTTCAAATCACTGACCAGTTTTCACTGCTAATTAACTTCCCTTCATTTTACTAGCCCTGATTTTAAGGATTCAGTCCCCTGAATTTATTCCTGTCTTTATTAAATGGCAGCCGAAATGAAATGAAATGAGCTAACAGATGACCAGCTAAACTGGGGCTTCAAACTCCAACCAATTTCACTCCAATCACTTTCTTATCAGAAGCACTTTGTATTCAGATTCTACAACAATTCCCTTTTGGTCAGCAGCATAGATAGATAGATAGATAGATAGATAGATAGATAGATAGATAGATAGATAGATAGATAGATAGATAGATAGATAGATAGATAGATAGATAGATAGATAGATAGATAGATAGATAGATAGATAGATAGATAGATAGATAGATACTTTATTAATCCCAAGGGGAAATTCACATAATCCAGCAGCAGTAAACTGATACAAAAACAATATTAAATTAAAGAGTAATAAAAATGCAGGCAAAAACAGACAATATCTTTGTATAATGTTAACGCGTTTACCCCACCCCGGGTGGAATTGAAGAGTCGTATAGTGTCGGGAGGAACAATCTCCTCAGTCTGTCAGTGGAGCAGGACGGTGACAGCAGTCTGTCGCTGAAGCTGCTCCTCTGTCTGGAGATGATCCTGTTCAGTGGATGCAGTGGATTCTCCATGATTGACTGGAGCCTGCTCAGCGCCCGTCGCTCCGCCACAGATGTCAGACTGTCCAGCTCTGTGCCTACAATAGAGCCTGCCTTCCTCACCAGTTTGTCCAGGCGTGAGGCGTCCCTCTTCTTTATGCTGCCTCCCCAGCCCACCACCGCGTAGAAGAAGACGCTCGCCACAACCATCTGATAGAACATCTGCAGCATCTTATTGCAGATGTTGAAGGACGCCAGTCTTCTAAGGAAGTATAATTGTTCTGCTTCTTTAACATTGTAAATATTTGCTTAACTTCTTCCATGTGAGCACCAAGTACTCTTATTTTATCCTCAATTTTGCTCATATTTTTCTGTATTTTTGAATACATTTTTGCTAGATTTTCTTTTATATTTACAGTTATTATTTAGAAAGATAGATAGAATGTCTGCCCTGATCCTGATCCTGGTTCAGCTTATGTATTCTGCTGTGTGTTCCCACAGTATCCTTCTTTATATCCTTTATATTATTCTTTACATCAATAATCAATATATTCAACTCAGACAGCTTGATTTCGTTTCAATATTCTCCGTTCACTGAAGCTGGAGTTTTGTATTTTGTTGGAGTTGATGATGTTAACTCACAGGGGGTGTTGATGGTAGTTTACAGCGGGGCAAAAGAGGCCCTGCTCAGTTCAGATATGCCACTTGAAAGCTTTGAATATTAATTGCTCATCTCACTCCCCATTTCGTCCCCACATTCACTGTTGGGTGGAGCAGATGCTGCAGCATGAGGTCATGGCTGATTCATTCCTTGTTGTGTATCTTCCAGCAAGCCTTGGCAGGCCGTATCGTGAACTTGAGACCGGCTTAGATTTTGACTACTTTAGCTTTATTTTCCTTCTCTTTCTGACCCCTTGGTTTCCTGTTCATGTTTTTAATATACTTGTATTTGATTCCTCTCAGGTTAAATAAATACAGGATATCTTGAATGAATGAATGAACGAATAAATAAATAAATAAAATTGTGTCAGTGGAGCACTGCCTCAGGCATCCATCTCTTGCAACAGGCAAGACTAACTCCCAATCTTTTTTCAAAGTTAGTTTGAAAATAGTATTATACTGGTGAGACAATAACAATATGAGAATGACAATGATCTGATACAGAGATTTTTAAAGCTTTGAGATTCCACTTACACCAAAAGAATACGTGGTAGTGTTTAATGTCATCACTTGATAGGTTATTATGCTGCTTAGGGGTAATCATAAAACATATAAACATTTGACTCATCATTTAAAATTTAATACCAATAACGGCAGACTACATGATAACGGGCAGTGAATACACTTGACTTGAGCATTCCTAGTTTTCATCCTCTTTCTCTGTACGTTTATCATTCGTTTGCTCAGAGGTTGATACGCCTCCCGAGCAGCTCTTCTGTTCTCCACCCTAGCGGCTCACTTCTTCTCTTCTTTCGTCAGCATCTTTTCATGTTAAAAGTACTGATCAAGTCAGTGTTTGTGTTGCAATTACTTAGTACATTTTCCATAATTTTCCAGTTAAGCTGGCACTTAAGTCTTCAATCTGCCTCAAGAATGATTTAAGATATGAAGAGGTAAGGGAAGTACTGGTGAAGGTGGTAGGGATGAGAACGGCACCCACACACATGCGCCACACAGCCACCCTGCTGGCCACTGCCAAGAGTTGATTCTACAATGAAATAAAATAAAAACAAAAAGAGGAATAACCTTGGAGGTCAATCATCACCCTGAAAGAGGATAGTAGACGTCATGTAGTATATGTGCACCAAATTTCGGTTTGCGAGGTACAGGTGATTTAAAATCCTTGACAGACAAATAGACAGCTATGGTAGCATATTATATAAGAAGATATTTTTGGGTGGTATTCATATTTTGGAACAGTAATATAATAATAATAATAATAACAATAATGTACACAACATATGTTTAACAAAATATATTCCACCTCCAAAGATCTATCGAGACTCTAAATTTCACAAAATTAATTGGCAACAAGTAAGTCAGCAGACTTTATTAAATAAGATCTCCATCCCAGTACCTGAGACAGAATTTATTCTATCTCCTTGCCTTTCAATATGGTTGCTTGGTGGTTTTGATCTGTGGCATTCTTTCAGGTTCTTCTATGATGTTCCATTTTAGCTTCACCCGCTCAATTGCTTAGGCATTTCAGTGTGGATAACTGAACAATAAGCCCTAAGAAAGATGTCTCATTTCATCTGACTTGCTGTGTAGACTTGTCATTTTGTAGTTTTGTAGCAGCCTCAGTCAGCACACCAGAGAGCGCTCATTGTCTGCTACTTCTGTGCCAGGATGGCAGCAGGTCGTGTGTGTATGTGAGTTTGACTGGTGACAACGTGTGTCTAAAAGGTATGGAGAGTCTGGAGTAAAATCCTGTGTGAATGTAGTTAACTTGAAACTGTGTACTGCATTTAAATTACACACAGAAAGGCACACACAAACAACACTCTTTAGTAAACCTAAAAGTCACTATAATAAAAACTCAAGTTCTGGTAAAGATCAAAAAGGCCTTGTGTGCAATCTCCTGTTTTTTATCAGTAGTGAAGAACTTTGAAATCTGACAATAGTGTGAATCTTGCATTACGTGATGTACACCACAGTTATGGGTGTGTATGACCCACTTGAAACAAGACTGGGCACTTTCTTTGCTGAGGTGGGCCAGCATGTGAAAGGTGCTGAGAGAAGGGTAAGGGGAGCACAATTTGCAAGGCATACCATCAGTTTGCTTTGGGGAATTAGTTGAATTGCTTCGTCTGGCATGTTTAGGTGTTTTCACAGTTGTGAAGGGACCCTTTAAACATTAGTTCCTGAAAGGCTTTGTCCCATTGTAAAAACACAGCATCTCCTAGTCTGGATGGTAACTTCACATAATGATAATATGCAATGCCAGCTCTGCTTGGCTTAAAGATGTACATCTCAATGAGGTTAAAAATTCAACACATCTGAATGGCCTTTTAATAATTACCAGGTACAGGTTGAAAAAATGGTTTTGATTATTTTATGCAATTTTTATATATTTTTGGATGTGGAATTCAAAAATAAAAAATGTTTTTTCCATCACTTAAAATTTTTTCTGAAAGCAATTTTTTAACTGTCAAATATATATATATTTTTTGTTTTTCACACTTGAATTAATTAAATGTCAATTTTTTATTTTAACGATAATTGGTTTGAATTTCATATTTTCTAATATTAAAATCCATCTTACAGCAAACCCTTATTTATTTAATGGTTATTAACTATAATGAGGCCTGTTAGTTGATATGTGAGGATCTGAATGTTCGGCTTAATTTACTGGTCAGCAGTCCGGGCACACAAAACTGCCATGTCTTCTGTGTGAGTGGAACAACAGAGCCAAGAATTGACATTGAGTTCAGAAGGGAATGAATGGCCAGCTAGAAAACAAAGTGCAGCTTGGTGCTGAAAACGTCATCAGACCAAGGCTGGTGGATCCAGATGAAGTTCTGCTACCACCACTTCATATTAAGTTTGGTTTAATGAAGCAGTTTGTCAAAGCCCGACCAAAAGATGGAGCCTCTTTGACACATTTAAGCTGAAAGTTTCTGGGTTTGTCTGATGCTAAATTGAAACAGGGCATTTTAGCTGAACATGATATTAGAAAACTATTTCTGATGCAGAATTTGATGGTGCAATGAATGAGTTTGAATGAGAAGCTTGGGAATTATTTAATTAATTACTTTTTTATAACAGTAAACATCCAAATTATAAAGAAATTCTTAATTAGTGATCTGTTTTTGCTGACAATTAACTTCTTTTGAATTCATTTTATTTGACTTGCTCTTGAAGACTCAGACCCCTTTTCCTTAATTAGCAGCTAAACAATAATGAGATACAAAATGAGCCAAAACAGGACCAGCAAACTGTGACGATCATACAATATCTGAAAATAAAGAAAGGTGAAGGTCTTAGGAATGGAAGGAATTATTAAGGATAAGATTGAGCAACACATGGCAAGGACAGGAGTTATTCTGAACAGTCAGCATGGGAGGTCATGTTTTACTAACATGTTGGAATTCTATGAGGAGGCAACAAAAGGATACAATCAAAGTGGAGCTTATGATATTATTTATCTGGACTTTCAGAAAGCATTTGATAAGGTGCCACATGAGAGGTTGGACATCAAATTAAAAGACGTGGGAGTTCAGGGTGATGTTTTTAGATGGGTGCAGAATTGGCTCAGACACAGGAAGCAGAGGGTGATGGTGCGAGGAACCTCATCAGAATTGGCCGATGTTAAGAATGGTGACCAGCAGGGGTCAGTGCTAGGGCTGCAGCTATTTTTAATATATATAAATGATTTAGATAGGAATATAAGTAACAAGCTGGTTAAGTTTGCAGATGATACCAAGATAAGTGGATTAGCAGATAATTTGGAATCCATTATATCATTACAGAAGGACTTGGATAGCATACAGGCTTGGGCAGATTTGTGGCAGATGAAATTTAATGTCAGTAAATGTAAAGTATTACACAAAGGAAGTACAAATACACAATGGGCGGGCAGAAAATCGAGAATACACCTTATGAGAAGGATTTAGGAGTTATAGTGGACTCTAAGCTATCAACTTCCCAACAGTGTTCAGAAGCTCATTAAGAAGGCTAACAGAATGTTAGGTTATATAGCACGATCTGTGGAGTACAAGTCCAAGGAGGTTCTGCTCAACCTTTATAATGCACTGGTAAGGCCTCATCTTGAGTACTGTGTGCAGTTTTGGTCTCCAGGCTACAAAAAGGACATAGCAGCACTAGAAAAGGTCCAGAGAAGAGCGACTAGGCTGATTCCAGGGCTACAGGGGTTGAATTATGAGGAAAGATTAAAAGAGCTGAGCCTATACAGTTTAAGCAAAAGAAGATTAAGAGGTGACATGATTGAAGTGTTTAAAATTATGAAGGGAATTAGTACAGTGGATCGAGACTGTTATTTTAAAATGAGTTCATCAAGAATACGGGGACACAGTTGGAAACTTGTTAAGGGTAAATTTCGCACAAACATTAGGAAGTTTTTCTTAACACAAAGAACGATAGACACTTGGAATAAGCTACCAAGTAGTGTGGTAGACAGTAAGACGTTAGGGACTTTCAAAACTCGACTTGATGTTTTCTTGGAGGAAACAAGTGGATAGGACTGGCGAGCTTTGTTGGGCTGAATGGCCTGTTCTCGTCTAGATTGTTCTAATGTATTCTAATGAATGCTGATCTGCTCTTAAAAAAGAGAAAATCCACATTTTCAGAAATGTCTGTTATTGAACAATGAGAGCAGCAACAAGCCATGGAATTAAAGAACAGGTTTAATTAACAACAAGAATCGATACCTCATTAAGCTACTGGTTGGAGTGAAATTGGTTGGAGTTTGAAGCCCTGATTTAGTTGGTCTTCTGGTGGCTCACTCAATTCACATTTTACTTCTATTTGGGTGCCATTTAAGGAAGGAAATGAAGCAATTCAGAGCAATGATGAAGAAATTCAGGGAAACATTTCTTAAGAACCAAGTCAATTAATTCAAAAGAAGTTAATTAGCAGCAAAAATAGATCACTAATTAAGTAAAGGGTTAGAATGAAAACCTGCAGCCATATTAGCACTCCAGGGATGGAGCTGACAACCCCTGGCATACATGAATAAATTGTGCTAATCTGTTAAATTATAATTAAATGTCTTTTCAATTTTATAATTAAATGTGACAATTATATTTTGATTGTGTTTTTTTGAATGCAAATAAAAATACTAAAGCTATTTTTATTAGGTTAATTTTACAGACCTGTGCATAATTAAAGATGTATGATTTGCTAATTCATGTGATGCTTCTGATATTTACTATTATCCTTTTTCAATGCCGGAGTGAGTCCACCATGGGTCCCTGGGTGTCAAAGCTCAAAAGCCACCTTCACCTCACTGCCCCACTAGGCACATGCATATTTTCACACATTATGAACATCACATGTATCAAGAATACATCAGGCACAGAGACTGAAGTAGAAACAAAATCCCAAAAGTCATAGTGGGTCAACTTCACCATCCTTTTTTGTTAAATTGTGTATTTCAGTGAGGGCAACATCACGTCTGCCAGAAATCAACAATCTTCTCATAATGCAATTAACAAACATCTTATATTTTTAAAAAGATAATGCCACTTTGCAGCAAAAAGGTTATATATGTAATTGAGTGTTTTTGGGTTAGCATACTTGCACCAAATTTCATCAGTTGTGGGGAGTTGTTGATTCAGACTGCACATTGTCGAAAGAAACAGCATCATTAGTCTTGACTGCTGTATTAACGACTTGTTCAAATCATCCATCCATTCATTATCTAAACCTGCTTATCCAGAGCAGGGTCATAGACAGACTTATGTCCTACCAAATACTGGGCACAAGGCAAGAACAACCACTGGACAGGGCGGCAGTCCATCGTGGGGTGAAAACACACACACACACAATGGTCAGTTTAGCATCGCCAGTCCACCTAACCTGCACATTTTTGGACTCTGAGAGGTCACCCGTGTAGACATTTTTTGTTTGTTTTTTCTTTTACTGTCAAGTATAGTTTGCACCAAAACAGCATCTTTTCTTTTACCTGTTTGTAATTTACATATCTTTTTGCTGCACCACTGCACACTTGTTTTGACTGATCATTCAAACTACTGGTTGATAGGACCAGACACTTTTTATTTGCTTGAGATCACAATGTTCCATCGAGCTTACCTAGCATTCCAGGTTTTTCTACACGTGTCCATTGTCCAGGAAGAGGGGCTTACAGAATATATTTATTAACTTGATTTGTATCACAGGGCAACACAGGGCTTGAAGCTGCTGCCTCATAGGTCCAGGAGTCAAAGTCCACTTTGTCCATGATGGTTATATTCCAAAGCCCTCCTACATACCGAGATGAATCTGTGAAACTTGTGTGTCTTTGTGTTCTTAAATGAACCAGTGCCCAGTTCCTTGCTAGCTTCCCCGTTTATTATTGTTCATTTGGCTGTCACCTTAAGGTGACTTGTTTAATGAGGTCACATCACAAACATTTATGAACATTTTTTACAATTTTAGCATTGGCAGGTCAAGAGGTCAGCTAGAGGCCTGGGCTGGACTGACACCCCTGTGCTTTGAGATCCCCCTCACTAGGGGCTACACTTGTGTGCCATATGTTTATGGCTTGAACTCCAGTACCCCCCTATCTTTTAATTGAATGTAATTGTATGACCTCTCCAGCTCCCATGCAATACCTCCACAGTAGAGAAGAATCAGTAAGAAAAGAATTCATATTGAGGAAAAAATATAGCATCTTTATTTAATAAAGTGTATAAAGTACATATAATAAAAGTATTAAAAATATAAGTGTATCTTCTAAGTTAGCAAATGTTGTACTTAGTAGTAAATGTCTAGTTTTACAGAATGAAGTTATTTTAATAGTCAGGGGCATTTCCTGGGTTTGGCTCAATACACCAGGCGTCTACATTAGCATTGGATTAACCTTTTTGACCACTGAACAACGTTTGTGCATTAAGCTTCACAATATCGAACGCAATTTTGTGACATATCCCGAAAGCAATTCCAGAGAAAATGGACTTCTGGAAAATGAGATGTCCCATTTGTACAGTCTGGGCAGTACACTCTTTCAAACTGTGTCTATTTCTGCTTCACCTTAGAATTAAGCTCCTTGTGGAAAGTCCTCAGTCTTGTTACACCTTACTGGTGGTCCCTGCATTAGGAGGACTTCATGAAGCCCAAAGAGTGGTTCCTAAATGCTAAAGCATGGAGGGTCCCAGTTTCTGCTGTGATACGCAGTTTACTTGTTAGCTGGAGCAGCAGGTTTCTTCCTGTGTCCACTCAGATAACCCTGAATTTCAGAGGCTATGACACTGGCCAACAGAAACTCATTGTGCAAATTATTAGGAACTTCTGTACAACTGCTTATCCAGGCAATTATAAAATCAGCCAATCATGTGGCAGCAGTACACTACATAAAATCATGCAGATCCAAGTCAGTAGCTTTAGTTACACCGGAATGGAAAAAAATATGTGAATTTAGTGATTTTGACCATGGCATGAATGTTGGTGCCACACAGGCTGGTTTGACTATTTCTGTGACTGCTCACCTCCTGGGAATTTCATACACAACAGTCTCTACAGAGTTTACACAGAATGGTGTTAACCAATGAGTGGCAGCTCAGCGAACAGAAACATCTTGTTGATGAGAAATGTAAAAGTAGAACAGTCAGACTGTTTTGAGTGGACAGAAAGGCTACAGTAACTCAGATAACCACTCTGTACAACAGTAGTGAGCAGAAAAGCATCTGATATTGCACCACACACTGAACATTGGAACAGATGGGCTACAACAGCAAAAGGCCACGTTGGGTTCCACTCCTGTCTGCCAAGAACAGAAAGCTGAAGCTCCAGTGGGCATATTCTCATCAAAACTGAACAGCTGAAGACTGGGCAAAAACGTAACCAGGTCTGAAGAATCTCGTTTCTGCTGAGGCATACAGATAGTTGGGTCAGATTTTGGTGCCAACAGCATAAATCCATGAAACCAACCTACCTTATGGCAACAGTCTAGTCTGGTGGAGCTGGTGTAATGGTGTAGGGAATGTTTTCTTGGCACACTTTGGGCCAGTTAATACCAATCATTAATCACTTTCATGCGACAGCCTATTTGAATATTATTGTTAACCTCATGCATCCCCTCATGGCCCCAGTTCACCCACCTTCTAATGGCTACTTTCAGCATTAAAATGCACCATGTTACAAAACAAAAGTCATCTCACACTGGTTTCATGAACATGACAAGTTCAATGTTCTTCAGTAGGATTCCAAGTCACCAGATCTACACCATTGGGGATGAGAGATTTGCAGCAGAAAAATCTGCAGAAATTGGGTGATACAATCATGTTGACATGGAGCAGAATCTGAAAGAAATGCTTCCAACATCTTGCGGAATCCATGCCATGAAGAACTGAGACTGCTCTGGGAGCAAAAGGAAGATTTTCCTTAATGAGTGTATTCTCTCTTACTTGCTTCCTAATGTATTGCTATTTTTCATACGTTGATTTTTTAATTCCCAGGCTCAGATGAAAGTGATCAATTCTGTGAAGGTCTGATATCAGTAGTTGATTAAGAGAATGGCTATTAATTAAAAAAAAAGAAAAAAAAAATGAAAATGCAGCCCATTAGGATCGAGGCAAGAGATCCATGATCTAGTTGGCATTCTTTAAAGCTTTCCCATCTCAGGTACTCTTTGTAGAAATGCTAATCTTCTCAAAATTCACAATTCCATGTGTGGCTACTAAAAAAAGAAGGCAGGCTCTTGAGACAGCAGAGATCAAGGATTTTGGGGTTGTCTGCTTAATCTATAATGTAACAGTCTAACACTGGCTGTTACAATAATTTCAGGACTGTCATATGTGACTTTCCTCTTAGTTATTTTGGTGTCTCCTCAGGCACCCCTATGGGGAATATGGATCATCAGTGTTACTAGGAGATTAGAGTAAGGTCCAAATCCTACTTATTCTAGACAAGGCCTCTGTTACAAGAACTGGGAGAGCCCTAGATGGTATCCCTACTCCAAAGGCTAGCTAGTTTGGCTTTTATGGGATAGATGAACAGAGCCTTACTGCTGATACCACAGTGGGTACGGCTTTTCAATGGACGGCTGCATAGGATTAATTTTGACACTAAGAAAAAATGGAGTAGGTCTGACTGTGATTTTTCTTTCCATTTGTTAAAGCTTCTCCGTAGTTAGCTGTGTTTTCTGCTAAATATTTGAGCTTAACAGGTAAGTTACATATTTTTCAAGTCAAAGTTATTTCTTCACAATCATGGTATATAATAATTTGCCACATAAAATTTTGTTTCTGAAGTGAAGCATTTTTTTTATAAATTTTAAAATTTATTTGTACAGCGTATAATGGGACCAATGGATACACAGTCCAGATGAATGAAAATGCCTTAAAAATTACCAAATATGTCCAGTTTGATGCAGAAAAGGTTCCAGTTTAAGAAAATATGCCTTCCACGCTTATTTGTAATAATGAAAGGAAACAAGAAAAAATATTATCTTATCACAGATTCGTGGAACTATTTTTCATTTCCTGTTCACTTGTCTGCTCACATCCCGCCATGGGTCGAGTTATAACAACCCATGAAGACCTCAGCACTAAGGTCTTTATTCTGCTTATAATCCGACTCTAGCCTCTGCAATTCTGTTTTTTTCAAATTATGTTCTGTCGTGGCTTGTAATAACAGAAAGCTGTACACTCACAATATATGACTGTTTTACCTAAATTGTGCTTACTTTTCACCCAATACATTCTGTACTGTTATTTTACATCACCTACAGAGTAAGATTAATTCCAAGTGGTAGTGTAGATAAAGAGTACATAAGAGATTCATTGTACTTTCTATAAATAACAATCAATCCGTAAATACATATAGGGAGTACATCTAAAATTCATGCAGACCCTGGTGTTGTGAGGCAGGAATGACAGCTCTGCATTACCTGAAGAATCCAGAATAAAAGGCGCTCCAAAAGCAGAGGGCAAGGACTGGGAGGGAAAGGCGTAAACCACAGACACAGCACTAGCTGAGCCTGTAAACTATCATTTCTTTTCATGTCATACCATACCTTGAATGACAGATTACTAGTACAGTATGCATGTTTGGTAGAAAAATGCAGACTGAGATTGTGCCAGTGATGTGTAGCCAATGATGAGCAGCCAGGGGAAATGGTGGCATACGGGTGCATATGAGTTGTCTCCAACCCTGGGTGAGCAGAGTGAGGTGGCAACTTGTGTCGCTACATGGTGGAAGCAGCCAATGGAATAATGAAATATAAATAATTTCAATATAGTAAAAATATAAGCAACTGTAAAATATGTCTTTTTCAGTTATTATTGCCTAGTTGTCTACAAAACGCAGACAGCAATTCAAATATGAGCAATAGCATTCAATAATGTCAATAGCAGCGCTTTGTGTTGACTTTCTGAGGTAAATTCAAACCCCTGGCACTGAATGATGCCATGAAAGAAGATGAACTGCAGAGTAAAATGTGTGAACGTCAAAACAATGTTTTATTTTGTGTGTTTTTCCTTCTTAAAACAAAAACTGCTATGCTGTTTTGCAATATCTGTGCAATCTCAAGAGTAGCATTGATCAGCAAAATTCAACTAAGCATTTTTCACAGTGAATATCCATTGTTTGCTGGTGACCTTGTTCCCTGAATATTTTCCCAGAAGTTATTTTTTTCCAAGTGCTACACAATGCTTTGTGAGGCCAGAGTGATATCACAGAACTGTGACAACCATGCGCTGAACTTGCCGTAAGATTGAGGCAGACATGGCTGTCATTGGCTAGCAAGCACACGAGGAAAAAAAAAAGCCATATTGCGGTTGACAGTACTGAGCGATATTTTGTCCCTTCTCTAACCACATTTGTTTCAACTCCAAACCCATGTATTCAATTGCCATATGCGGGTCATCAGTGAACTTAAAAAGGTAAAAATGGATCCTGAGGCCACAAAGGTTGAGAAACACTACTGAATTTAGATCCTGTATGCATTAAAAAAATAAGTAGAAAACTATAGATAAAAATAACTTACAGGATTTGAAGGATACATTTGTGACCTTAATGAGAATATTACGAGGTCTGATCCCTGCTGGCAGCGCAGTACCACATGGCTAATTTTGCATGCTGGCTACATCCTAAAACAAGCCTTAAAAGTGAGCTCCTGCTTCTCTCATCACCAAACACATGACACTACAATAGATTTATTACTATTTGCAAGTCGTTTCTTTCTTCTTAATTAAAACATCTGCCAGGATAAATTGGAAATAAAGCAGACATTCCAGCTCTACCCAGAACTATGTCAAAACAATGGAATGAGCAAGACCAACGCCAATGCTTTGTGGCACGCCCATTGTGTGCCTTAAGTGTGGAACTTTGAAAAAGCAATAATCTGCATTTTATTTACTTATTGCTAATTTGTGCCTGTGCTTGTTTGTTGCATTTAGTTTGTGATATTCATTCCATCTGCGTCTTTTACTGTTTGAGACACAGGGATACAGTGGTTAGTACTGCTGCCTTACAGCTCATATCACATATCTGGCCACCATAGTTGGCCCACCATAGTTTGCAGACTTTTCTGTAGCCCACAGGGACACTTAAAAGACCACTGAACCATTATAATCCACTAAAACTAGTTCAGTCCCTCCTTCCCCATTGACTTCAATGCATTTAGCAGAGTTTGGTGAAGTTCCAAATATTTCTTTGATTTCATTGAACACACAGTGAATAGAAATCCATTGGGTTTGCTCATCACTAGTCAAGACACTGATCAATGTTATACAATATTTTTTGCTTGACACGCATTTGGTAAGATGTAAGACTTTTTCGTTCCTCTAAGGACCTGTGTATCCATTAACATCACTGTAAGCTGCAAGAACAAACAAGAAATTTTTAAAATGTATAAAAAAAACGCTTCACTTTACAGCACAATTTTATGTGGCAAATAAATATATACCATAATTGTGAAATAACTTTGACTTGAAAAATACTTAACTTATCCTTTAAAGTAAATATTATATTAATATCATGACTGCATTGTTTCAGAAATGAATGCTTTCACATTGCTAAGAAAAAAAATGCAAATTACTTTTTTCATAGTTTTTTCAGACTTAAGGAAAACTGTCCACCAAGGTACACCTAGATAAATAAGCCAGACTCAAGGTATTTTGTTAGAAACACTGTCCTTCCCAAAACATGATTCATGAATGGCGAATGATAAGGAAAGGCGGTGTCCCCCTTGAGGTGGAGCTCAAGGACTGAGATTTGTGGGGTTATGGTCTAACTGGAGAAGATGCAATAACCCATAGCTAAAGTAATCTTCTAGCTCAAAGACCTTGGGTCACCTTTAAGAAGGGAGCACCAACAATCATCTTGGTACGGATAGCCATATTTTCTATCCCCGACCCCTATCCTGATGAATGATGCCCAGCTGATAGTCACAAACTCATGCAGAGCCCCATGTTCTCCACTTCAATTTGACAGCTGGGCTTAATGTGGGCATTCACTGTGCTTCTAAACCTTTTGCTCCATGAATCACAAGGTATGGCTTGCTGTATGGTCCACAGAATCACAGATCTCTTCAACAATCTGGTTAAATTCTTCTGGTGCATCTGCATAAACATGGTGCGAAGCATATTTTATAGTCTGTTATGATAAAAAAAGAAAAAAAATTATCCACAGCAGAGGCAAACTGTCAGCTTGTGTAAGCAGAAATGAATTCAATATGTTTCATACATTGTCTTCCACAGAAACATCTTCAAAAGACAATTTACAAAGCAAATATGAGAACAGGATAGCTAGTATTTGCAGAAGTTAATATAACATCTGTCCATCTATTTTTTAGATCCACCTGTTTGTTGCACGGGCTTATGCCTATTGTAGCAGCGCTGGGTGCAAAGCAGGAACATCCCCCACTGTAGAACACGATTATATAAGGCCAAATATCCTAACTTGCATGCAGGGTTGGGCTCTACTGGAATAAAAGTACCAGTGTTACGTATTCAGAATACAAAAATGAGTATTCAGAATTCAGCTTGTGGTATGTTTCTAAAAATGTATTCAAGAATACAGTTACTTTATGAAATTTAACACTGAATACTTTTAAACTACAACTCTTAAAACAATCATGTACAGTCGGCCCTCCATATCTGTGGATTCAATTAAACGCGGATTGAAAATATTAACAAAAAGTAAAATTCCAGAAAGTTTCCAAAGCAAAATTTTAATTTTCCATCGGCCAAGCCCTACAAAGAATCCACGCAATTGAAGTGATAAGCATAGCCTACTGTAGCCTCCCGGCACTCCTTGTTTGATCATATTTGTTTGCCTCGTTTCTTATTCGTTTGCCATTTGTGTTGTGTAACTAGTTAATCTAAAAGTTTAAGCATTGGGCAATGGAGTTCTAAATGATTTCTATTATGAAGCATAGCGCTTAATCACTTTCACTCTCTTCGTGCTAGAAGTGGTTGCACTGTTGATGCATAACAATTCGCGACATACTGCTGATTCTGGTGGTTTCTGTTTGCTTTTTAGGTAAGCTAGAGTCTTTTATTAATCTTGCTCTCTATACCCAGTTTTCAAAAAGTGTTTGTTGTTATTTTATACTTGTTTATGTCTTAACAAGTAGAACTTAAGTAATTATCTGATGTTTTAAGCAGCAGCCCTATGGATGTGAAGTAAATGTAAATGGTTTGCAACACGCTGCTGATTCTGGCTATTTCTGCTTAAATTTCAGCCACCTGAGCCTAATTGCAGCTTGAAATGGGCAACAACAGTGATCTGTGGTTGACTTCAACTGACCAGATAAGACATAGTTACACAACGCAGAGCACATCATCTGGGGCCTCATGTATAAACGGTGCGTACACACAGAAATGTTGCGTAAGAACTTTTCCACGTTCAAATGGCGATGTTTAAAACCTGCACTTAGCGTAAAGCCACGCACTTTTCCACGGTACCTCATGCCTTGTCGTACGCAAGTTCTCCGCTCGGTTTTGCAAACTGGCGGCACCCAGCATCAAAGCAGTGCTACTGTTCTTGTGTGATTACTCATTATTTTCATGACGCGGCTTTATAAATACACAGAAACTAACCGCTTATTGTTTATTAGTGTAACGCATCTGATTGTAATTAACTTGTAACAATATAATGGTCCAGGGAACGGCCATAGTATTCCAAATACCATAACGGCTTTAGCGTTGTTACAATCACTGCACCTTCTTCTTCTTCTTTCAGCTGCTCCCGTTAGGAGTTGCCACAGCAGATCATCTTTTTCCATATTACTCTCACTGCACGACTCGGAGAATTTATATCACTGTATCTGAGTGTGAATCACAGCAGCAGCTGATCGGAAAGAGAATTATCGGTATACAGCTTCAAGGACACGCTGTCTCAGCTACTGTAAAACATTTTAAAGCCTTTCCTGTACAGACCTCGCGGTTCAGAAACAGTTTAATCCCAAGAACTTTAAATGCACTCAATCAACTGCACCTTGTAGAACTGTTTGTACTTATAAGTACAATCACCCCACTGTAAACTTGCACTACAGTTATAATATTACACAACCTGAGCCACTTTATAAAGCGTGTATTTACATATTATGACAATATCATTTTTAAGGTGAAATGCAGCAAAATATGTTTATTAAATTATACAGATAAAACTTTAACTTCATTTAAATAATCTATATTCTTCACTGGGAGTGTCGTTAAGGATAGAATAATTAAACATGTACTACGAAGATATTTCAATGTTCTTTAAGCGTTTTGAAGAATCGGCTAAGCTTACAGATGGCTTAACGTCTATTACAGAGCTGATTGTGTGGCGATCGGTTACTTGGGGAAAGAAAAGCAAGGACTCTTGGGCGCCACGTAATATATATTGAATATAAAACAGAAAGAGAAAATAACAACAGCTAAAAACGCAGCGACAAATTTCGGCAAATGTTAAATGCTTATGTCATGATCACGAGACGGCTATGCAGTGTCTGCAACGGACGTGGCCATCCACCGTGCATAAGCTACCTTACTGACATTGGCGGGCGAAGGAGCCACCGATTCTTCCTCTGCCCAGTGCCACCACAAGCCTAGAGCCGCCCCTGAGTACTGCTGCAATAAATTATTTCATCGAAGTGAAACACATGTTTAATAACGTGCTTTAACTCTTATCATCATGAAAATGATATCACGTATACATCTCAGTATTTTAGTTATTCAGAGAGCTGTAATATCACGAATGTAATGGATTCTGTGTCCAGTTGGAGGAAGAGAGCCGGTTTAAGAAGCAAGTAGTGATTCACACACATAGGCACATAGAAGATCAAATACAAAAGAAAGCATTTAACGTGCTACTTTAATTACGATGTGATTTGAGAAACTGGTTAATTAAATGATTTTAAGATGAAGTTTATGATGTTCTACTTTAATGACAAAATAAATTACGTGATTAAAGTGGTAATGTCGAGATTGAAGTTGACATTTCGTGCTTTTTTCCCACTGTGTGCCTTTTTTTCTCTGTACCCTAATAAGCTTTCATATGACACTTTGTCTTTTCACAGAAGGCTGAGCTTAAGGGCGATTTATATTGATTTGCATATTCAAAGAGGCGTAATTCTGGGCGTTACATAAAGCACGTTCACGAGCGTTAGTTTTTACGCTGATCAGGATTTATGTAGCAGAAGAACGTGGAAGTTGGAGTACGCACGGATTCCTGCATCTGGATTTTTCTGTGCGTAAGCACATCTCGGCTTTTGTGCTTACGCCATGTTATAGTGCGAGTTCTACGCACGGCGTTATACATGAGGCCGCTGGTGATTACATGCGCATGCGTGTAAAACAAGGGTCCCCAACTCCAGTCCCGGAAGGCCCCAGTGTCTGCAGGTTTTCATTCTAACCCTTTTCTTAATTAGTGCACTGTTTTTTCTGCTAATTAATTTCTTTTGAATCAGTTTCAATTGACTTGTTTTTTTAAGATCTTTTCCCCTGAATTTCTTCATTGTTCGTCTGAATTGCTTCATTTCTTTCCTTAAACAGAAATGAAATGTGAAGTGAGTGAGCCAACTAAGACCAACTAAGTCAGGGCCTCAAACACCAACCAATTTCACACCAACCGGTATTAATTAATTAGGTGCAGATTCTTGTCGTTAATTAAATCCGATCTTTAATTCCATGGCTTGTTGCTGCTCTCATTATGCAATGACATACATTTCCGAAATTGTTGATTTTCTTTTTTCTAAGAGCACTGTTAAAATGTTTTGGGGACCTGAGCTGATCAACATCCTTGAGACCTTCATCTTTCTTTATTTTCAGATACTGTACGATGAACACACTTTATTGATCATGTTTTGGCTCATTTTGTATCTCAATATTGTTTTGCAACTAATTAAGGAAAAAAACAATTAAGGGGTCTAATTCTTCAAGAGCAAGTTGATTAAAATTAATTCAAAGGAAGTTAATCAGGAGCAAAAACAGGTCACTAATTAAGAAAAAGGGTTAGATTGAAAATCTGCAACCACTGGGGCCCTCCAGGACAGGAGTTGGGGACCCCTGGTGTAAAAGAAGTGTTACACGTGCACCCTTTATTTCTGTGAAAAAATGGTTCCAAGAAAGCAATCCCTTAAAGCAGGCGTAAGCAGCTTCAGTCCTGGAGGTCCACAGTGGCTTCTGGTTTTTGTTCCAGCCCAGTTGCTTAATTAGAACCCAATCCTTACTAATTACAGATTTTATTTAATTTTATGGCTTCTTATTGTTTTCATTCTGCTGTGTTAGGTCATTCTTATATCATTTCCAATGATATAAATACAAATAATTTAAAGCCAAAAACAGATGAGTAATTGTCAGTCCTTCACTTTTTTCTCTTCAGTTTCATTTTAAAACATTTATGAAACCAGATAGTTCACGAGAATAAACATAGGTGTTAATGGAAACAAGCTAGATGGAATAATTGACTACTTTGACATTTGCATCTTGCTGCTAGTAAGGAGTCATTCAAAACAACAAATGCAGCAGTTTAAGACTAAAAATAAGCAATTAAGGATGGGAAATCTTAATGAGCAGAATGAAGCTGGAAAATGTTGCTAGAGCAACAAGTACTTCAACAGCAATAATTGATTTTGAACTCGGAAATTGGGTTGTAAATAAAACCTGCAGCCACTGTGGCCCTCCAGGCCCAAAGTTACCCACCCCTGCCTTAAAGGCTAAGAGGAAGCATAAAGTGCCATCTGTCGATGAGAAAATACAAATCTTAGATCTTTTGAAAAGTGGAGTTTTGCTTGATTTGAAGTAGATATGTGCGTGCAGTATATGCAAATACTAATATTTTAGTGAACATATTTTATTTAATTGACAGGTTAATTAAGTGCAAGTATGCCACGTGCAAAATGTATAATCTTAACTTTGTTTTTTTAAAATGATGTTTGTTAAATTTGTTTCTTAAAAGTAGAACAACTTAAGAATGTGAAATGGCTAAAACACACACCGTCATTATTCATTCATTTATGTTTTCCAAATATTCAACCTTTATTAATAAAAGCTTCCCGAAAAAGTTGTTTTCCCTTGTTTTTGATTAACGGTAAACACAGAGCTTCTGTTTTATGTGAGATTAAAGTGCATTTTAGGTCACAATTTAATTTCAATACATTTAACTTGTTATAGCATTTTTATGAACTATGTAATTCATCAGTTTCTGAAAGTATTCAGAAAGTACTTAAAGTATTTAGAATTAATTACACATTTTGAGTATTCAACCAGAATGCAAATCTGAATATAATAAGGACTGTATATTCGGTATTCAGTAACTGAATGCTTTTCAGAGTATTCTGCTCAACACTACATTTGAGTCTTTGAAAAGCAAGATGAACACTAGATTACCAAAAATAAAACAAAATATGATACAACTTTGGAGTAATATTTCTAATTGTGAATATAATGGCACAATGGTTAAAGGTTACTGGGTTAAAATCCCACACTTGTGCCCGTATTTATCAGATGTCTCAGATTAGTAAAATGGTGCTAACTCGCCCTAAAATTTCAGAGTGGCTCAAAATTTATCCTCCTCTTAGATGTAGGAGTAAAGGCATTTTGTCATCTTTCCTAATTTAGGAAACTACTCCTATAATCACTAGGATTTAGGAGAGTGTGTGAGCTGTTCTACCTCACTAAGAGCTGCCAGAGGGTGGTGTTCAGTCAGAGATTGGTATGCACATCCCAGGAAAGGCAGAATATTTTGCAAATGATGGACAACAACAAACTATAAAAATGTATCGATTTGACAGAGATGGGAAAAGAGTCACAACAAATCTTGTATGGCCCTTGATCGCTCCATCTACATGAAGAAGTCATGCACAGTAAGCTGAAATGAATGTGTTGGTAAGTTTACATGTTTCACAGGGAATATGCAGCTTAGCAGTAGTGATGATTTGGGTATATCATAAACAAACATTTCTCAAACGTTGAATGAAACTTTGAACACCCTTACATGTAACAGAGAGATTCATAAATTCACACCATTTCACATGAGGCAATATTAAAGCAGCAGCATTTATGCCAATCAGCATGTACATAATGATCATTGCCCCCAAGTGTTGATTCATCTCTCATACGTATATGAATCACAAGCAGTATCACGGTATCAACACATTAAAACATAGTCATGGATGCAAACTGTGCTGTAGCAGCCAGCATATTACCCTGAAGATAGAAGGGGCTGGATGGATGACTGACAGGGAAATATTACACAGGTACGCTGAGCTCTGCATTCCATGAACCCTTGGAGCATTCGCGTCAAACTTTACAAGCCAAAAAAGTTGGGCAGTGAATCACAGAGAGAGACATGGCACGCAACTCAGAAAAATGATTCTGCAATTTCAGAAACAGCCCAAGAATAAGCATGGCAATAGTTCCAAGAAATGTTACTTTTTAAGGAGCTTCTTCTGAAGTGATTCTTCTGAAATTATGGCTGTGGAATAAATGTAGCCATTATTGGTCTTAACTCTCATTCTGTGTGTGTTTTGGTCTTTCCTTCTCAATGTTTGCTACAGTATTATTGTTGATGTTGTTGGGAAGTGGCAACAATTATATGTGGCTTAGAGCAATATCCTATCAAGTTTTGTTTCTTTAGTCTTTGTCATCTTCTCCTACGACTTTAAATATAATTATTATTACTATTATTATCTTGGTGGTGAGGCCTTAGTGACAGTATCAGAAATCTACAAATAATCATCATGAGTGCCAATTTGCAGATCAGGGTTTTGTAATACCGTGACATAATTCATTCTCAAATGTGCCCTCCTACACCTTGCTGGAAGTATATGAAGGAACACTTCAAAATAACTTCTCAGGAGGTAAAGATTTAACTTTACGGTCATAAATAAAGTATCTATCGATCTATCTATCTACTGTATCTAATACTCACTCCATCTGGATGAGAACCCTGACAGAGGAACATTTATTCTAGAAAGAGCAGAAGAGAAACAGAAAAGAGAGCTGCAAATAAATTGCACCAGCTCACTCACCACGCTGTTGACATAACTTCCCGGTCGTAGGTCCCTCACACGGTCACCTGTGCTGCCGTCAACCCAAGACTGGGCCCCATAAATCAAAGTGATTGGAACCTCACGTGCTATCAAGTGAATTCGGGCCAGCATGGGGCGCTTGGCCCAGCCCAAGGACTCTGACATGGCTCTAAACGCAATTTCGCCACTGTGAAACAAAAGAAACCCAAATTATTCAAAAGTGAGTTTTTCAGCATCAAATGGGAAAAAACATGCAGGCCAAAAAGCATAAACATGGATCTAAATGTGAGTCCTCAGCAGAGGCAGTAATGCTGTTACTTGTCAAAAATGGCTCCTAAAAGTGGAGTGCCTTATAGTTCCACTGTCAGAAATAGTGTTTAGCAAAGATATAACACAAACTAAAGCACTGATCTAGTATCCTAAAAGGCTTACCTGGGGGTCTGTGCATTGCAGTGGTAGATGTATTCCGTCATGGTATCATCATCAAACAGTTCCTCAAACTTTCGCTTGAAATCTGGTCGAAACCGCTGCACCAGACCAGGGCCTGAGTTAACACAAAGAGTTGGCAACTCAACTGTTTTCTTGCGATACATCCCTGATAAATTTGATCACCTTGGCCGCCTTACTTACGACAGCTAAGGTGTTTATGCTCAGGCAATGTCGGGTACTTTGGCTAGTAACAGTACTAAAGGACTGGACACCATAAACACAGATACACTTACCCCAGGGGCCCGCGATTCGTAGCACTGCTAGAGGATTGAAATAAGACAAAACAGTAGCCACTGCCTTGACCCAGCGCGGTGGCCCATTCCGTTTGACAGAATTCCCATTGTCTTGACTTTCTTGGGATTGTGGACGCTCCGGGAAACCCCAAGGATCAACCAGGATCAAGTGGCGTACCCTGAGACAAAAAAAGGTAGTTTGCAAATGAGCATCAGACATTTGTTACTTATGGAGTTTGAATAAAAAAAATTGTGGCAGTTCAAATGTGGTTCACTGCCTGAAATGAGGCAAGGCACTTAGATAGTCTGAATTTAATGAAGATATGACATATCTTATCCTTACTTAACCTTGACATTTTACTATCCCAACTTTCAGCTATTGGTATCTCTGGTCCCGCTCTTTCTTGGTTCACATCATACCTCAATGATCGCCAATATTATGCCTTCATTAGGGAACACAAATCTGCCACTACTTCATTCACACACGGTATCCCTCAAGGGTCAGTTCTCGGTCCAATTTTCTTCTTTTCTATGTGCTCCCATTAGGTGAGATTATTTGTCGGTATGGTCTAAGCTTCCACTGCTATTCCGATGATATACAACTTTATATAAGTGTTGATGCAACTGCAACATCTTCACTTGTTGCACTGACTGATTGCATTCAGGAAATTAATCATTGGATGACAGATCCTGATAAAACAGAAATCTTATTAGTTGGTACCAAATCTGTCCTCTCTACCCTTTGTGGGCTAAAAATTGACGTCAATGGGATCCTGGTTGAACTTTCAGCATCAGTCCGTAATTTGGGTGTAATTTTTGATCAGCTTCTTACTTTTCAATCACACATTAGCTCAATAGTACAGACAGCCTTTTTTCGTCTTCGCAGTATTGCTCATCTGCATCCTTTCCTCAGTGTGAAGGATACTGAAACACTCATTCACACGTTCACCACTACCTGTCTGGACTATTGCAGTGCATTGTTTTATGGCCTCCCGGCTAAATATATCAAGAGATTACAATATGTGGAGAATTCTTCTGCCCGTCTTCTTACACACACTAAAAATTCTGCTCACATCACTCCTGTCCATTATGATTGGCATCAATTACAGGTGTTTTCAAGAATCAAATATAAAATTATTTTTCTCACCTTCAAAGGCCTTCATGGTTTAGCTCCTCATTATCTGCCTGAGCTGCTGCTTCCTTACACTCCTGCTCATGCATTAAGATCATCAGACGCTAAGTTACTCACTGTACCTAAATACAAGTTAATAACTATGGGTGGCAGAGCTTTCAGTGTGATAGCCCCTAAAATTTGGAATGCTCTTCCTCTCAGCCTACGCAAGGAAAATCGATTATTCATTTCAAACTCCTGTTAAAACACATCTCTTCAATAAGCATTATTCATTTTCTTGTAATTTATTCTTGTTAATGTGTTTTTTGAATTATAAAGTGTCCTTGAGTGTATGAAAAGCGCTACATAAATAAAAATTATTATTATTATTATTATTTTTAATATTATTACTAATCAATTTCAGGGTCCCAGCAACATGGGTCAAAAGGCACAAACCAACCCTGGATGAAGCACCAGTTTACCGCAAAGTATGATGACATGTTTCTGTTAAATTGCACATGTAAAAATTACAAATGGTGTTCAAAATAGAAATAACCTCAATGTTCTACCACAACTGTACATCTAATTTATAACTCACATTTACATCCAAAGCATCTTACAACTGCCAAATGATTCCTGCAAATGCATCCACAGGCACTGCGACACATAACCCTGGGCTAATTAAATGTAAACTGAGCCATCTGCATTGTTATCAGTCCTACACTTCAAGTGTGACAAACAAGCGAAGACCATTAAGCTCAAGAATACATTACGTTACAATAAAACATTAAGCTTGCTAATACATTTTTCATGGTGCTGGAGTGTGGCAACATACTGCATGTTGGTTGGACATGCAAGTAAAAATGTCACTGTGTTCTGTACATGGCAATACTATTACTAGCTAATGTCTCACCCAGATAACGTCCAAAAGTTGTCAAGGTTTTCACTTTCACTACATGACTCCATAGTTTGCTTCAGGTTCAACTAAACTAGACAGGATTAATTCCATTAGCTTGTCATTGAACTTAATTCTCAAATGTCCTTAGGTCTTCCCTGCATAGGTTCTTGTGCTGCTATGTCTTTTTTGTAATATGGTGACCAGAAGTGCACCCAGTACCCCAGATATGGTCTCAATAGTCTATTACTATAGATAGACTCTGAATAACCTGCCTTGATTTATGCTCAGTTGTTTTTACATCAATAGGCATGTCCCCATAGCATGAACTTTGTTTTCTAGAATCAATTAGTTCCTGTATGACATACGCCATGGGCCACTGGTGGTCCCTGGCCACTTTTGTGTGTTGCATTCCCACCACACAACAGTAATCGTAACCTTTATGCAAAATATAAAGAGGTGCAAAGTAAGGCACATTTGGGACTTCACAGGGGACACCCGCACCTTACTGCTTCAAACTGTTTGTGACATCATGGGGGAGATTATTGCTTTGATGCAGTCCATAGTACAGCACACGTGACAGAAGGCTATGAAGAGTGATGTTCAGCATGATCTGGAATTCGGGAGTTCATGGGGGACCCTGACAACTTACTGCTTAGAACAAATCACAACTTCATTGGGGAGATTATTGCTTCCATGTGGTGCATGGTACAGCATGTCAGAGAGGCCGCAATGAATACTGAATTGGTACAAAGTGCAGCGCTAGTTCAAACTGCTGACAGATCTGTCAGATTGCACCAGTGCTTGAGCAACCATCTAAAGCAGATCCTAGTTGGAAAAAAAACTACACACCCTGAAGCAGGAGCTAATAAAAGTACTAGAAACTACCCATCAGGAACTACAGATGGTTCAAGTTCCTGTAATGAGAATGCTGCAAAAGCTGCTGAGTTTCTAAAAAGTCCCTGGTTCCTGAAAAAAGTTCATACAGTCGGAAACCACCTAATATAAACCCATAGATCTCATTTTTAGAAGTTGCTTCTTGTAGGTCAGCATTACTGTAGTTTGAGTGTTCACCCAGTATTGAAGATCATCTCCATCCTATTGAATTGTTATCCTTCATCCTTGGTGTCATCTGTGAATTTACTAATTCAATGTCTATGCCTTTAACATAATGTAGAAAGCGTTTGGAGGCAGCTGATAAAACCATTCCTGTCTTATAAGTGTGTTATACAGTGGGAGTATATCTAAAGTGACAATACTGTTGTGAGCTAATTGATGGTAATAACAATGGACTGGCAAATACAGCAAAACATATAGCGAGGTTTGTGACTATAATATATTCCAGTCTGCCTAGTGGGGGCTGGGTGGCCTCGTGGCCTCGGAGCCCCTGCAGATTTAATTTTTTTCTCCAGCTGTCTGGTGATTTTTTTTGTTTTTTCTGTCCTCCCTGGCCATTGGATCTTACTTTATTCTTCGTTAATTAGTGTTGCCTAATTTTATTTTTATATTTTTTCTTTTTTCTTTCTTCATCTTGTAAAGCACTTTGAGCTACATCATTTGTATGAAATGTGCTATATAAATAAATGTTGTTGTTGTTGTTATTTAATCTATTCTATATTTAGCTCACGGAAGTCACTAGGTGTCCAGCCCTTTACAGCTGCTGAACAACAAAGATTTTGATTCCTAAACACTTCTAGGTGTATCTTATGGATTTTAACCTGCTGATGACCAAAATCACCCTTGCATTTTCTAATTGCATACCATATATTGCAGTTTCCTAATTTTGTGATTTCCTCGCATATTTTAGATCTGCTTAATACAGTATGCTGCCCACAAGGTAAGCCATTTTGTTTAGCTTTGGAGTGTGATCATGTCCAATAGCAATGGCTGTGGTCACTGCGATTAGCCACTGTTAAGTTTAGAGGGTGTCTTGTTACACAATGCAATGTCCACCTTTTAAAACCCATTAGCTATGCAGTACAAATGAAAGAAAACCATGGAGCTGCTGTTGAAACGTGTACAGTACAACAACTACAACATCTGTGGAGTTCTAACAGTAGTGGCACTGCTACTAGGAATGCAGCAACAGACATCCAAAATACTGTTATTTCATTTACAAATGAGACAGCCATGCTAAAGAGTCTCACCACATTACAAAGAGCTGGCCACTGTGTAAGCACTTGTTTCCAGTGAAGAAAAATGTGGCACATAAAACACTCATTGACAGAAAAAAGATACTTTTGCCTCCTCTTTATATAAAACTTGAATGATGAAAAATTTTCTATAAGTGATGAAACAAGTAAGCTGTAGAATTTCACCTGCAGTCCATGTGGCTAAGTGGTTAAGGCTTTGAACTTCAATCCCTAACGTCTTGGTGCCATCAGTGATGAACATGGTGAAAGGTTTTAAAAGGGAATTGTAACGATGCAAAAGCAGTATTGGGGACTCGGGAATCAATCAATGCTGCCCAACTCTTATTGGGCACTGAAACGAGGAACACCAGAGGCTAATGGCAAATGAAAATCAGCAGCAAAGCATTTTTAGCTCTAAAGAACTAATACCATGCATCAGCATCTTTAAGCAATTAAACACACTAAATTCAATAAAACTAAACTTTTTGTTTCCTACGTGATACACTCTAAAATTATATATATGTGTGTGTTAGGTAAAATGGTGACTCTAAATTGGCCAGGAATAAGTGAAAATTAGCGTGTGCATGATTATTCCTGCGCTGTGGCTGTCTGGTGCCTCATCAAAGTTGGTTCTTAACTTACATGCCATGCTGCCAGGATAGGCATAGTTGCCTGTGCCCATAATGGGTTCAGTGAATGGATTGGTGGATAAATTGAACTCCACATATTTTCCTCCAAGTTTCCCTTTCCTCATTTGCTTTACTGCACCATCTTCATTTTTTCTTTATATATCACTGATTTTGATTATACTGTCAACTACTTAATTCTACATAAAACAGCCTGATCAGTAGTCTCACCCTGCCTGATCTCGCTAAGCTGAACCCAAATTCACATATTACACTCAGTCACACTGGCTCCCAGCTGTGCAAGTGGCCAGTCCATTACCTGTGGGGGTGTTGTATGGCATAGGAAGCAGCCAGATATCCTCCCAAACTGTGCCCCAGAAGGATCATACTGTCCAATCCAACAGCTTTTCTCCATTCCTCAATTGCATTCACTGACTGATCCTCTGCCTCACTGGGGTCTGTGCTGAAAGTCGGCCTCGAGCTCCTCCCAAATCCAAGCAGATCAAACGCATACACGGCACGCCGTCGACACAAGGCATCAAGGTTTTGCACCCAAAGGCCTACGCCACCTCCAAATCCATGCATAAGGACAAGGGGTGAGTGATTGGCGGAACTCTGTTCTGTGGCATCTAGATTTTTTCTTTTGTTACACACCATTAAAGTCCAGATTTTGTCCTGGGTTGGAAGAGATATGAAGCGAGCCACAAGCTCACTGCAAATGCCTGCAAGAGATCAAGAAAGAAAAAAATAAAACTTCATGCCTGTAAGACCAAATGTAGTCCTCCTTGTCCATCCCGCAACACCAAAACACAATGAATCTGGGTTCAACAACAAATCACATAGCGTGACAGAAGTAGAATATGTGACTGTGCACTCATCATCCTGGACTATACAAGTCCTCTTGTGGTAGACCAACTAGACCCATTGCAGTTTGCCTATCGGACAAAGATTGGAGGATGCAATTATTCATCTGCTCCACATGGCTTCTTCTCACCTGGAAAAACCTGAAAGCACTGTGAGAATTATGCTTTTTGATTTCTCTAGTACATTCAATACTATCCAGCTATTCCTGTTAAGGAGTAAATTCAGGGATACGCAGGTGGATGAGCCTAATGTGTCCTGGATAATGGATTCTCTGTCGAGCAGACCACAGGTTGTGAGACTGAAGGACTGTGTCTCTTATACAGATGTGAGCAACACTGGAACACCACAAGAAATAGTCCTGTCTCATTTTCTCCTCACTCATCCAGGTCATCTCACATGCAGAAATTCTCAGATGATTCTTTACGTATGGGTTGTATAGATGACGGTAATGAGACAGAAAAAAAGAGTCAGGTGAAGAAGTTTGTTTGGCATTGCAAAAATAATTGGATGCAACTAAATATCAGTAAAACCAAGGAACTAGATATTGACTTTTGCCGCACCAAACAGTCTCTGTCCAGTCATTATACAAGGAGTTGATGTCGAGGTGGTCCACTCCTACAAGTACTTGGGGGTCCACATTAATGACAGGTTAGACTGGTCTTGGAACACAGAGGAAATAAATAAGATTGGGCAGAGTAGGCTCTTTTGCCTTAGGATACTGTCTTCCTTTAATGTGGAAAGTAACATCCTTCATATGTTCTATAACTCTGTGATGGCTGTGCAATTTTTTACTCTCTGGTGTGCTGGACTGGAAACATCACTGCAAGAGAGGCCTACTGAATCAACAAGCAAATTAAAAGGGCAAGCTCAGTTAAGGGACACACTCTTAATCCCCTGAAGGTCGTAGCAAAGCAGTGAATGCAAACAAAACTTAGTACCATTATGAACAATGCTGCACATCCTCTCCCTGACACACTAACACTGAGAACTTACAGCATCACATTATTCAGCAGAAATGTGTTAAGAAATGCTACTGGGGCTCCTTTATACCAACAGCAATACATCAGCACAATGCCTTACTGGGACTTTAGAATTGTCTTGCTTTATAGTCATTCTGGTGTATGTTCAGACTGAAGTGTGTGTGTATATTTACTTAAAACTTACTTATCTATCTAATTATGTATTTATTTATCTAAAGAGCTTTTGTAAAAAGCCAAATTTCCCCCAAGGACAAATGAAGTTCTATCTATCTGTTTTCCTAAAACAGGATGTCAAACTCCGGGCCTGGAGGGCCGCAGTGGCTACAGTTTTTCATTCTAACCCTTCTCTTAATCAGTGACCAGTTTTCACTGCTAATGAACTTTTTATCCCTTCATTTTAATAGCTCTGTTTTTAAGGATTCAGTCCTCTGAATGTATTCCTTTCTTTATTAAATGGCAGCCAAACAGAAATGAGATCTCCAGCTAAACTGGGATTTCATAGTCCAACCAATTTCACTCCAACCAATCTATTAATGAGAAGCTGATTCTTGCTGTTAATTAAGCCCCTTATTTAATTCCATGGCTCATTGCTGCTCTCATTCTGCCACATCAGACATTTCCAAAGCTGTTGATTTTTCTGTTTTTTTCTAAGAACATTGTCAAAATGTTTTGGTGACCTGAGAGATCAACCTTACCAAGACTATCACCTTTCTTTATTTTCAGATATTGTGTGATGGACAAAGATGAGCTGGTCATGTGGCAGCTTGTTTCATGTCTCATTATTGTTTGGTTGCTAATTAAGGAAACAAGAAACAACTAAGGGAACTGAGTAAAGTTAATTAAAACTAAAGTAAAAGAAGTTAATTAGCATCAAAAACTGGCCACTAATTAAGAAGATGGTTAAAATGAAAACCGGCAGCCACTGTGGCCCTCCAGGCCAGGAGTTCGATACCCGTGGTCTAAAACCAGGCAGTCCCAGTCCCTTACACCGAGTCTGGGTAGCTCAGGGAGTACAGCATGAGACCCTCAATCTCAAGGTTGTACATTCATGCAGTAATTCCACTAAAGTTATACTTGTCACTAACAGTACCAAATAAGGAAGTTGCTCGACCTCAAGAGAAACAGAAACATTTAATTTATGTATTTTTACTTCACTTGCTCCAAAGAAATGACACTAATGTAACCACAAATAATTTCTCAGTAAATGTTTTCCAGACATAATGAAACCTCATGTTAAATTCAGAGGGCATGACTTCAGAAGCGTTACAGTGCATTTAAAAAGGCAGATAGGACCCACTTTCTAAACTGTGCATCTATATAAGGTGCCTCGTAGTAGAACAGCATGGTCTGTTCCAATTTAGGCTTACTTGGGATCATCTATCCATTTATTTTCTATCACATTGTCTCAATCATAGGGAAGTTAGAGCCTATGAAAAAATAACTCCAAAGTTAATTAGAAGATACAACATCTTGGAAATTCTCCTTCATTAGAGGTGTCTTATATTATTGAAGCAGAAACCAGAGAACACGCATATCATCTAAAAACAACTGAAGAACTTCTTTCAAGAGATTTTCCTGTGTTCACCAGTGCAAAAGATGTAACAATGATATATCATCAACCAGATATGCAGAGCCATTGCTATTACCAAGGATCTGTTGACGATGTTCTTGGATCTGCAGCAGCTTTCAGTATTTGTTCTGGTAAAGGAGAAATGCTGAGCATTATGAAAACCACTTATGGGAGTGTGCCTTTGAATTTACCTGCAGCCTTTAAATACCTTATTTATTGCCATGAACATGTGACGTGTGGGGCTTTTACATGTGAAACATCATGTTGGCCAAAAAGCACAGACATTATCACGACTGATATGTTGAGAAGACACTGCCACAAACATACTATATTGAGACATTTCATGTTGGTGATACAGACAGGTAAGACTAAAGACAGGGGTGAGAGGGAGGTTAGGAGCATGCACTGATAAGAGTACATTGCTGCACCCACCACACAACAAACCAACTCAGGCACCAGATTAGGACTCGAGTGCAGTCATGAAATGGGTGACACCTCAGCACCACATTAGTTCATATGGAGTGGTGCAGTATGAGGTTTTTCATGGTGGCTGGAGTGCCAATTCTGCCACCAAACCCCAGGTTTTTCCCTGCAGGTTGGAGGGCCTACATGCAGGGATGGATGCAGATTAACATCATACCCAGGGGTGAGAGACAAAAGAAATGGTTCAACTTCGAAACTAGCATTTACAGAATGGCCTTTGTTGGAACAGACTGTTCAAGGAGTCGCAGTGGAGAAATTAATGTGTTTACTAAGAATAACCTGGAGCCCTTCATATCCATAGTTGCCCATGAATTAGAGCATAACCTTGTGATAAACCATGATGATAGACGTTCTCCATGTGTAGTCCAAGGCCTTTATAATTAATTCTGGAGCAACAGCCTCTAAAGATTTTAGTAAGTGCAGTGAAAATGATTTTGAAATGTAGATTCTGAATAATAGAGAAAACTGCTTATTAAATATTCATCATTTCATTGCAGCATTCAGACGACCATATTTTGGCAGTGAATTAGTTGATGTCAGGGAGGAGTGTGACTTTGGACCTCTGAAGGAGTGTGAGAAAGATTCATACTGTGAGGAACACGCAAGCTGAACAAAGGAGTTCAATGTGCCTATAGTGTTTGCTGCAAAAAGTGCCAGTTCTTGCCTGGTGGAACAGCATGCAGAGAGAAGAGCAAGAAGTGTGATCTATCAGAGTACTATAATGGCATCAGTCAGCTTTGCCAGCCCAATACACACATGGCAATGTCTACAGTTACAATGAGGTTTGCCAGAAACTATAAAGAGCAATGCCAAAAAGTTTTTGGTTCAAAAGCAAATGTTGCTCCAGGGATTTACTTAAAGATTCAGTTGTGAAGGGTGAAATTTTTGGGAACTGTAGTTTTCAAGCAATTGGCTACAAAAATGTTAAAGCAGAAAGGCAACGTGTTGAAAGTTGCAGTGTGAAAATGTAGATAGATAGCATCAGTACCTTGTTTGGCATCCCACCAGCTCTGATGACATTTTTTTGAAGCATAACATGCTCAGCTGTAGACTTGAATTTGGGTTTTGATGTCCCAAACCCTGGCATGGCAAATGAGGGGACAAAATGTAAGGACAAAAAGAAGTGGATGATTTATCAGTTGTAAATGCCTCCACTCTTCATTATGACTGAAATGTCCAAAAGAAGTGTCATGGACATGAGGTCTGCAATAACAATAAGGGCTGTCATGTGTGTTGGGCCCCAACACACTGTGACATCAGTAGTTATGGAGGTAGCATTGACAGTGGTCTGACATAAAATAATAAGGATACCTCAGTACAAAATGGGCTTTTTTTATTCCGTATCCTTCCTGTTCTGTTACTTGGCTTGTTTGTTTTTGTCAAGTGAAATGGGGTAATGACAAGATTCTTCAAAAAGTGATCCCAAGCAAAATGCCATCTGTAGTAAATGCTGGAAAACAGTCTCAGAGTGCCTTAAATAATATATTCATGAGCAGACTTAGTACTCCACTTAGGAATGGCCATAAGTCAAATTGGCCATAGGTCCTTGCAATTGATTCTCTGTGGGTCACTGGTACACATACTTTAACTGCTGGAATGGCATATCACAAACTGATATTTGAGACTCAGCGACTTTATTTCAGGGTGCCACACAGCCTTTTTGAACTGCCACTCAGCTATTTTGATGCCATTCACTACCCTTTCAAAGCAACAGTTTTGAAGTGGCATGCAATTGTGCTCCTGAAACTCCACGGAGGACCGCTGTAGTTGTTAACGTGTTGGTGCTACATGGGAGATCATGCAATACTTCATAAGGGCCCTAATCCCCCAAACCTCACTTCCCACTCGTTGTGCACATGTTGGTGCTTTGCAATGTAAATTACATCACAGGGAAACTAGTCATTCATTTGTTGGTGCTTTGCAGCATTCGACTGGAACTTCACAGGTGAAAACTTGCATAGTGTAGTGGGATTGAAGAAATCAGTTGTAAAAGGAAAGTAGCCACTCAAATATTATTCACATAAGTAAAACAAAAAAAAAGAAAAAGAGGGAACGCTGCCGTAGGTATGAATGGCCTCAAATCAGTCAGACATAAATTAAAGACAGGGTTGTATGAACTCCCAAAATATCATCAGTCCAAACACCTTATAAAAATTGCCATCAGTCTCCAGCTAGGCTACCACTTCCAAGACAATTAAAGCCTCAGAGACCAGCACCACCACCACTGCTGGTCATATAGCCTACAAGTGCAGCCTTCTGGGGCATGTGGGAGTTGCATCAATTTTGTTTATATATTTTATTATTATTTGTTTTATTATTAATTATAAGAAGCTTCAGCCCACAAGTGTACACTTATTTTTAACATTTTTTGATTTTTATAAAGAATCACATCAGGCATAGTGAATGTACTGGATGTTGGGTAACAATTACTATCTAATGCCACTCTGAGAGTTTGGGTGTATTTCACTGAGCATCATTGCCAGCCTTGCTAATGCAAAATTGCCATGGAAAAAGACCAGGAGCCCAACTTCGCAATAAGCAGAGAAGTTACACACCCTACCTGCCTTCTATTACCATGAGCAATGAAGATTGTGTGTGAAAAAAAATGGATGAACTCTCAAAGCTGATCAGGAGCCAATAGAAATACAGACTCAGCAGTCTCATGTGCTTCATGAAGATGTGGCTTAGAGCTGAAACTCCAGACTCCACGATTTCAATGGATGGATTTAAAATCATACGGGCAGACAGAAACAGGAGTAAAAGCGGTAGGAAGGAAGAAGGTGATTACTGAATGAGAAATGGTGCAACCCGAGACACATTACAATTAAAGCACAGGTATGCAACCCAAATGTTGAGCTGCTATCAGAGGGCTTATGGCCAAATTATATACAGAGAGAGTTTACATATCACATTGTGCTGTTAGTTTACATTCTCCCACGGCAGATGCGGAAATTGCAACAGATACAGCATATTCTGTGCAAACTCACCACCTACCATCCCAGCGCTTTCATCACCATTTCTGGAGACTTTAACCATGTTCTGCTTTCCTCCACCCTTACCAAATTACACCCGTTTGCGGACTATACAACAAGGGAAAACAGACCCTGGACTTGTTCAGTTCCTAATGGTGGAGGGAACTCTGCTTCATGCATGTTGCTGCCACTCCTTCCTGTTAACATTTTTGTTAAAATTTACATTTAACCTTGCACTTTTTGCACTTCTTTCACTTTCTCTTACTGTATGAATAGTTTATGGATGCAACTGATAACTTTTTGTATTGAATTTGCATTTGCTTTTATTGACTTTTCCTTGACTGAGCTGAATCTTTTTGGAGTTCACTGGACAAAACTGTTTTGATTCCCCGCTCCTCCCTGATCCCTGATTTGTGAACATTTTTCTTTGCATCGTGGAGATCTAGGAGCTGGGAATGTTCTGTCTTCTTAATTAAAATGGAAAAAAATATTGTACTGCCCTGCCACCAAGTACTTTTATTATTTTCAATATTATTTCTGTATTTTCAACTTAACTTAGTTTCAAAGTCATTTTTTATGACGTAAGATTCCAGGAAATCACGCATTTTATAAGAAAAGGGTCACATGATGAGGTAGCTTTTTCACTATACACAGTATTTATTAGATCTGCTTTCCAGAAAGGAAGAGTTTGTTAAACAACAGTTAAGAATTGCAATATTACCCTCTGCTGTTAATATTGGATTTCATTGTCTTCCCTGTCTTGGTGGCCAGACAGAGGAAGCACAGAGCGCTGTGTGACAATATTTTCCTTTGGCTAAAGGAAAGTCTGATCATCCATGTTTAAACTTAGCAAGGATTTATGTTCTGTTTCCAGTCGAAACAGATGCAGTTTATATCCCCCTATCAGAAAGGCAGACAGGACAAAGCCCCATCTTTCTCTAAAGAATATGGTAATGGCTTAGGTTAACAAAGTTGCATATGAAGAACGCACCAAGCTCTTGGAACAATATCCCATGGAGACAAGACATTTATGCTAACCATTAAGCAACATGGAGTAGAGGGTGATGATTGGAAGTTGTTTTGTAGCCACAGGTTACGGACTCCTCCATGCATTCTGGAAATAAATGCGTGCCTATCTGTCCAACAGCTAAAGCATGGCTAGTTGGATCATGCAAAAAGTTATTGACCTTAAACATATCATCAAATCTACCAAAAAACATTGAAAAAAGAAAAGAATCAAGATTTTGGAATGGCCATGTCAAAATCCAGACCCTGAGCTGAGATTCTGTGGCAGGACATTTAAGAGAATTCAAACCTCAATTCACTATAGCAGTGTGGACGACTGGACCAACTCATATACAAAATGATCACTTCAATTCTTGCAGCTAAAGGTGGCTTTACAAACTACTCAGTTATGGGGTTTATTTATTGTTTTACACTCAGCTTTTGAAAGCTTAATTTTTTTTGTTGAATAAATAATGTCAGAATAGATTCTGCTATGTGGTGCTAGCTACCCAAGGCCTGATTTATTGAATTTGGGCAATTTGTTAAGGTGAGATGATTGTTAGTTAAATTCTGACAAGTAAAACCATAGATGTACTTACTTTTTCACATCACTGTATATAACACATACATTTGGTCATTGATTGTGATCCCAAATATGAATTGTTTTCTGTTATCCCTTATGCACTTAATTTCCTGAATGGATATTTCAGAATCAGAATCACTTTATTCCAAGCATGTGAAACATACCAGAATTGACTTTGGTTAGGTGCAAAACATGGGATACAAGACATAACCAACACAATTTCAACACACCATTAACCTGACACTGTGCACGGCACTATACAAATACAACAATTTCTTGAAAAAAACATTTACAAACTTTAAAAGTTAACTCAAATATATAGAAAAACTATACAAAATATAAAGATATCAAATTTCCACCTCTTTCACCTGTTGCCACATCCCTATTCCAGTTAAAGTAAAATACAATAAAATAGATAATTGCAGAAACTCACAGGAAAGGATTTTGGCTTCTGCGTTCTTCAGCAGTGACATGGAAGTAGGGCGCCACGAAGGGATCCAACTTGTTAGCCAGCCAGCAGTACTGGGACACAGAAAAGAAAAACATAGTGACAGGTTCAAAAGAGCAAGCATGACAATTTTATGAAAAAACAGCATAAACAATGATAAACAGTGAACACGGCTCTAAAAGCCAAGGCTACCAGTCACTTTATACTTTCATAGAGCCGTTAATACTGACTACTAGTCCAAAGCACTTCACAAGACGGTTGAAGAGGAGGCAGGTTAGATAGCAGCAGGTTAACAGGTGTGAAATATGGAAGTGCTGAAGGAGCTGAGCCCCCTAAATAGCCTGGTGCGACACATATTTTGAAGCACGTGTATTTTCAAAATCTTATGGCTTTAACTCTGAGGAGCCACAGAGCTGCAGTCTTTTGCAAATATAAAAAATGTGTGGTGACGCGTGTGGAGATTGGCAGTAGCGGTCATTGAACAATCCAAACAGGTTTTTTTCTCAGCAGCCTTGACTTACATGTCCGCACTGACTGCAGTAAAGACGCGACTTTGGCTTGAGCTGGCACAACTGCAGTGTTATTGTACATCCTCGGCCTCTCTTGTGTTAATAATATAATGCACACTGCTTCTTCCACTGCCATTCATTATCAGTAAAAATGTAATGCATATAAAATGGTACGCCTACCACCCACATTGAACCCCAAAACAGAGGAGGCTGTCAGATTGCTAATGTTCAATTGGAAATGTAATCAGATTTGTATATTTCTGCTAAAGAAGCATTTCATGTTTATAGTGCAAATGCAATGCATGTACAGCTTATCTGTGTATAATCAGAATACAAGTGTCCGGGTAAATGGGGTATATACAACCTGTTCAATCATGTAGTTCAAACCATTTGCAAAGTAATATCCATAGGCAATGTAAATAATCAATCATTAGTTGCCAATAATATTCCCTATTGGCACAAAGTTATGTTGGGTCATGAAAATATTAAAAACCAGGAGGCTTCGCTCACCAAACCACCCCAGCCCATGCTACGCACCAGCCACTTCGCGTCTCTGCCGCTCGCATACGTTGACTTCACTTTCACCAAACAACAAATCTTTAAATTCTTGCGGATATGCCTCTTCATTTGGAAGAAACACTACTTTTCCCTGATGGAAACACGAATTAGAAGATCTACAAGTCTGTGACTTAAAGTTTAAATCCGAACAATATATTCGATGTCTTTTCTCTGTTCCGTTATTTCACCGAGGAATAATTTCCTTTAGTTTGCGCTAATGCGATCTTTACTATCATTTTTGTGAGACTTTCGAATCTTAGTACTTTCATTATCTCTAACCTGCTCTATTGCGCCAATGTTTTTGAATTTGTTATGATGTTCTACTTAGTCATCTCCTCTTTGTCTTTTATTTCCGGCCACAGGCATTAAACTCTTGCCACAAAGTCTAGTCTCGCGGGACATGAAAGTATCTCTCTGAAAAAGTCATGTCTCGTCCCAGGATTTTTTTTATTATAATAAAGACATGTACAGTATAATAATTAATAATGCAAAATGACAACATCACTTTCTTGATTCATTGTTGCGGTGGGCAAGAGCTTATGCTGGCACACTTGTGTACAAGATAAGAAACAATCCAGCAAAGGGTGCCTGTCCATCACAGGGTCACGCTCACAAACTCACACTCTCATTGGGTCACTCAGGAATTACTAATTAACCAGACCCGCATGTCTTTGGGGGTATCCAAAGAAAACACAAGCAGGCACATAGAGAATGTGCAAAAACCACAGAACCGATAGAACTAAATGTAAAAAGAAAAAACTTATATTCTTGTTAAAATTTTTTGGATATGCCACATTTCCATGATGTATAAGGGTGCTGGCGTGCTGGCAGTGTTAGACCTACTGCATACTTCAATTTGAAAATTTCAGTAACTGATTAGCCCAGCTTTGACCCCACTAACTGATTAGCCAAACTTTGACCCCGGCTTGTACTGAACTAAAGGCCTGCATAAACCATCAGAAAATAAAAACCTGTGGTTCGTAATACGCAGAGCTGCAAAGAGTCTTCTAGCCTTTGAAAAGGTAAATAATGACATACAGTAAATATCATGTTGCAGAAGACATCTATAAGCACCACAAAAGCATATAACATTAAAGGGGTGTTGCAAACACAGTGGTGAGCTGAAGGAGATTCTTCCAGCAAAGTCAAGTAAATGACTATTAATTATTAGTAAGGGCAATTACTATTATTACTCTTAATTTCAAGTAAATTACTAGTAATTTCAAGAAATGGCAGCTTGTTTCAAATGTGACTACTGTGCACAAGTTAAAGTTAAATAATAAAAGTAATAACCCTGGAGAAAACGAACGGGACAAAAACAGACACAGTTGGTCAGATTTATGAACACTGTACTAAAATCACAGACCACATTGTGAACAAAATCTGAAAAAGGTTTGAATCAAAAATAAATGAAAAACAATGACAAATCGACATCACGCTCAAGATGCTTATCTAATTGTAAATGTAGCATGCAATATCCGTGTGAAATGTAATGCAGACAGTGTGGTTTTACACATCTGGCTCCACTCTAACTTATACTGAGCTCCCCTAAATTCCACTGCATGTTTCACACTATATACAGTATTAGGTAATATTTCAATTTGAAAAACAGCATAACATACATCAACGTAGCATTCTCAAAACCACTTAATCCATTTAAGGTGTTCAGGTGAGTGGACATTCATCTCGGCAGCGTTGGGTTAATGAAGAGAGAAAAAGAAGGAGAAAAATGATTATCACAAACAGGCAAAAAATCCATCTGAAAATCTCTAAACTGGTAAGGCACCCCTACTGTTAATGCAACAGCGACACCTAGAGGTAGCTGTGCACATCACAAACTGAACTACATAATGAAAAGACCCTCACATTCAAGTTTCCTCGCTTCAGGTTACGGTAACTAAATTTGACATTCTTAGCCTTTGATGTCAAGCAATTAATTAATTTAATTGCAAATAAATTTCCAAATGTCCAAATCAAGGTTAATTTTTGATTTATTCCAACCATTCTCTGTGCTGTACATGTTGAATCTTATGCTAGTGTAAGTGATATGATGTCAGTCTTAGCATTCAAAGATTTACTGATTTACTTTAGTCTACGTTCAACAAAAAAATATTTTTAAGTTTACACAGTACAATGAGATCCTCAATAAAGACTAGTGACTTTAGCAATAAAAACATCAAACAAAAAATACAAAAACAGATACTAAATATCTGTACACTGTACACATATCAGGTACACTGCATGCAGCTTTACTTTGTACGGCTGCCAAGTACCATTATGACATTAAATTGAAAACTGTCACTGAATCTACTGGTGTAAATTTCCGTGGTCTACCACTTTGTGGCTGAGCTGCTGTTCCTCCTGCATGTTTCCACTTCACAATAATAACACTTATAGTTGACCGGGGCAGGTCTGGCGGAGCAGAGATATCACATGTTGACAGGTAGTAAAGGTGGCATCCTATGACAGTGCCACATTTAAAGTCCCTTAGCTCTTCAGTGTGACCCCTTGCATACCTCTGCACTGTATGTACCTGTTAACACTGGGTGCAGCTGAAACACCAGAAACTTCCCTATACGTTTGGCCCTATAGAGTATCTACATTTTGTGTGGTTGTCTACTTTACTTTTGGCATATTCTGTTCTGTATGTGTAAGAACACTGTTCCTGCAGTTCATGAACAGAATTTGAATGAACTCAGCAATTTGAAGACCGTTGGGCTGAATGAATGGCCTCTTCTCATCACAATTGTTCTAATGACTTTGAAAATACCAAATACACAGAGTGCCTCACTTCAATCATATAAAATATTTGAAACTTATTTTTCTTACAAATTTAGGAATAAGGTTTGTTCTTTACACTGAGAAGGATGTTAGCACCTGTGAATTTACCTGATAAAATCTGACATTCCCATCTTTCTATTAAGTTACCTCCTTGTGTCACTTGAACCCTGGTTGAACAGCTGCCATTGCTGCCTTCTGTGTGTAGTCTGCATGTTCTCTCAGTGTCTTGTCTCAGTCCAAAGACATGAATACACCTGATCAATTTACATAGTGTGAACATTTGAATTTAAAAACACTAAATACAACAGCAAACAACTAAAACAATGGCATTTTTATTAAAATGTTAATATAGAGTTACAATTTATCTGATGAACTGAAAAAATATAATCAAATAAAAGAATAAATGTGCCATTTGCAAATTGTTATGTTTTGGCCAAGGTTCTTTGCCTAGCTTATGTTTCATGTTATTTATGTCCATTTTTCAATTTAAATTATTTATTATGATTATCTTTTTTACTATTGTTCTGTTCATTTGTTAGTCAATATGCTTAATGTACTATTGTTTTTGCTATGTTTAACAGTATTTATGTGCTGTTACTTTAAATGTCTTTAAGTTCCCTGCGTTTTGTGGGTGGGTTCCCCAAGAGGCAGGGCCACCTGTCAGTCTCCATGGAGGGCCATTAAAAGCTAAAGTGATATGCAGTATCTTTGCAGTTTATTGTATGGGCTCTGCCAAAGGTGGTTTAGCCTTTCTGAGGAGTATCATGAATTGTTGTTTTTTGCTTTGTTTAAGGATTCTGGTTACTGGACTGTGTTTTGGGGATTTTCTTTGCCAAGGTTTCCCTTTTAGGCAACTCAGTTTTTGCCTCTTTCTGCTTTTTTGTGCTTATGTTCTTTATTTACATTTTTTGTTAATATAACTTCCATTATATAAAGATTCGTTGGAATTAACACTATCACAGTTCCCAAGGTTTCTCCTCCTGGAGGAACACATACCTTGCGTTTTTAGAGTCTATTTACTATTGTCTATTTTTTTTTTCTTTAAAACCTTATCTCCATTTTGATGTGTAGTCAGGCCTCAAGCCTCCCATTTCCTAGAGCAGGTCAGTTAGAATTCTGACTTGTATTTTGTGTGTCTTTTTTGTCATTTTTATGCTGCTACAGCACCACACAAATGTTTGGGCACCCTTTCAGTTGTAAAGTCTCAGAACTTCCTTGGTATTTAGTCTGGACAAGAGGTGTCATTAGGACCTGTGAGCTTATGACTGTTTCAGAGCCTAATAAACCTTTTTACTCTTCAATCATTGTGCAACAATCAACAGCCAAGGTCTGAGATCTGAAAATTAAACTAGCTGATACCTGCAAAGCAGAGGAAGGCTATAAAAAGATTAAAGTATTTCTAGCTAGCAATATCTATAGAGCAAAAGGTCATTAAGAAATGGCAGGTAAGTGGAACTATGGACATCTATAAGACCAATAAAGCTGACAGACAGAACAGCAGGAAGGCAAAGCAAAACACCCACTGGCTGCAACAGACCTGAAGGCAGGTTCGGATGAAAAAGGAGTAGTGGTGCACTGCTCTACTGTGCTGCATTACGTACATGGACATGGCCTTCATGGAAAAGCAATCAGAAGGAAACCTTACCTGTGATCTCATCACAAAAAAAGTCTTTATGGACAAAACATCACCTGAGTAAAAAAGTGGCATTTTCAAAAAAGGTATTAGACACAAACACAAAACAATTATGTAATGAAAAAGGGAGCAGCATTTGAATAAAAAAAAACTGTTACCTACTGCTAAGAATGGAAATGTACCTATCATCCAACTACTGTGACAGCTTGTGGAACATGAATCATTGTGAGAGTAGAGGGAAGAATGGATTCCACTAAATATCCCAACAAAATCATCCACAAGAATTTCAAACCGTGAGTCAAGAAACAGAAGACGAAAAATGGATGGCTCCCAAAACAAGACAACAATCTAAAAACACTTTGAAATCTACTATGAAGTACCTCCAGTAACATAAGGTGAAGGTTTGGAATAGTTCTTACAGTCCCTAGACATGATCATCTTTCAAAATCTATGGGTAGATCTTAAGACATGCTATGCAAGTAAGAGAGCCCAAGAACATCTCACAGCCAGAAACACTGAACCACCTGGATTGGGACCCGAGTACAGCAGAAGGATGACAAAATTCCAAATCAAGAAATCAAAGTCTCATAGTTGGCTACAAAATGTATGCAAGCTGTGATTTTTGCAATAGGAGATGTTACTAAGTACTGACTCAGTAGGCTGTTCAATATTTTGCAAATGTCATATTTACTCTTATTTTTTATTTTTTTAAGTTCTTTTAATGTATTAATTAATATGTTCATAAAATGTAATTGTTTTACTATTCCTTCTTTAAATGTCAAAAAAATCAAGGGTGTCCAAACTATTGCATGGAACTGCAAACTTCTTCTAAATAAGTACTGCCTGTAATTTCTTTATGTTGTTGTTTCTTGTGCGGTTAAAATAATTTTGACGGGTACACCAAATCCTGAAGGAAGTGGCTAGTTCTAAATTATCAGTGATGTCAATTAGTGCTGGAAGGTATACTGCTTCATACCGAAAACCATTTTTATATTTTTGTTATGATATGGATTTTTCTTATACCGCAATACCGGTTTAAATAGCCTAAACAATGTTCAAAACGTGGCGCAGCTCGAAACTGTTTAAGGGGGGACCTTTTTCACTGCTACACCGCTAAACACACATGCAACAGAGTACATGTGTTAGTGGAGGTATTGAGCGGTGAAAATGGACAGAGAACATTCTGAAACTGAAGCTGCAGCAAACGATAAAGTTGAACATGATGATACAGAAGAACTTTTGCCGAAAAAAGGAGCCGTGTCTGTTTTCTGAAGCTATTTTGGTTTTAAAAGGTCGGATGTGGACCAAACAACTATTTACTGCAAATGCTGTTGAGCTAAAGTTGTCGCCGGAGTTTGGCAACACGAGCAATTTGCTGCACCACCTTAACCACAAACATGCTTTGGAGTACCATGAATGTATGGAACTAAGATTGGCACCCTCCACGTTCTCAGGTAAAACTGAAAAAGCTAGAGGACAATTGAGTCAGACATCACTTGTAGACGCGTTTGCTAGAGGTACTAGATATGACAAAAAAAGCAAGCGGTGGATCGAGATAACCAACGCCATTAAAATCCATATAGCTAACGTGTCAGTGGACAGAGATTGTTAACATTAACAGAAAGTGTAGTTGGTTTACAAAACATATTTACTATTTATTGCTTTTCTAAGACATGTTTGGTACAATACAACTTTTGACAAGCACCTCTGGATATTTTACTAAGTCTAAATGCCTCTTTGGATGGTTGAAAATATGTTGTCAAAATTATAGTTTAAGTTGTTTGCAAAATGTGTTCAATAAAAAGGTTCTATATTTTGACTGCAACTGTCATGCAATGTGATTCCTTCTCTTCATTAGTGCCACCCCCTTGAAAACTATCATTTTATGGGGCCATGCAAACCTGTATTAATACTTGTGTGCACATTAAAATGTTTTTGTACAATGTACAATGCTCATGACAGTGGAATAGGTTATTCTAAGCCAGTCTACTGCAGTAATTGTAGTGAAAAATGTGGTTAACATCCACTCATGCATGGGAAAAAAAATACTGTTGAATACCGTGAAACCGGTATAATTCTGAAAAATACTGTGATATAGAATTCTGGTCATACCGCCCAGCACTAATGTCAATATTAGCCATGTACACGCATCCAGTTCTTTCCTCACTTATGCTTTTTATATTCAAAACACAAATTGGAATAAATGATGTTACTTGGGTGGCATAGTGGCTCAGTTGTTGGGTCATATGTACAATTCCTGGAGTGCATACCGATATTTTCTTCTTATGTCCTCATGGATTCAGTTGGGGTTCCTCAATTAGGTTTGACTAGTTCCTTGTGCCCAGTTCTTCAATGTACACCAGGATACAATATAATACAATTTATTTTTATATAGCCCAACATCACACAAGAAGTAGGGCAATGGGCTTTAACAGGCCCTGCCTTTTGACAGCCAAAAAAAGCAAAAAAACCCCTGTAGGGAAAAAATGGAAGAAACCTCAGGAAAGGCAGTTCAAAGAGAGACCCCTTTCCAGGTAGGTTGGGCGTGCAGTGGATGTCAAAAAAAAGGGGGTAAATACAATACAATACACAGAAAAGAACACAAGTAACCTTCAATTCAATATAAAAGTGCAATAGAAATATTACAAGTACAGAGCAGAATTCAAAAGTAGACAATATCATATAATACAATTTGAATTTGTTCAGATAGGCTGCAGTTTCTTACAAATGGATGATGTGGGCCATAGGGTTACCTTTTAAAATGCTTCACCTGCGTCATGACTCAGTAATTTGCTCGAGATTCCCACAAGAGTTTGTGTAAAGAAGTGTTTCCTTCTGTATCCATTATGATGAGTGGCAGTAGGCAAGGGGACAACAACCAGACACCAGGCAGAAGCAGCAATCGGCAAAACTTAAGGAGAAAAAGAGGGTAGTGGGAGCTGACAGGGACAAAACCTGTCATCATGCACCACAAGGAGGCAGTGAAGCCACTTACAGCACTGGACGTCCAAGAGGGCTGTACGTCCAAGAGGGATATTAACAGGAGCTGGAAACTTCAGCTGGTTTCACACTACACAATTTCACTAACAATTTTCAGTCATAGGCTTTATTTTCACAACTTTAGGGAACTCACAGTGACTTGTAGACAGTCACAGCACACTCCTGTTCCTGTCAGTTATGTCAGTATGAAACCACAAACAACCTTTGACAGTTCTCTGCAACTTTCTGTGACAAAATTAACACTGGCTGACAACCTTTACTGGGCACCCTTCTCTGCAAACTCACTCTGCAAAGGCTGGCAAGATAGGGCTTCAACAAATGAAAGGATATTTTACATTCAAATTATGGGTATTTCTTCCAAAGACATACTTGGAATCAGTCAGTAGCATTACTTTCTTTTCTCCTGGCCAGACTTGAAGTGGATATTGTCTACAACAAATGACTGAAGATGTTTTTGTGTTTGTGTAGCCAGATGAACAGAGGAGCTAAACTTTTACTGGTAATGGAGATTGCTTTGGGAGTTGCTGCATAAAACTTCTTTAAATAACTTTGTACATTACTTCCTTCTGCAACAGCAGGTTTAGATTCTAGTAGCAGATGACATTCTTTCTGTTTAAACGCAATTTAGAAAAAGCAACTGGGGCCTCACAAGGAGGCTGTAAAAGGAGACGGAAAAGCTGCTTTCGTGTTTGAGTGCTGCAGTAACCATGGCGACCACAGACCAGTGTCCCACATGTGCTGGAGAGAATGAGGAAACAGATAAAGGTTTAGTACTTGACATTCAAAGGGTGACTTTGAAGGTGCAAGTGTTCAGCAAAGGTCTGTGGATTCTACAAAAGCAATCTCCACAGTCTGAGAAGGTGGGTTGCTCTAGGAAAGCCCCAGGTGCATCTTATTTGATTTTTAAGCAAAAATATTTCAAAATGAAGTTTACCAAGTTATTTGCAATACAGGGTCTTTTAAAGCAAGAGCTAACTTAACTCATTAAATTTTCAAACCTAATTAATCCAGTTCAGCACAGCAATCCATAACAGTCCTCACTTGCACTCACCCGGAGCCAATTTAGAACTGGCACACAACCTAAAACGCGAACGCCTTCAGGATAGGAGAGGAAAAATTGGAGTGCCTGGAGGAAAACTGCCAAGAATTAAGCAATCTGACCCCACTTCTTTTATGTCAAGTATTTATTTTTTACTATTTCTGTCAAAGATATCATCTTTGGCACCATTATGTCAAGTCATTGTCTTGTCACAAGCAAATGCAGGCCATGTTTCTTAACATCAGCTCGCGATTCATTTGGCATCTATTCTTTGTTGTTTTTCAAAGTAAAGACTCATTATTAAATCACAATTTAATGTTTTATTCAATGGTTTACTGTTTTTTTGACTCTCTGCATGGATGACAACTAACGTTTTATTTGGCTTTTTTTTATTTATCTTTGTTAGTCGGCTCGCTGCTGAAACTCCATTTACCTGCCTGAATACTAGGGCCCTATGGACTCCATTTTCATAGAATCACTGAGGAAATTACAGAATTCACACTTAAAAATGGAAATTCCATATGAACACAGAAACATGGAATTGCAAGTTTTCTAATATTTTGCCATGTTAAAATCACCAGCCATTTATCACACAATTATAAAAAAAAAAGGACAACTGCTTTACTGATGTGGTTAAGTGCATCAAATCGTGCCACACAAGAAAGCACCGTAGTTTTTTTTAAATGTCAAGTACTTTATAGCACATTTTTAAAAAGCATCTTGAAATTGGTGTTTCTTTGTAAGTGACCACCAGAACCTAATTGTTTTCTTACATTAGTTTTTAAACTGACAAGGGTTCACTGTTATTCGTGTTCTAAATTGATGTTATGTCCTTCTTTTCTTCAAGACATTTTCCTTACTAAATTTTTATTCTCCCCTATTACAACAGTTTTTTTTTCATATTCTCCAAATATTCACCAAAGTAAAATGATGCCTCTGTTTTTTTTCTTTTTTTTTTTCTTTAAGTTTTTATTGAAAAGAGATACAATCCAATACATCTGTTTATGACTTTTGTCACTTTTACAACAGATATAGCTTATATATTATCAAAAAAGCTCTTCATGGCATAAAACAGATCAATATATCTCTTTGGGTTATCTCTCAATTATAGAAAAAAAACAAAAAAAAAACTATTTGCAGAAGACAGGGGATGTATAGACAATACCTATTCATAAAACACAGGTTCTATAACAGAAAAACATCTGGTTCAATAGGGGTTATATACTCAATCCACCTAGACCAAAAATCGACAAACAGATCTATTTGGTTATTGATACTGAAAGTAATTTTCTCCATTATAAACACATTTTTTACAACATCAATCCAATCCTGTATTTGTGGCGGATTAGGTTTGTACCAGCATCTAGTAATAGCTTTTTTACTTGAAGCAAGAATTATTATACAATACAATACAATACAGTTTATTTTTGTATAGCCCAAAATCACACAGGAAGTGCTGCAATGGGCTTTAACAGGCCCTGCCTTTTGACAGCCCCCCAGCCTTGACTCTCTGAGAAGACAAGGAAAAACTCCCAATAAAAACCTTGTAGCCTTTCCAGGTAGGTTGGGCGTGCAGTGGGTGTGAAAAGTAGGGGTCAATACAATACAATATACAGAACAGAACAATTCCTTAAGACAGCATAATAATAAAAATTTTAGAAGTACGGTTTAACAGTAGATGATATGACATAATTAGGTTTGGATATTTTTAGAGTCCTGGAGACCTCATCCATCTAGCTGCATCTCCATTTGGCCATGCCACGGCTGAAACATTGCTCCGATGAAAGGACCCCCTAGGAATTATTCTATACATGTATTTATTTTTCCCTTCCCAGGAAACCATTGACACCGTGCCCATATAAAGTACCTTAAAACTGAAATCAATTGTAATGTTTAAAATAATTTCCCAGTACCTTATGTATATCTTTCCAAAAACCTCTAATTTTAGGACATCCCCAAAATATGTGAAAATGGTTCGCATCCTGTGAGCCACAATGTCTCCAACAATTTGAGTTGCCTTGAAAATTATTTTTCTGTTTTGGGGTAAGGAAAAACCTAATAGTATTTCTCCAGCAGAATTCTCTCCAATATGGAGAGCGGGAAGTTGCCCATTGTTTTTTACATATATTTTCCCAGTCCTCGGTTGAGAAGATAATCCCACTTTCTTTCTCCCATCTTTCTTTAATGTACAAGGATGAATCTCCTTGTAAATCCATCAAGGCTCTATAAAGTTTTGTAATAGTCTTAAACATTGGTTCAGCCTTATAAGCTGAGGAGAATATTTTAACTAGAGCACTCTGATTTGGCTCCTCATCGATCCCTTTTTTAATTTTCTGGCAGAAATGTTGTCGGAGATGGAGGTATCTGTAAAAGTCTTTGGATTCCAAACTAATTTTTTCTTTTAGAGAATTAAAATCTAATAATTGTCCTTTATCCATGATTGAGCAATAAGCAGTGATCCCTTTTTTAGCCCATATTTTAAAACGCATATCTAATGTATTTGGTTTAAAATCAGAATCATATGACCCATTTCAATACATTAACAGAATCCTTTAGATTATAGTCCTTAATAATCTCAAACCAATTTTTAAGTGTTACCTTAATCCATTGATTTTCTTTCTTATTTTTAATCAAATGATCATCTATGATGCTAGCTTGAATAGGGATCCTGTCAAACCAACCAATCTCTATATCCTTCCACCTTGCTTGATATTCTGGGTTGCACCAACAAACTATTATTCTTAACTGTGCTGCCCAAAAATATTTTTGTAAACATGGGAGAGCAACCCCTCCTTTATCTTTACTCAGTTGAAGGGTTTTAAATTTTACCCTTGGTTCTTGCCTTGCCATATGAATCTGGAAATCAGTTTATACCATTCTGAGAATCGTTTTTTGGGCAAGGGAACAGGCAAAGACTGAAATAGATAGAGTAATCTTGGAAGTATGTTTTGCTTGACTGAATCTAATCTAGATCTCATACTAAAAAATGGTAGAAGATTCCATCTTGCAATGTCAAGTTTTATTTTTTTATTAATAGGACCATAATTAAGCATTTCTAAATTGTTCATATCCTTGGGGATATTTATTCCTAGGTATTTAATAAATGTTAGATCCCATTTTAAGGAGTAATCTTGTTTAATTTTGTTTGGGGGTTATAATTAAAGCTCAGAACCTGAGTTTTTAAAATATTTAATTTAAATCCTGAGAAAAAAAGATAAAGGTTTTTAAAGTTTCCATTAACTCAATCAATGACTCACTTGGATACTTTAGATAAACTAGTATGTTGTCCGCAAATAGTGCTATTTTATGTTCATCATTTTTAATGTTAATACCTTTAATTTTAGAATTTTGCCTGATCCATTGCCCCAGGGGTTCAATAAACAATGCGAAGAGCAGAGGAGAGAGAGGGCACCCCTGTCTGGTACCCCTCTCAAGTGCAAAGCTCCTCGATAAATTACCATTTATTTTAATTCTCGCGGTGGGGTATAAGTATATATTTTGAACTACTTTAATAAATTTCTCGTTTAATTTGGCAAGAATGCCCTTAAGGAAAAGCCAATTAACAGAGTCGAAAGCCTTCTCCGCATCAAGGCTTAGGAGAACCGCCTGTAATTTAGAGTCTTGAATATGATTGATAATTTGGAGAGTCCTTCTGATGTTGTCTTGTGTTTGCCTACCCCTAATAAAGCCAGTCTGGTCAGAGTTAATTAGTTCCGGCATTATCAATATCTTTTAGCTAGGATTGAGACAAACAACTTGTAGTCCATGTTTAGGACAGAGATTGGTCTATAAGTTGAACAATCTTGTTTGTTTTTCCCTCCTTTGGAATAACAGAAATAGTGGCTTCTCTCCACGAGGGCGGCAAATCTCCTCCATGTAAAACATGATTAAATGCTGGTAATAAAATGGGGATAAGTTGTTGTTTAAATACCTTATACCACTCAGATGAGAAACCATCTGGCCCCGGTGATTTGTTTGTTTTAAGCCTGGATATTGCTTTATTTAACTCCTCCTCAGTTATATCTGCAGTTAATTCAGAATTCCAGGTCTCACTAACCAAAGAAAGTTTTAAGGAAGTGAGAAAAGAATCAATTTCGTCAGAATTTACAGTCTGTGCTTGAGTATAGAGTTTTTTGTAGTACTCTTCGAACACTCTCTGAATATCTTCTGACTTATGGAATAGCTGTTTTGATATTGGGTCTTGTATTTTCTGTATTGTCTCATCGGCCTGTTGCTTACATAGCTTTCTGGCTAATAGCTTCATTGCTTTGCCTCCAGACTCATAATATTTTTGTTTTAAAAACGTTAGTTTTTTCTCTATTTCTTGTGTATATAGGCAATTCAACTCTGTTCTGACTTTCTTAATTTCTTGAGATAATTTTTTATTAGGATCCTTCTTGTTTTCCAATTCTAATTTATTTAGCCTGTTTGTAAGTCTGTTAAGTTTTAGTACCATAGTTTTTATAGTTAAATGTATCAAATCACACACTGTGAGTCGATCACGTGCAAATCAGGTAGTGGTTTTGTTTGAATTCCTTCAGAAAAGAAGTAGCATGTCGAGCACCAGACACTTGAAACAAGCAAAAAGAAAAAATAATAAGAGTAATTTGACACTAACAGCCAAGGTTAGGACTGAGCAGTACCCCAGCAAGAACTGTAAATCAGATGGTCAGGTATTCTGCAAAGCCTGCCAACACATTAATAACTGAACCCCCAAGGACGCATGCTATGACCACCTTAAATCTCAGGCATATCTCAGGAAGCAGAGGCAGGCAAATTCCACAGCTCATCTAACACATTCACGAGTGCACAAAGTATAAAAGACTGCTTGCTGAAAAAGAGACTCTCACAGGAAAAAATAAAAGATTTTGACTATCATGTATCTCAAAGGAAATGTGTCACCAAGATGGCAAAGATATGCAAACTAAGCAGTTTTATGTTTATTCATTGTTACTTCAGATAAGGACTTTTGCTAAAGCTCAAAATTTTAACATTTGTTTAGTATTTCTTGCAAGTACACTTTAACTAATATGTTTTAGTTTATGAACCATCTATGTTACTTTAACACGTAAGGTTTATACAAAAATTTGGTATAATTAAGGCTGAAAGTTGCAGCTCTGGTTTCCACTTGTATTGGATTTCTTACAAGCAAATTAAGTGAAGCAGTTTAAAAAATAACTCAGAAGGATATTGTAGCAGCTGTTTTTTTTCTTTGAACTTATTATACTGTTAACATCAAACTCCAAATCAAAGTAAAATAAACAAAAAAAATTAAAACAGAATCCATAGGGCCCTACTACTCTTTTGGATGTTCCTATTTAAAAAAAAACGAACCCACACAGTAAAAGCTGTTAATTTGAGCCAAACAAAAACCATACAGACACCAAGAGAACATTCAAAATTCACACAGGCAGCAACCTACCACACAGGGTCAAACTCAGGGTGATGGATCCACAAGGTAGCCACTATGCCACTCACTGCGCCCTTCAAAGTGCTAATTTAACCTTAAACAGGAAGATGAATCAATGAGTTACTTTATTATATATAGGACCCTCCAGCACATCATTTTATTAGGTGTTTTACAATATTAAAATAAAAAAAAAATTTAATAAGCACAAGTGTACACAAGAAAAGATAAAGTGAATAACACATTGAAGTAAATGAAATGAGATTGTAATGGATCAGCTCGGCTCTAACCCAAGACTCAAATTCGAGAGTACATTTCCAGGAAAAACAGATTAAAATACAAATGAGAAGAGGTGTGTTTTAGGTGAGATTTGAACCAGGACCTAACATTCGAAGTGGACATGTCACAGTCTACATCCAGTCAGTGAACAGAAGTGATTAAGAAAGCTTATAGAATGTTAGGTTATCAGGCTGTTTTATATGTACATATAAATCAAGTGAGGTTATGATTAATCTATATACAGTATACAGGGCATACCATGTTCTGTAACTCGTTTCAAAACAGACCTCAGGCTGATGTTTACTCAATTATGTTATAAATAAAGATTGCTTAACTGGACACAAAATATGTGCATTTTTTTTTAAAAATCACTTAGATAAAAGTGTCTGCTATGTGCATAAATGTAAATTACTATGGCAGATACATAGGCCATAAAGACCTGGACATCAACACAAATTGATGAACATACACAAGCCTGGTCTGCAATAGAATTAAAATCTTGCAGTACTTCTTTATATTCTTTGCTTTGTGTCCCAGTAAATACTAATTAGTGTCAATACACTAACACTAATAATCCTACTGCCCTTTATTCACTCAGAAAATGGAACCAATGTAGGAAGCACTTAAAGACTGAGAAGATCTTATCTGTTTTGCCACTACATTACAACCATGTTTTTCTGTCCTCTCAAACATACACAGCATTTAATGTTTTGAAATTGTCTGGGATTAAAACACTTAAAGATTTGTACATAGACAGTGTCTTTGTATCCTATGAAAAGTCTGTCAGTCAGTCATTGTCCAACCTGCTATATCCTAACAGAGGGTCACAGGGGTCTGCTGGAGCCAATCTCAGCCAACACAGGGCGCAAGGCAGGAAAAAATCCCGGGCAGGGCGCCAGCCCACCGTAGGACACACACACACACCCACACACCAACCACACACTAGGGACAATTTAGGATTGCCAATGCACCTAACCTTCATGTCTTTGGACTAAGAGAGGGAACCGAAGCACCCGGAGGAAACCCACGCAGACACAGGGAGTACATGCAAACTCCACCCAGGAAGTGAACCCAGGTCTACTTAGTACGAGGTAGCAGCATTCCCACTGCACAACCCATGCTACGAACAATGAACTTCAAATTTAATTTTTCATCAACACAATTTTTCCACTACTTTCAAATTAGAAACTTTCCTAAAAGGAAACCTGCCCATTTTTCCTCACCTCCCACCTATTTCTATTCTAGAAAAAATAATGATCAGTCTTGAAGACTCAGATAGTATCTCTGCAATATATAAAAGCATTTTAAAGTCCCTTCCTTTCAAAGATCCCAGGGTATGGTGGGGAAAAGACCTTTCAATTAATATCTCAGAAAAGAAGTGGAAAGCAGCCATGCACATTTATCTTATTTAAAATTGTCCAAAATTCTATCTAGGGCAAGATTCAACTTGTGAACGTTGTAATCTAGCTCCCGCCTCACTGGGTCACATGTTTTCTATGTGCAAAGAATTAACATCATTTTGGAGAAAAATATTTGAATGCCTATCAGATAGCCTTGGTATCACAGTCACTCCTGACCCATTAATAGCTGTGTTTGGTGGTCACCCAGATGGGCTTAAAGCAGAGAAGGACAAACAAAATGTAATTGCCTTTACCTCACTAGTAGCACATGTAGACTTCACTCCCTCAATTAGAAGAATCACAGTCAACCTGTTATAAGCCAGTGGGAAAGTGATGTTCTATACTATTTGAAATTGAAAAAAAATTTATTCAGAACATTTTTAAAATATTGCAGGATCTATTTAATTACATTTTAGAATAAGCTTCTGTATCGGGGAAAAGGATACTCTTCCTTCCTAGCTGCTTTTAATGTTTTCTCTGGTTGTTGGCTCTTCTCTCTTTCTCTTGGGTTCTCTTTCTGAATTTTGGTTTGTTAAGTTTGACTTGATTGTATGGAATATTATTTTCTTCAAATTAAAATCAATAAAATATATTAAAAAGTAAATTTACAGTCATATAAAAAAGTTTGTGAACCCCTCTTAATTCTTTGGATTTTTGTTTATCATTAGCTGAGCTTCCAAAGTAGCAACTTCCTTTTAATATATGACATGCCTTATGGAAACAGTAGTATTTCAGCAGTGACATTAAGTTTATTGGATTAACAGAAAATATGCAATATGCATCATAACAAAATTGGACAGGTGCATAAATTTGGGCATCCCAACAGAGATATTACATCAATACTTAGTTGAGCCTCCTTTTGCAAATACAACAGCCTCTAGGAAAAGTATGGGATTGAAGAAATTTTGTTAAGGACTACATAATAAGAGTATGAAGGGGAGAATAGGGTCACCATAGGACCCAACTACAACAAAACATGGAATAAGTTGCCAAGCAGCATGGCAGAGTGTAGGTCTTTATGAACATTTAAAACTCAACTTTATTTTGATGAAATTAGGTGGGTTACGATTTGTAAGCTTTGTCGGGTTGAATGGCCTATTCTAGTCAAAGCTGTTCTAATGCTTTATGTATCTAAAGTTCACATTTGCAAAACATACACTAAGAGTTAAAGAACAGATCTCTGGTGTAGTGAGAAGCCCTGATCTCAGTCATCTGGCTGATTTAACACTAGAATTACCAAAGCCTATTAAAAAACTTGTAATCCTGGCCCACCTTAAATTCGTTCACACCTCTCCATCAGCATCTTTTGTTTTGTAAATGTGTTGATAAGCACAAGCAGCCTACTATCACATCCCCCCACCGCTGCAGGAAGGGCAAAAAGCATTCTCAGCTGAAGCCTTGTTTCTCTGGGAGTGAGGCACCTAGAGCTGTATAGGGTAAATAATATATTGTTATTTAGAACACATGCATTTCATGTGTGTTCCGTGTCTACAAAGATCTATGTAAGTGTAGGATGACAGGAAATGCAAGAAATGTTGAACACACACCTAAAAGACAGACTTTTTTCATGATTTAGTACTAACAACAAAATGTTGAAGTAAAGTGTATAATGTATGAAAGACTGAAGTCCAAAAATCAAATAAGCACTTTCACAAAAGGTACAAATATATCAGGACAAGTGTGCTTTTATTCAAGACTATAACCAAAGAAAAAGAAATCGGGTTAGTGTACTTCGTTGTCACGATTCTTTGGTAGTACAGCATTAAGAACTGCTGAGTGATATTCAAGAGGTCATGGGTCCAAGCCTTCCCACGTCCCAAAATAAACATTTTAAGTTGTTCTTATTGTTCTTATTATACAACAAAAACATACATTTGATTTGAGTCTGTAACAGCAGGTGTAAATGTATGGTACTTGTAAAGGTTAGCATTTTTTTTTTTTATTTATTTTTATTCTCTCAGTCAGAAGCCCTCCTTGCAAAAAACATCCACTCACATATAAGAACAATACAGCTGAACCAGGCGTAAAGGCGAAAGATGGCACAGTTTGGATGCAGCAAGAGATCCGGCGTCATCCTGCCAGTCAGTCTACCCCACACCTGTCTTTCAACGAAGCAGCACAGCTTACAGAGCTCTCCAACGTATCGTGCACAGTCCAGTTTGTGATTATGTTTTGTGATGGTCTTTATATAAAAACATTTATATGTTATTTATATAAAAGTCAGATCGAATGTTATTTACCTTGATTTATTTACATATCTTCCTACAGTGTAAAGTCACAAGTAAACTGCAGAGCTTCCTGTGTTTGATCGACACGGGCATGCTGACAAAGTACACGTGTACTGAAGTGACTTTAGCTGCAGGAAGGCACAGATTTGTGTTTTTCTGATATACTGTACAACCAAGAAACATCTTTATATAGAGCTGTGTATGATCAGCAGACATGTAGAAACGTTCATGTTGGTTCATCCATTAGCCTATATGTACATACTGAAAAGTTTACCATTTGGGACATTAGGACTCATTTAAAAAATTAGAAGCTTTCATGTCACTCAGCAACATGTGTATGTGTAAGTTCACTTAATGAAGAGCACTATACAAAGATAAATTGTATTGAATGTTTGTTACATTTTTAATAATATTATTTTTCTTTAAAAATGTCTATCCTGTCATCCTAAAATTTGGTTAAAATGAAACTGAGTTATTGTATTATTAATACTGCATAGCAATCCAATCTAAAATCAATTAAATCCAGTTTAGGGGACAGAGCTTCTCCTGGCTACATTAGACATAAGGCACAGACCAAAGTGCCAGTCTTATACAACTGAACACCCATACATGTCCATTTTACTGTCACCAATTAACTGAACATGTGGTCTCTGGAGTGTAGGAGAGAAAAAAACTGACGAGAAATCAGTGCAGACTTGGAGCAATACATGAACTGCATACAGACCTGGACTTGAGCTCTGTTTCCTCAAGCTGGGTGTCTTCAGCACTGATGATTATACCGCTCATATTCTGTGCCCAGTTAAGCTAGCTTTAATATTTCCAGTATTTGTAACTTTCAATATTAGAAATACAAAAACTTACTTTTGCCAGCTAACTTCTTCAAATTTCTAGTTGTATACTTACAGATGGCAGGATAGTGCAGCCAATGTGGGATTGGTCATCAAGAGAGGAAATGACAAATGGCCCTGATAGGTCAGTCACTGCCAGAAGAGGTATACTGAAATAGCCCTAAGTTTATACAATTAAAAATGTAAAAAACAGAAAAAATAAAAAAAAACAACTACTGAATTCATGTAGGAGAAAACTTTTCACAGCAACTGCTGCACTAATGAGGTAGTATGATCTTGTGATATGTAATATGCAATTTAATGTTGAATCTGCATCTTTGAGGAAAAGATGCGAAGATAAACTTTTCAAAGTGTATCTGTTTGCACAAGTACAGTATATAAAAATGGAGTAGGGTATCTTGATTGATAAATGACTCCAATGTCAAGGCAGATGAACTTTCTCTTTAAATCACAAAACACATTCAGCTATCTAACACTAATTAAATTATTGATATCAAGTGAAAAGATCAATTTAAATAAAGAATCACATACCTAGCAACACCAGTGAAAATTAAGTGGATGTGAATTTCAAAAGGAAACACTTCTTTACACAAACTCTTGTGGCAATCTAGACCAAATTATGGAGTCATCATGTGGGAGATGCTTTTTAAAAAGTACTCCTATGGTCCACATCATCCATTTTGCAGGAAACTAAGGCCTATCCTGGTATACATTGCAGAACTGGGCACAAGGAGAAAATCATGCCAATCAAAGGAACCCAAGTAAATCCATTAGGACACAGGAAGAAACTATACACCCCAGATTGACAGGAACTTTACCCATGACCCTACAGCCGAGTCACTATGCCACCTAAATAATATAATTAATTTAAATTTGTTTTTTTGAACATAAAAAGAGTAAGCAATGAGAGACCTAGTAAAAGCACTGGACATGTGTATTGTACATGGCTGGCATTGACACCACTGATGATTTAGAATTAGCTACTCCCATCAGGCTTTGGTGTACTTGTCAAAATTATTTTAGTCACACAAGAAAAAACAAGGTACTAATTTAGAACCATGGCGGATACCCGTAGTGACTGAAAGAACGAGATCGCAAATACAAGCAACTGAAATGAGTTTCCTCCGCAGGGTGTCTGGGCTTTCCCTTAAAGATAGGGTGAGAAGCTCAGTTATCCGGAAAGGACTCAGAGTAGAGCCACTGCTCCTCCGCATTGAGAGGAGTCAGATGAGGTGGCTCGGGCATCTGATCAGGATGCCTCCTGGACGCCTCCCTGGTGATGTGTTCCGAGCACGTCCAACTGGGAAGAGGCCCCAGGGAAGACCCAGAACACGCTGTAGGGACTATGTCTCCCAAATGGCCTGGAAACACCTTGGGATTCTCCCAGAAGAGCTAGAAGAAGTGGCCGGGGAGAGGGAAGTCTGGGCCTCTCTGCTCAAGCTGCTGCCCCTGCGACCCGACCTCAGATAAGCAGAAGAGGATGGATGGATGGATGTCAGATACCATACCATAGTGAATGATATGAGAGAAAGAGGAGAGGTTGGGAGCATGCGCTGATGGCACGTTGCCGCACCCACCACACGACAAACCACCTGGACTGGGACCCGAGTGCAGAGGATGGCACCACACAGGAACAGTGTGTGTTTTTTTTAAGTGGCTGGAGTGCCAATCCTGTCACCAACCCCCAAATTTTCCCTGCAAGTTGGAGGACCTGCTTGCAGAGCTGGATGAAGGTTAATGTCATACCCACGAAGAAGCAAATGCAGGTTAAGGGCCTTGCTCATGGGCCCAACAGAGTAAAGTCACTTCTGGCATTTATGGGATTGCTGGCACAGATCTCTAGCCTCAGAGACACCATTCTGAAGGGTGGCACACCAGCATCTCCGTGGCACCGAACTAACGCAGCTGCATAAATGAGTCATAAATGAGCTTTAATTTGCATAATACTAAATGTAATGGCAGAAAGTGTTAAAAGACATGGGTCAGATAAATATTATAATAACATTAATAATGAAGCATTACAATAAGCATTACCACCATTATGAACTGTTACTGACACTGCTCTATTCGGTTTCTGTTCTCAGTATCCTGCTGTGACACTTGGTGCCAGTGCTTTGCTGCCAAGCTGTTCTCTTGCCCATAGAAATGTCAACTGAGATACTGGGACCCTTGTAATCATCACATGGAAAGGTTCTGCCATCAGATTAGACAACCCAGCACAGACCCTACTTCAGAATGCCCAGCAGGGGGTGTGGGGCCAGTTGGCAGAGGTCTCCAGGTCTGTGACTGTGTCTGAATTTCTCGGTTACAATTAGCCATGGACCCTGCAGAGGTTTATTTTCTCCAAGGATGCTGCTGATTGGAGTTTTTGTTTTCCTCTCCTCCGTTATCAACTGACCATAGTTCAACAATAAACTAATGGACAAATATTGCTGTGCTCCATTTATGTTTAACCATTTCAAACTACTTTGTTTGCCTGCCTGTTTAAATAACACCGTGTCTTCATGTAATCATTAAGTAATTATTAATTTGTAAAATTTGTAATTGCATTTTACCTAAGAACTTGCAAAGCACAAAGTGCCTGCACTCAACAAAGAGCTCTACACAAAAATAAATTGAAGTAAAAAGTCAAGACTGCCTGCTACAACACAATCCTTTCAGACTGCAACTTAGGACAACACAATGGCCAGTCCTAATTGTGCCAGATATCTGTCGAATCACAGTGGATGTGTTGAGAAGACCTTCTCAACGACTGCCATAGGAGTTACATCTGGAATTGGTCACTGTCTAATATAGCTAAGCGATATTACCTAACATAACATTCTAAAACAATCTTAATCAAATTTAGGGTGGCAGGGGCCAGGCTTTAACCTGATAGCACTGGGCACAAGGCAGACAACATGCATGGGTGGCACCAGTCCATCACTAGACCCTGACATCCACACTCACATTTACGTGTTATGTCTATGCACTATTAACAATGTAAAAACTACCTTAAACCTAGAAAATCTACAATACTTGAAAGGACTTAAAGTATCTCTGTACAAAGAGAGCAATTTAAAAAGCTAATAAGATATTGGACTATGCAATGCCCAAGACACAAGAAGTTATACTTCAGCTGTATTAAGCATTTGTGAGATCACATTTGGAAAGCTGTATGCAGTTTTGCTCTCCATATCAATGACCCCAGAGCACTGGCAATAAGCCTGCAAGGAGATGATGAGTTTAATCTTTTCAGGGTAAGTAGACATGATAAATACATTCAAAAGAAAAAAGAAATAAGAAAACCTGATACCAGCTATTCAGTTCTAACGAACTGTACAATGAGGACACCAGGGGAAAACTGGAAATTGGTCAAGTGCAGATTTTGCTGAAATGCAGAATAAAAGATTTGTGAATGTAAGAAACCTGTTCTCTCTCACTATACTTTAAAAGAGCTTTCTGAATGGCCTTTATTTCTCCTCTCAGTATTGTTTTACAAATCCAATTTGAATTGAAGTTGGCACGCCATGCTTGGCTGAATGGCCTGTTCTCATGAAAACGTCTTATGCCCATGTGAACGCCAAAACTGTCCAATAGTAAATGACAAGCACAAATTCCACTTGCCTAAGGCTAAATTCCTTGAGTGCTAAAGTCATTTGACTACAATTATCTCTCTCATGACCAGCCCTCTGTTGTAAGGGATGATCAGTGTGTAACAAAGCACTGGCCAACAGTTCCTATTCATTCAGGACAAAAAAAAAAAAATCTGAATATGGCACTTTATGGGCATATCACAACCTCCTGTCGATCTACAGGAAAATATACATTTTCAATGGAAGTCTATATTTCTCTGATAAACCAATCAGCTGTGCTTCATTCTGCATAACATACTGTAGTGAGCCTCATTGTCATTAGCTTTAATTAGAATATATATGTAATTACTAACAAGAAGAATTATAAACTATTATTATTGTTGTTGTTCACATTGGTTTTTTTACGTAATGAATAAAACATCCAATTAAAATGCTTGCTTTGGAAATCAAGATCTGGTTCCATGGCTCTATGAAATGCATACTTGGGTTTGGGAACAGGCTGAAGGAATGTAAAGTATTTGAGTCAAACACATAAACCTATTTAAAAAAGAGGTGATGTATCTCTTAAAATCATTTGTTTATTCATGCTTCGTCCATTCTTTCATTGCACAATCTGCTTATTATCCCATTATAAAGAGCTGGTGCCTTTCCTAGCAACACTAGTTGCAAAGCAGTCCATGTCAGAAAATTCTCAAACACAAACCTGTCCTCACTCTTATCAGGCCAATTTAGAGTCACCATTTAAACAAATCCACACATTTCTGGGAAGTAGGAGGAAAACTGAAGTACAAAATGAAAACCACATACACGCAAAAAGAGAACATAGAAATTTCACCAAGACAATAACCAGACCAGCATGTGAACCAAGTACTGTGTGACACCAGCACTAACCTCTGAAGCCAACTATTTTACCTTTCAGAGTGCACTTTTATTAATATATATAGGTCCTCTATAACATTAAAACCAGGGAAATATTGATTATCTTGTTACAATGTCACCTGTCAAGATATATATTAGGCAGCAAGTGAACACTCAGTTCTTGAAGGTGATATACTGTAAACAGGAAAACTACACAATCATAAGGGTCAAAATGATTTTAAGGGACAAATTGTAATAGCTAGACAACTGGTTCACAGCATCTCCATAACGGCAGGTCTTGTGGGGTGTTACTGGTATGAAGTAGTTAATATCTACTCAATGTGGTCGAAAGAAGCACAACAAGTGAACCGGCAACATGATCGTGGGTTCCTCAGGCTAGCTGATGTGCATGGGTAGAAAAGGATAGCCTGTCTGGTCCGATCCCACAGAAGAGCTACTGTAGCACAAATTCCTGAAAAACTTAAAGTGCCTACAATGGGCATGTGAGTGTAATATCTGGACAATAGAGCACTGGAAGAAGGTGGTCTGTTCTGAGGAATCACATTTTCTGTTAGTCTGTGTGGGTGGCCAGGTGCATGTGTGTCATTTACCACACTGCAAAAACTGTTTAGAAATGGCTTGAGGGACATAAAGAGTTCATGGTGTTCACTTGGCCTGCAAACTCCTCAGATCTCAATCCAACTGAGCATCTGTGGGATGTGCAGGAAAGATAAGTCTGATCCATTGAGGCCTCACCTTGCAACTTTGAGGACTTCAATGATCTGCTGTGTAACATGTTGGTTCCAGATACCACAGGACAACTTCAGAGGTCTTTGAGTCCGTGCCTCCAAGGGTCAAAACTATTTTGGTGTCAGGAGATGGGGCCTACAAAATGTTAGGCACGTGGTTTTAATTATGTGGCAGACTGGTATATACTCTAGGCCAGTGTTTCCCAAACTCGGTCCTGGGGACCCCCTGTGGCTGCAGGTTTTTGTTCCAACCAGATTCCTAATCAGTGACAACACCTGATAACACTGGGCTCATTTAATTAGCTAGTATTTTTTTTGTCTTTTATTCTACATTCAGAAAAGCACAGCAGCATGATTTTTATATTTATAAGACATTTAGAAATATTTCTGCTTTTGCTATAGATTTAAATGCTTAACTCTCTTTTGTTGATTTCATTATGCTTTGCCCTTTCCTTGTGCAGTTTTTCCCCCTTTGTTGTATCTTAATAATGACAATTTAAAATGAGCAGAACAGACACCCAGGCAAACAACACTTCATAATCAAAGGCTGCAACTACTTTAGAGTCAGACCCACTAATTAGTAAATAATAGATTAATTAAACAATTAGAAGACCTAGAAAAGTAGACTGAAAATCAAGATGAAAATACTGTTAAAAAGAAAAAAATACATTATTCCTATATAACTGCTTGGTACATTTAAATTTTTTTTTTTTTAGCAAACTTAGTTTTCTAATTTCTGTATTGTTCCCTAAACACAGAACTTGGGAAATATCAGTTCACTTAATTAGCCCAGGAGTTCAATTAAATACAGAAGCTGGTTAGAACAAAAACCTGCAGCCACAGTGGGTCCTCAGGACCGAGTTTGGGAAACACTGCTCTAGGCTACTAACACTCATAATTAGTAAAGAGTAATATACAGTATAACGTAGGCCATGTATAACTGGTCAAGACCCTCTTTCAGCAGTAACTTGACTATGTGAAGGTCTTGGATAAGGCAGCAGTTGTCAGAAATAGTGCACCTTACTCTCTGTAGATGGCCTGACCTCTTCTTGTCAAAGCACTGTGATAGGGACCTCACATTAAAAAGAAAAAATATGCAGACTATACACAGCTACCCACTGTACAATCATACTCTTATACAATCTTCTTCATGAAAAACAGATTATGTCTAGACATCAGATATAGTCTGATGGCAATTTGAACACACCACCACATCATTCCTAATACAGCATGAAGGAAAGCATCACCAAGGTAATACAGGGCAGATGATATGTCTAGGCAGGAAACAGGTGATGAATAAACTCATTTGTATCTAACCTTTTACTTGTCATCCTAACAATAGACACAAATAGACACAATTGTTTTTTTTTTGGTAACTAGAGAACATTTACAGCTGCACATCCTACAGTCCCTCCCATATAAGGCACTGAGTGCACCTCCCACACTGACCAACCTGACAAAACTGAACTACTGAAGAACTGGATAATGGTCAGTCAACCCCAGTATAACCCAGCATTGGGGTTCAAACGTGAAGTTCAAACATGACAGTGTGAGTCTGGACAAAGGGTAAACCTGATCAGATCATTAGAGTGACTCTAAGCTTTAAAGAGGAAACACATACAGCAAATAATAAATTAACAGGCATGTCCTGACGGTGCTGACTGGGTTGGTGGACTGACACTGATGGACTCAAATTGCCAGAGGCAGATGTCCATTGTAGTACTCAGGACAGTGTGGCATTTTATTTTGTCTGCACCAAACACATACTGATCTGAGATCCCTGCCTTTGTAGTTTCACCTGAAAATAAACAAAGACTGTGCCATACCATTGGGAAAAGTGCTCACCAGGCTGCCAAGAACACACAGCTATTGCCCAAGAGAAGTAATTGGCCCACTGTTTATTTATGTGTTTATGTCTTAAATGAACACTATTTATGTATGTAAATAATTATCACTAGTTATGTATTTAATTCTCCTGGAACAGTTTTTAATATGTTCAGAAAATAAAGCTGGACTGATTTCTTATTATTTTTAGAATGCCACAGTTTATATAATGATACACCTGTCTTGTGTCTGTCACTGCTTAAATCTGAGTGAATAAGACCTTTGGCACAAATTGAGAACTATGTGTTCAGCTAGATAAAAACTAAATATTTTAACTCATTTTATGTAAAGCTGTGTGCAGTGGCACTTCTGTACATAATAACTGTTTTGTTGTTTAAGTTTTAATTTAGCAATGACAGAATTTAAGCATTCAAGTAAGTCATTTTAAATAGAGCATGTCATATATCAGATACATTCATTTTCACAAACCCAAGGCAGGCAACATTGGGTGCAAGGCAGAATCCATATCTGGTCGGGTCATCAGTATATGAAGTGTTAACCCAATTCTAAATTGCATTTGTGTGTGTGTATAAAGTACTGTATATGTGATATTTTTTTTACTAATCTTACTGTGATTAAAAAACACACTGAAGTACACAAGTTCTAGGACTGTTTTAAGTCCCTGGTGTTTGTTTAAGTCAGAGCTGTGACCATATAAAAAGCCAGCAGATTTGTGAAAGTCTGTCACTTCATTCTTGGCGGCACTCTACCTACATACATCCAGGATCTGAACCACAGAGCACAACAGTAAGATGTCGAGGCACGAGTCACAGAGACTTCAGTTCACCTTGACACTCAGAGCTCCTCTTCTGCGGTTTAGTCGAGCTGACACCCACCGCTATACAGGCAGAGGGGGTTTCCTCCACAGACTGGTATTACATAAAACAACTCAATACGACATGGAACAAAATTCATGGCGCACTCACTTGTTAAGATGTGTACTGTAGACACACAGGCGACTCCTCGCGTCTGTTAAGAGTCACCTGTTCATTAACAATTGGGGAAGTTGAGACTAACTGGAAAAAACGCCGCTACTGTACTACAAATGTACAAGACTCCTCGACATTATGACATCTCGTGTGACGGCTGTCATTATACGCAGCGATTAAACTTACCTCGTCTCCAACTCGTCTGCCATTGCCAATCCAGAACTCCGCTCATCGCCCACCATTTTCTGAGGACCGGTCACCTGTCAAAGTTGCCACCGGTCTTCCGGCTGCTCCGATCCAAACCCGCTTACTCACCCTGACGCTATGAATCTCCGCCCCTAGAGGATGGACCAATTATTATTCATAAAGGCGGACCCAAAATGTGGACAGATTTTGATTGGCTATTTTCAAAGGAATTAACTGAATATTCATAAGGGATGGGAGAGAGAAAGAGAGAGAGAGAGAGAGTGCAAGCATGAGTGTGTGTGTGTGTGTGTGTGTGTGTGTACTCGCCGAATGTAGTTACTTTATTTCCTTATGTTATTTTTATTCGTAGTCGTCTGATCTTTATTCTTCTCGACGTATCAATCAACCCATTCTCTGAATTCTCTCTTTTTGTTAATGGAGACGGGAAACAAGTGCCTGTTTATCTTCACCATTTTTTGTTATACAGTAATCACAGGTCGCTGTTCATCACGCAAAATAAGCTATTGATTGCTACTGTGCTCGTTGCTGTGTTTTCCATACTACATTTTCTTATTTTTCCATTTTGTCTGCCTACGATCGCTGATGGCCCTTGTTTCTACTCGAAAAATCCAATATTCGAATCATGTTTGTAAATTGAACCTTCTAAGTCTGTTTGACTGTAGTTCGCCAGGTTCCCAAATATTGATAATGGATGTTTTACCACTGATCCTGAATTTGCTGCTGTTTTTTAAATATTTAAATACAATATAATTCTTCACAGGTGCTGACATATTCTAATTTTGATGTAACAGACTGAAACCTGCAGATCCAGGAGCATGTCAATCTCACTTATATTATTTGGAGGACAGGGCAGTTGTCTGCATCATCCCTGTTATGTCACTCAAGGATTTTTTTCTTTTTCTCTAATACATGTGCACAAGTGATCACTGGTTTCACAAACTCAGCCTCTTGTCCAGGGCTGTCCCTTTTGGTGGTCACTTGGTTCAGTTGTCCTGAGCTCTGTTTAGGGGTTAGAGATGATTCTTGAGGGCCTTGCACCCTTACCCCTTTTTTTCTGAACATCATTAAAATTCAAGTTTGAATTTAACCTTTAGCGATTGCCCAAGCAATACACTGTAGCTGTTCCCTTACTACAACCCTGGGTAAAAGAGTATTTTAAAGCCTCCATCACCAGTAATTCATCTTGTAGGTGTTCTTGTTCGCATGGCTGTCCCCTTGTATGTCTGTTTCCAGTATTTATGCAGCTAGACCTCCGTTCAGGTCTTTGGCCTCCAGCTGTATGAGTTTAAAGCAGCATGCCAGTCTTGTGTGCCATGCTGGCTGGACAAGCAGTTTGAGATCTTGAAAAACATAGATGAAGTGGGTTCATTTTGTCAGAAATTCAAATTCTAATCTGTTTTAAGACAGATGCTGTTAACTGATATTTTTGTTGTTCTGTTATTTGTTGTCAACAGGCTACATGTTTGCTAGCCTGATTATAAACAGGAATGAAGTTATCTATCTATTCACAGCTGCTTATTCATACATGTCTGTGGTTGTATGAAAATCCACTATTTTAAAAGGTACACACTAATATATGTCATTATTGTGATCAATAAATCAAAAGATACAATTTGAGATTTTAATTTTATTTTACTTTTGCCTAGCCAGGTATGTAAACACTTGTCAGATTCATTGGCCTATCTGTCACACTCTCACATTTGTTGTACTAGACAGGAGGAACTGCGATGTTTAAATGGTTCATTTGCACTAGACCACTTTCATTTTCATGAGTCTTCAACAAAAAGGAAACACCTGTTTTCATTTATTTATTTTTTAACAACAACTAGACCATGAGAGAGAGTGAGTGAATTGGCTGTGATCTCCATTGAAAAAGAACTAGCAGAAAGTTTGGATTGGTGGGATTAAGCTGCAGTACAGGTACAAAGATACAATCTTTTAAAATAACCTTCTGCGATTCCCACAAATAAGCCTGAAATTCTGTATAAATAATACTGTTCAGCATAAATGATACCGATATTTAAGAACTTCGAATGTGCTGATAGCAATGCATCACGTAATGTGCTTCATGGCCAAAAAATGTTGCTTTTCTTAGTAAACAACACCAAATAAGCCAAAATTCCCAGTTATTTTTGCTGGATATATTTATATGCTATATACATACTGTACATATAAATTATATATGTGCATGTGTGTATATATACTGTACATTATATATGTTGTGATGTATGGCTGGCCGCTCATCCCGGCCAATACCCCCATGACGCCAGGTGGAGACCTCCCTGCAGTATGGAGGTGCCCCGAAGACCAGCAGGGCATCATGGACATTGGAGTCTTTATGCACAGCCCTGCTGGATACCATGGGGGCCGCTAGGAGATCCTGCAGGGAGGAACAATGATTATTTGCCTTACACCCTGGAAGTACGTCCGAGTCACATGGACAAGGGGAAGGACGTGCTTCCGGGGTGAAGAAAAGGACTTTTTATCTGACCCAGAAGTGATAGGAGATCACATGGACTGGGGATTGGAACACTTCCGGGTCAGGGATTATAAAAGGACTATGGGAGCTCCCAGACGGCGAGCTGAGCTGGGTGAAAGGGTGGCAACGCATCTGGGAGTGGTGGAGAATTTATTGTAGTGATAATTGGTTTGTTGTATGAGTATGTTGGAGAGTAGGGTGCTTTGTGCACTGTGTAATAATAAAAAGTCGTATTATTGGACTTTTACCACGTGTCTGGCATCTTGGACAAGGGTTCAAGGAAGCGATAGCGCCCCCTATCTGTCACAATGTATACATATACACAATACATAACATGTACTGTATATACTGTTTACAGTATGTATGTACATCTATATAAATATAAATTATAATACCTTCCTGTCTGTTTTTGATGTTATTTATCTGATTTGCACACTTGGGCCCTCATTTTAAACCTCAGATCCCATCTTGTCTGTCTGTTCACCAAAAACACATAAACAGCTGAACCGATTTACACAATATTTTGTATGTAGGTTGCTGTTAGTCCAACACAGAGGGTGTTTCAAAAATGTGGGGGGATTGTAATGTAGAGCAAAAAAAAAACAATTCACAACAGCTAAGTAGTTCTTGAAATTTTATATGCTTATGATTGTTGATACAACTTAAATTTGAGACTTTGAAACAGAGAAATGGGATTGGAATAGGAAGAGGTGCAAAGCCAAAACCACGTTATCCCCCCTTAAAACATTCATCTGATGGTAATGAATTTGTTATATAATACAGTGAAGGCTGTAGTCCACTGTACTGATTTAATGGAAACAGTGGCAGGGGTAGGATGTGGTGTGATGGGTGACCAACATAAAAATCACACATCACTCAAAAAAGGGTTATGTCTAATTTTACTTTGTACTTCCATTAGATAGATAGATAGATAGATAGATAGATAGATAGATAGATAGATAGATAGATAGATAGATACTTTATTAATCCCAAAGAGAAATTCACATACTCCAGCAGCAGCATACTGATAAAGAACAATATTAAATTAAAGAGTGATAACAATGAAGGTATAACAGACAGACAATAATTTTGTATAATATTAACGTTTACCCCCCGGGTGGAATTCAAGAGTCGCATAGTGTGGGGGAGGAACGATCTCCTCAGTCTGTCAGTGGAGCAGGACGGTGAAAGCAGTCTGTTGCTGAAGCTGCTCCTCTGTCTGGAGATGATCCTGTTCAGCGGATGCAGTGGGTTTTCAATTATTGACAGGAGCCTGCTCAGTGCCCATCACTTTGCCACGGATGTCAAACAGCTCCGTGTTTACAATAGAGCCTGCCATCCTCACCAGTTTGTCCAGACGTGAGGGATCCCTCTTCTTTATTCTACAATTCTACAAAAATCATGTATAGCGCCTAAACAGTTGAGTGGATGTTCATAACAGTTTGCATGTATGTTATGGTTAGCCCAGTTTATCACAGAGAAGTTATGAAGTTTAAAAGTTTCATTATGAATAGGGGCTCAATAGAGGGAAAGGTTGTTTTGTCCTGCTTACATATCAGTCATATCAGTGATTCAACTACACAACATGTCATCCAGTTTATTAATTTGGGATTCAGTAGTGGCCATTCACCCTTAGCCGGTCGGCATTAAAGATGTCCTTTACATTGCAATGGAACGACTAAACGCACAAGAACAAAAACTTGATTATATCAAAGTCACCGAGCTCTCCTCACCAGTGCATCAGGATGCCATGCAGCCTCTAAAGTAATGCAGGAACAAACATACACAAATGTAAACAGACATCAAGACATCACTATTAACTTAAATATATTATGTTTCTTGGTTTTTACCTGGCTATTATTTTATGTCTGCTGCATACTATAGGAACCTAATCAAGGACTTTGTTAAATGGTGTGACTCAAACCACCTACAACTGAACACCAGCAAAACCAAGGAGCTGGTGGTGGATTTTAGGAGGCCCAGGCCCCTCATGGACTCCGTGATCATCAGAGGTGACTGTGTGCAGAGGGTGCAGACCAATAAATACCTGGGAGTGCAGCTGGATGATAAATTGGACTGGATTGCCAATACCGATGCTCTGTGCAAGAGAGGACAGAGCCGACTATACTTCCTTAGAAGGCTGTCGTCCTTCAACATCTGCAATAAGATACTGCAGATGTTCTATCAGACGGTTGTGACGAGTACCTTCTTCTATGCGGTTGTGTGCTGGGGAGGCAGCATAAAGAAAAGGGACGCCTCACACCTGGACAAACTGGTGAGGAAGGCAGGCTTTATTGTAGGCATGGAGCTGGACAGTTTGACATCCGTGGCAGAGTGACGGGCGATGAGCAGGCTCCTGTCAATCATGGAGAATCTGCTGCATCCACTGAACAGTATCATCTCCAGACAGAGGAGCAGCTTCAGCAACAGACTGCTGTCATTGTCCTGCTCCACTTACAGACTGAGGAGATCGTTCCTCCCTCACACTATGCAACTCTTCAATTCCACCCAGGGGGGTAAACGCTAACATTATACAAGATTATAGACTGTTATACCTGCCTCACACTCTCCACCTTGCATTTTTTAACTTGCACTGCATTTTTATCACTCTTTAATTAACATTGTTTTTATCAATATGCTGCTGCCAGAGTATGTGAACTTCCCCTTGGGGATTAATAAAGTATCTATCTATCTATCTACTTAACTGAGAAAAATAATTGAGTTTTGACTAAATATGATCGGTGATCCTAATGCATTATGAGACTTGACCCAGCTGTGGTTAGCAGGGCACATCTTGTGACCAATAGGTGGGATGGAATAGGTGGTCACAGGCAAGATGTTCCGTCTCTTACTTTAACATGGCCTGCGCCACCACCACCTACTCAAAGCATCATGATGCTCCAACAATGATGGATGGATTAAAAACCAGAAGTCTACGTGACCATCACCATCAAGTCCTTCCGTGAGAACCCAAAATCCAAAGAGGACTGTTTCATTTATGTTAGGTAGAATGCCCAGAGGGGACTGGGCAGTCTAATGGTCTGGAATCCCTACAGATTTTATTTTTTTCTCCAGCCGTCTGAAGTTTTTTTTTTTTGTTTTTTCTGTCCACCCTGGCCATTGGACTTTACTCTTATTCTATGTTAATTAATGTTGACTAATTTTATTTTCTTACTGTGTCTTTTATTTTTCTATTCTTCATTATGTTAAGCACTTTGAGCTACTTTTTGTATGAAAATGTGGTATATAAATAAATGTTGTTGTTGTCTCAGCCAGGAGGCATGTATGTGATGCCAACATGAAAGGATAATAATAATAATAATAATAATTATTATTATTATTATTATTAACATGAAAGGACAAACGGATGGATTGGCATCTGATTGGACAGAGGACTTTTGCCTAGCAGGAAGGCCATTGTGGTAGGACATGGGGATACAGTCATCACAGGTTTTACACTCCCCAGATGCGTTTGGGGGCAAAAAGCATCCTGGGCCAGTGTACCTATACACACACACACACAACACACACACCTGCAGGGCAAGATGGGAACTGTATTCCTGTGGAGAAGCTCTGCTGGGTCTAGGGGAGCTGCAAGGAATGGCTGTTTCTACTTTGTGGGGCTTCCACCTGACCCGTAAGTGTTTCCTCCATGCAGAATCCTGACATTGGAAGTACATCTGGGTCCTGCATAAATGGAACCACCTCACATCATTTGGGGGAGTAAGAGTCAGGAGAAGGACAAAATCAGCCTTGAAGAAAGTGAAGAAGGATAAAAACATTTAGAATTGTGACAGAGATGTTACAGAAAAAGAACCAGTGAAAGGTACTGTTTATGAAAAAAGATTGCTAGTTGCTTGTATGGTTGTGTCTGAGGTTTGAGGATTGAGTGGTTACAAGCTTCAAATCTGACAAAAAAAAACAGTGCTGGGGAGGTTATGCTGGTGGCATAATAATGACTGAAGATTGTAAAGATTATTATTGCAACCCCACTGCATTGCATCTGTAGACAACATAGCTCCACTTGAGGTGGTATATGGTCATGACAAAACTAGTGAGGTAAATGCTTGACTAAAGAAAACGTTAAATGTAATGTGATGTTGGTATCAATCCTAGATTCATGGTTTGAAAGGCAAGCATATTAATCACTAGGCCACCATCACACCCTGCATTGTGCATTTTCTCCATTAACAGATCACATCGTAGTGTTTCATTCTATTCATTCTTACCCTGAGCTCTGTCTGGGGGATGAGGTGGTAGCGTAAGGTATTCGACAAAATCTTGCTTGTGATGTAAAAAATTTCAAGTCTGTGGTCTGAAAAACAAAGCTCTGCATGAAGAACAAATGAACAGAGATTGTACTTAATAGACACAGAAATTTATCTCACTCTTTGTCAATGCAATAAAATATCAAATCATGTAAAACGGCCTTGATCTCTAAGCACGCATGACCAGACGCAAAGTGTCAACTTTTAGTTCTTTAAATAGGTTTCTGTCATGTACATTGCAAATGAGTAAACAAACCTGGATGAAATAAGACACCAAGTAGCATGAGCTCAACTTGATAATAATTTGCAAAAGTGAGACAAACAGGGGATGATGTTGGGCAGAACATAAAATAGTTCTCATCATAATTGTTCTTATTATATTATTATATATTATTATTATATTATATTATATTATATATTATTATTATATATTGTTCTTGACTGAAAGCCAGAAGTCTACGTGACCATCATCATCGAGTCATTCCATGAGAACCCTAAATCCAAGGAGGACTGTTTGATTTATGTTAGGTAGATTGCCCAGAAGGGACTGGGCGGTCTCTTGGTCTGGAATCCCTACAGATTTTATTTTTTTTCTCCAGCCTCTGGAGTTTTTTTTTTTGTTTGTTTTTTCTGTCCACCCTGGCCATCGGACCTTATTCTATGTTAATTAATGTTGACTTATTTTTATTTTTTTATTGTGTCTTCTATTGTTCTATTCTTCATTTTGTAAAGCACTTTGAGCTACATTTTTTTGTATGAAAATGTGCTATATAAATAAATGTTGTTGTTGTTGTTATGTTCTTAATCATCCATGGTGGACTTCATCAGATGGCCTAATATTACAGACATGCTAAAGATGACGACAGTGTGGCTTCACTCCCAAACCAATTTTTCCCAATTTTTCTCAACCATTGTTTTCGCAGAAAATCACAATACTAATAGGCAGATACTGTATACATATTTTTAAAAGTCATAGAATTAAAAAAAAAATAAATAAAACATAGCGTAAACCATTCAGGAATACAAGATACATGGCACAATCACACAAAGGGCAAATAATACAATCTAAAAACATTTTTCTGATTTGGGATTGAATATTTTGATTTTCGCTACAAAAAGATTTTTTCTGTCTTTATATTTTCTGGTTCTGCTTTTTAACAATCAGCAACTCCAGGACTCCAGACAATGGAAGGTCATACACTACACTATCATTTTAAGTATAATACAATTTATTTTTGTATAGCCCAAAATCACACAAGAAGTGCCGCAATTGGCTTTAACAGGCCCTTTCTTTTGACATAGCCCCAGCCCTGACTCTTTAAGAAGACAAGAAACAACTCCCAGAAAAACCGTCGTAGGGAAAAAATGGAAGAAACCTTGGGAAAGGCAATTCAAAGACAGACCCCTTTCCAGGTAGGTTGGGCGTGCAGTGGGTGTCTAAAAATGGGGGTAAATACAATACAATACACAGAAGAGAACACAAGTAATTCTCCAATACAATATTATAGTGCAATAGAAATATTACAAGTACAGAACAGAATTCAACAGTAGAATGATATCACATAATGCAGTTTGGATTTGTTCAGAGTAGGTTAAGATATTTAAGTTATGAATAATAACATCACAAGTTTAGGGTTCTTAATTGATGTCTAAAACATATGGGTGTCGACGATTTTAACTCATATAGTTCTTACTCTCAAGTCACGCACGACGTTGTAAAATGTGAGGGTGCTGTCCCAACACATGCGACGTAAATTGCCCTATTTGTTTTACGCATGCGTGAACAATACTGTAAGTACGTTTTTCAATATGCATGGCTTGCAGATTGGGCAGACATACAGATCCACGAGTACCTGTTACAGGAGGGTCCTGACAGTTCGTGTTCTCTCTTAGGGCCCGGACCGTTCACAACGACGACAGATCGAATAGTGACAGTTGCCATCTGCCGTCAATTTGGATGCAGAATCATCTACGTTACTCTGGGTCTAAAAATAATTGTGTCGTCTTCTAAACAGATATGTATGTGTGCGGAATTATATAATAAATAAAGCAAGGATGTTTTTTTTGTATTCTAAAAATCCAGTGACTGTTTCGGTTATATTTTAACGCTAATTAAAAGTTATAACAGTCGGAACTAGAAGTACATGGAGCGATGTTTCACCTGAGATTATATAAAAAGGGGGACGAGACAACCGGAAGATCCGTTTTGCAAGTGACGACAGCTTCCTGTTCTCTGTGATTTGGGACACGTCTAACATCTAAAGCTGATTCTGCCAACTCGCTAACAGAGATGTCCAATTCGGTGCTGTCTGTGATCTCCCGGTTTTTGGAGGAGTACCTGAGCTCCACGCCGACCAAACTGAAGATGTGCGATGCGTACCTGCTGTATATTCTGCTCACCGGCGCCATGCAGTTTTTGTACTGTCTGTTGGTCGGCACATTCCCCTTTAATTCCTTCTTGTCCGGCTTTATCTCCTGTGTTGGCGCCTTCATCCTAGCAGGTAACCTGACCGACATATAGTGATTATAAAAATGAGTGGGTCCTGGAGTAGAGATGAGTAGGTTCAATGTACAATCTGGAAAAGGCTGTCTGTTTGCTGTAGAGTCAATGGCAGGTAAACCGTGCGTATACATTTGTGCCGTCGTCATCGACATGACACCGCAGTGTCCATGTAGGGTGAAATCCTGGCGATCATCTTAGCACTTCATTAAGTCATGTAAATCCGTGGATGCTAATTCCCAAACCTAATGCTGCTGAACGCTTACCTTTAACCTCTTTCTTCTGCAGATGCTTGTTCATGCTTTACTTGAATTCCAGTTTTGGATAGAAACCTTTAGTCCAGACGCAAGCCGCAGGCATACAGCAGTAGACAAAAAGTAAAAAATATATCATTGTGGAAGAGAGGTGAAAAAGAGAGTGCAGGCAGGGTGGAATGGGTGGAGAAGAGTGTCGGGATTGATTTGTGACAGACGGCTATCAGCAAGAGTGAAAGGGGTGGTGTACAGGACAGTAGTGAGACCAGCTATGTTATATGGGTTGGAGACGGTGGCACTGAAAAGAAAGCAGGAGGCAGAGCTGGAGATGGCAGAGTTAAATGATGCTAAGATTTGCACTGGGTGTGACGAGGATGGACAGGATTAGAAACGAGGACCTTAGAGGGTCAGCTCAAGTTGGACGGTTGAGAGACAAAGTCAGAGAGGCGAGATTGCGTTGGTTTGGACATGTGCGGAGGAGAGATGCTGGCAATATTGGGAGAAAGATGTTAAGGATAGAGCTGCCAGGTAAAAGAAGAGGAAAGCCTAAGAGAAGGTTTATGGATGTGGTGAGAGGGGACATGCAGGTGATGGGTGTAACAGAACAAGATGCAGAGGACAGAAAGATATGGAAGAAGATGATCCGCTGTGGCAACCCCTAATGGGTGCAGCTGAAAGAAGATTCACAGGTACAAAATACCAAAAAAAAAAAAAATGTAAAGGGCCAGAAGCACAAGTTTGGGCACCCAATATGGTCAGTACTTTGTAATACTCTCTTTGGCAAGCATTACTGCTTGTAAACACTTTTTGTAGCCAGATAAAAGACTTGCAGTTCTTTCTTCTGGTATTTTCACCTATTCGTCTTTGCAAAAAGCTTCTAATTCTGCAAGATTCTTGGGAATTCTTGCATGCACTGCTCTTTTTAGATCTCTCCACAGATTTTCAATGATGTTTATTTAGATCAGTGGACTGTGAGGGCCATGGTAAAACCATCAGCTTGCACCACTTGAGGTATTCCACTGTAGATCCTGGAGTGTGTTAGAGATGATTATCTTCTTGTAGGACCCATCATCTTTTTAGCTTCAACTTTTTTACAGATGGTGTGATGTTTATTTCCTGAATTTTCTGGTATTTTTTTGAATCCATTCTTCCCTCAACCAATGACATGTTACATGTGCCACTAACTGCAACACAAGTCCAAAGTTTGATCGATCCACCCCAATGCTTAATAGTTGGAGAGATGTTCTGTTCCTGGAATTCGGCATCCTTCTTTCTCCAAACATACCTTTGCACATTGTGGCCAAAAAGTTCTATTTTGAATTCATCAGTCCACAGGACTTGTTTTGAAAATGCAACAGGCTTGTTTAGGTGTTCATTTGCAAACCTCATGCTCTAAATTTTGTGGCTAGGTCAGGGAAAGGTTTTCTTATACTGACTATACCATAAAGGTCATATTTGTTCAGGTGATGCTGCACAGTAAAACTGTGCACCACCACTCCAGAGTCTGCTAAATCTTCCTGAAAAATTAGTTTTATTTGCCTTTTTATCAATCCAATGAGCAGTTCTTTCATAAAGTTTTTTGGTCTTCCAGACCTAAACTTGACTTCCACTGTTCCTGTTAAGTGAAATTTATTAATAAAAGTAGAATTTGAGGAAACGGCTACCTGAAAATGCTTTGCTATCTTCTAGCCTTCTCCTGCTTTGTGAGCGTCAATTATTTTAGTTTTCAGAGTGTTAGGCAGCTGCTTAGAGTAGCCCATGGCTACTGATTGTTGGGACAAGGTATGAGGAGGCAGAGAGTTTATATAGCTTCGCAATTTGCATTACCTGTGGTTTCCTAATGATGACTGGTGCAGTTTGTTACTATATGTGCTCCTTTGTTAACCCAAAACCTCATTGGGGATTAGAGACATTGTTCAGGATAGTCCACAGCTTCCTGAGTGACCTCTGTTCTACCACTGCCTCCAGTTAGTCCAGCCTGACTCCCTGGGTTGAACTAGCCTTTTTGATCAGTTTATTTATAGACGGGCAGAAAATTGTAAGAGTGATGTGCGTACACCAAAGAACCTTATCCTCCTCATTTAAGCTTGTCTTTCATGTGCACCCCAAAGTATCTCTCTATTATAATAAAAAAAAAAAAAATCCTGGGATTAGACGTGACTTTTTCAGAGAGATACTTTCACATCCTGTGAGACAAGACTTTGTGCCAAGAGATTTAACCACACCAAGGGCCAGAAATAAAAGACAAATGGTAGATAACAAAGTAGAATGCCCTGAAAGCTTGCATATTGTAATCTTTTTAGTTAGCCAATAAAAGGTGTCATTTTGCTTGGCTTTTCTCTACATAAAGAATTCAAAAATGTTGGCGCGATACACATGCAGAGCAGGTTAGAGATAATGAAAGTACTAAAATTTGAAAGTCTTCATAAAAAAAGATAAACGATAGTAAAGATCGCATTAGCGCAAACAAATGGAAATTATTATGCGGTGAAATAATGGAACAGGAAAAAGATCGAATATATTGTTCAGATTTAAACTTTAAGTCAGAGACTTTTAGATCGTCTAATTCGTGTTGCCATCAGGTAGTGTTTCTTCCCAATGAAGAGGTGTATCCGTGAGAATTAAGATTTGTTGAAAGTGAAATCCACATATGCAACGTCAGAGACACTGAGTGGCTGGCAAGCAAAGCGAGCAGGGGGCAACGCCCCCTAGTTTGTATAATAATAATAATAATTATATTTATGCAGAGCTTTTCTCACTACTCGAAGTGCTTTTCAAATTGAGTGGGAAGCCACTTCAACCACCACTAATGTGTTTCCTCACCACCTCCACATTTTCACCTTCAATGAGAATTGGGGGCAGACTGGGTTTGGCCCTCTTGAATCTGATTTTTGCAGTGCAGGTGGTTCAGTTTCCACCACTCGTCAAAGTCCTTCACTAGTGTCAATTAATAACTTTCATGCCTACCACCAATGTCTGTGTCATCAAAAACTTTCTACAAATGACACAATGCAGTATTGTATCTACCGGTGCATATCAGTAAATTACAATATCACCGAAAAGTTAATTTATTTCAGTAATACATTTCAAAAAGTGAAACTATAATATTATGTAGATTCATTACACACTGAGTGATATATTTCAAGCGTTTATTTCTTTTCATTTTACTGATTATGGCCTACAGGTAATGAAAACCCAAAATTCAGTATCTCAGAAAATTAGAATATTGTGAAAAGTTCAGTATTGTAGACTCCTGGGGCCTCATGTATAACGCCGTGCGTAGAACTTGCACTATAACATGGCGTAAGCACAAAAGCCGAAATGTGCTTACGCACAGAAAAATCCAGATGCAGGAATCTGTGCGTACTCCAACTTCCACGTTCTTCCGCTACATAAATCCCGATCAGCGTGAAAAGTAACGTTCATGCACGCACCTTCTGTACGGCCCCAACTCCTCCCAGAATTACGCCTCTTTGAATATGCAAATCAATATAAATCGTCCTTAAGCTCAGCCTTCTGTGAAAAGACAATGGGAAAATATAAGAATTTCAGCGAATACCAAGTGGAGGCAAAGGAAAAGCATACTATTTGTTCAAATAAACCGTAGTATAATCAACAAAAGGAAGTTGATCGAGTGACATAGCATGTTGGAGAAACTTGAAAGCTCACATTCAGAAAATCGCACAGTGCTGGAAATAAAAAAAGAAGTCACATATCAAAGTCGCCGTGAAAAGGCGAGTTGTAGCCCACTGTCTGAGTGTCATATGAAAGCTTATTAGGGTACAGACAAAAAAAATAGGCACACAGTGGGGAAAAAAGCACGAAATGTCAACTTCGATCTCAAAATTTCCACTTTAATCACGTAGTTTATTTTGTCATTAAAGTCGAACATCATAAACTTCATCTTAAAATCATTTAATTAACCAGTTTCTCAAATCACATCGTAATTAAAGTAGCACGTTCAATGCTTTGTTTTGTATTTGATCTTCTATGTGCTCTATGTGTGTGAATCACTACTTGCTGCTTAAACTGGCTCTCATCCTCCAACTGGACACAGAATCCATTACATTCATGATATTACAGCTCTCTGAATAACTAAAACACTGAGATGTATACGTGACATCATTTTCATGATGATGGGAGTTAAAGCATGTTATTGAACATAGGAACACGGTTTTTTTGCGACCTTCGATGAAATAATTTATTGCAGCAGTACTCGGGGACGGCTCTAGGCTTGTGGTGGCACTGGGCAGAGGAAGAATCGGTGGCCCCTTCACCCGCTAATGTCAGTAAGGTAGCTTATGCACGGTGGATGGCCACATCCGTTACGGACACTGCATAGCCGCCTCGTGCTCGTGACACGAGCATTTAACTTTTGCCGAAATTTGTTGCTGCGTTTTTAGCTGTGTTGTTAGTAAATGTTTAATTATTGTATCCTTCACGACAGTCCCAGTGAAGAATATAGATTATTTAAATGCAGTTAAAGTTTTATCTGTATAATATAATTAATATATTTTGCTGCATTTCATCTTAAAAATGATATCGTCATCATATGTAAATATGCGCTTTATAAAGTGGCTCAGGTTGTGCGATTATTATAACTGTAGTGCAAGTTTACAGTGGGGTGATTGTACTTATACGTACAAACAGTTCTACAAGGAGCAATTGATTAAGTGCGTTTAAAGTTCTTGGGATGAAACTGTTTCTGAACCGCGAGGTCTGTACAGGAAAGGCTTTGAAACGTTTTGCCCTGGCTGAAGCAGCGTGTCCTTAAAGCTGTATACCGATAATTCTCTTTCCGATCAGCTGCTGCTGTGATTCTCACTCCGATACAGTGATATAAATACTCCGAGTGATGCAGTGAGAGTAATATGGAAAAAGATGATCCGCTGTGGCAACTCCTAACGGGAGCAACTGAAAGAAGAAGAAGAGGAGGAAGGTGCAGTGAGAGTAACAACGCTAAAGCAGTTATGGTATTTGGAATACTATGGCTGTTCCCTGGACCATTATATTGTTACAAGTTAATTACAATCAGATGCGTTACACTAATAAGCAATATGCGGTTAGTTTCAGTGTATTTATAAAGCCGCGTCAGGAAAATAAGGTGTAACCATTCAGGAACAGTAGCACTGCTTTGACGCTGGGTGCCGCCAGTCTGCAAAACCGAGCGGAGAACTTGCGTACAACAAGGTATGAGGTACCGTGGAAAAGTGCGTGGCTTTACAGCAAGTGTAGGTTTTATACATCGCAATTTGAATGTGGAAAAGTTCTTGCGCAACATTTCTGTGCGTACGCACTGTTTATACATGAGGCCCCTGGTGTGACACTCCACTCGGCTAATTAACCCAAAACCACTGCATAGGTGTCCTGAGCCTTTAAATGGTCTCTCAGTCTGGTTCAGTAGGCCACACAGACATGGGGAAGACTGCTGACTTGACAGTTGTCCAGAAGACAGTCATTGACACCCTCCAGAAGCAGGGTAAGCCACAAAAGTGGCACGTGGCACTTGCCCACACTGCCAAAAGTACCTGGTTTAATGACCATAGTATCACTGTGCTTCGTTGGCCAGCAAACTTGCCTGACCTAAACCTCATAGAGAATATATGAGGTATTTTCAAGAGGAAGATGAGACACCAGACCCAACAATGCAGACAAGCCGAAGGCTGCTATCAGAGCATCATGGGCTTCCATAACAGGCAGATCGCCTCTGTGCCACACCACATTGATGCAGTAATTCATGCAAAAGGAGCCTCAACCAAATATTGAGTGTGTACATGGACATACTTTTCAGTAGGCCAACATTTCCGTATTAAAAATCTTTTTTTTTTTATTGGTCTTATCCATCTATCCATCGATTATCCAACACGCTATATCCTAACGACAGGGTCACGGGGGTCTCTTGGAGCCAATCCCAGCCAACACAGGGTGCCAGGCAGGAAACAAACCCCGGGCAGGGCGCCAGCCCACCACAGGGCACACACACTCACACACCAAGCACACACTAGGGACAATTTAGGATCGCCAATGCACCTAATCTGCATGTCTTTGAACTGTGGGAGGAAACCGGAGCACCTGGAGGAAACCCACGCAGACACAGGGAGAGCATGCGAACTCCACACAGGGAGGACCCGGGAAGCGAACCCGGGTCTCCTAACTGTGAGACAGCAGCGCTACCCACTGCGCCACCGTGCCGTTATTGGTCTTATGTAATATTGTAAGTTTCTGAGATACTGAATTTTGAGTTTTCATTACCTTTAGGCCATAATCAGCAAAATGAAAAGAAATACGGCGATCCCTTGCTATATCGCGCTTCGACTTTCGCGGCTTCACTCCATCGCGGATTTTAAATGTAAGCATATCTAAATATATATCATGGATTTTTCGCTGGTTCGCAAATTTCTGTGGACAATGGGTCTTTTAATTTATGGTACATGCTTCCTCAGTTTGTTTGCCCAGTTGATTTCATACAAGGGACACTATTGGTAGATGGCTGAGAAGCTACCCAATCAGAGCACGTATTAAATAAAACTCCTCAATGATGTACGATATGCTTCCCGCGTGGTGCTTCGCACACTTCAAAGCTCTAACAGACCTATTGATTTTTGATTGTTTGCTTTTCTCTGTTTCTCAAACTCTCTCCGACATTCTCTTCTCCTGACTTAGGGGGTGTGAGCAGAGGGGCTGTTTGCACAGAGGCGGTTTGCTTAGAAGATACGGATGCTCCTGTAAAAAATGCTGAAAGACTACCTTCACATTGATCCCTTCATTGCAGCCGCTTTATTGCGGGTGCTTCGTATACTTAAAACCCCAACAGCCCTATTGATTTTGATTGTTTACTTTTCTCTCTCTCTGACATTCTCTGCTCCTGACACGCACTCCTTTGAAGAGGAAGATATGTTTGCATTCTTTTAATTGTGAGAAAGAACTGTCATCTCTGTCTTGTCATGGAGCACAGTTTAAACTTTTGACTAAAGGGTGTTATTTCATGTCTAGAGGGCTCTAATGTTAAAAAACGTATTTAGAAGGTCGTAAACAGGTTTTCTATGCTCTAACTGCAAAAATATTAGATTTATAAATAAAGAATACTACTTCATGGAAATTCATTTATCTGTCTGGAGCAGATTAACCGCGATAAACAAGGGTTTACTGTAGAACTGTGCGGAGAATATTTATAAACAGTGTGGGAGAGTTTCTAAGGGTTTAAAATATATAAAAATAACCATACAAACATATGATTTCTACTTCTTGGATTTTCACCTATCACGTGGGGTTCTGGAACGCAACCCCCGCGATCGAGGAGGGATTACTGTAAACACTTTTTAAATTTATCATTCAATGTGTAATTACTCTATATAATATGAGTTTCACTTTTTGAATTGATGTACTGAAATAAATTTTGATGATATTCATCACCGATGTCATAAAGTAGCCAGCCTTCCTTATCAGTTAACTTATGTTTACTGGCCTCATCTTCAGTAATATTGCCCTTGTAACTGACCACTGCATAGAATGCTGTATCTTCTGCAACAGATGTTGGAAGGCCTGTAACAGAGGCTTGCATACTACGGGGGACCAATTCCTCCAGAAAATCAAGGGTGAATCTGAACCTTCTTGTATAGAGCCTTGGTGTTGCTACTCCACTGCTGCTAGTTATCCAGAGGTATCTGCAGTGATCTTTTGGTATTCACCATTTACAAAACTTCACAATCAATAGTAGCAAAAGAGCCTTTGACCTCTTGAACTACGCCTCCGTCTCTTTTGTTTTGTCAGTGTTACACTGAATTTAGATCTGTTTGTTACATACCTCTTTAGAACAACTTGAGGTGAAGTATTTAATACTTTTTTTCTGTTGCTGTGCTTTTTAATAGTATATAGGTTTATGTGCATGCATGATGGATAATTTTGTGCATTTGGCATTTTATTTTTTTTTAATCTGGCCATCCACCACCATGGAAGACAGTTGTCTGATTCTCTGCATCTAAAATCTAATTTAGTGTAGAGGCAGTGTGAAGTGTGAGCAAGATGGGCAGTTCCCATGTTAGCTGAAGGTGAATTGTTAGAAACATCATTAAAATGTTTAAGTGTTTTGGTCATAGCATCAGAGTTTTATATGGGCACATTTAAACGTATATGCTTGCATGCAAAGCAGAAATATAACTTGAGAATCAAGCAATATTAACCTATTAAGTTGCTTTTGGAAATAAAGTTCAGTATTAAATTACTACTAGCACAAACTGAAAGGGCCTTATGCATAGTCCTGCATTACTAAGGTTGTGTATGAAAATATGAGTGCAAAGACTATCAGACAGCACATACACTGGTTTGGAAAGTCCTCCACCTAGAATTAGGTAATTAGGATTCCTCTTTAAAATTCCATCCCTGTTAATGTTACCTGACGGGGTAAAGTAAGAGACTGCACTGTGCGTGTGCACGCATCTGTGACAGATGCCATTAAACATCTGTGATAGTGATATAAATTTGAGAGTTTTTTTAAAAGACTGTAGGAGCGCAATGAAAATTTGAGCAAAAATGGTGAATATAATTAAAGATGAAGAAAGAATGAGCTATGAATGTGAATGTCACAGGTACTTTCCAAAGTTGGTAGACCATGAGAAGTTCTTATCTGCAAGTGCAAATTTAGATTAGGTAGGCTACTGTTTTTCTAGAGGTAAATTTGTGTGCAGTTGGAAAGTACAAGGGATACGACAATGCTACACAGATATATTAAAATATACAAAACTTGCCCAGAGACCTCATATTCAGTACTATGCAAACAGCATTTTAGATAGTTCACAAAATATTTGCCTTTGACAGTTACTCTATGCCTTTTGGAGTAAGATATCAATAGAAAAGACCAAACTCTAGGGTTCTAAACATTCCTTTGCATAAAGTTAAGCAATACAACAAGATATTTAAATGTCCTTAAAGAAGGAAACTAACATAGTAATAGAACACTTTGTAATAAAAAAAAAACTTGAGATCTTTGTAGACCTATAGCCCAATGATTGAATAAGAAAATCTAATAAACTGGTGCTAATGATCAATGGTTTAATGTGTAGGTTGAACCATAGTGATGAACTGACACAGAAGCAAATGTGTAGAGGGGAAAAAAACTGGACAAGGGACAACCATACTAAAATGGTGAGGTTGCACTAGATGTGGGAGTTTAAACTGCAGAGGTTGTACCATGGCAAAAGTGAGCATAACAACAAAGACATTAAGTGATCCTCCTGTATTATCAGGGACTCGGATTGGCAGAAATTTTGCTGCCGAAAGGCATTTCCAGATGTGTTTCCCAAGCTCTTCTTCAGAAGCAAAAAATAACAAACTAGATTGAAGACCTTAAATTGAGTGTTGTAAATGAGAAATACATCAGTCTCACTTCCTTTTGAAATCAGCATATGTTCATTACCACAATCCGCTCTGAACTGGGAGAAACCACTGGAACCCCAGTACACCCCTCTACTGTCTGGATAAGTCTTTTCAGAAGTAATCTTCATGGAAAAGTTGTGACCATAAAGCAAAATGTCTCCTCCACATATAAAAATGAAAGGACTGGAGTGCAATCTAGGTGCTCTAGACTGAGAAAACTACCAAAGGACTGGAGAATGGTACATGGCTAAATTCGGCAACTTAACAATAACAAAACACCTCGCCAAATTCATAAACTTTCAGCAGTGAAAAAGAGGAACAGAGAATACTGTAACAGATGGTGTGGCCCCCGCAGAAGCCTTGCAGTGATGAAAGGAAGTTCACACAGCTAAAATGTTCAATGGAACTGTAGCAAGTTCTCCAAGAAGCTTTGATCAACTGACCATAAAAGTACCTAGTTACACTTGCACACAATTTCTGTAAGAGTTTCTGCAATTTTTAGGGCAAAGAGTGGTCACAGCAAACATTGTTTTCGTGTATGTTTTTTTCTATGTACTGCACTTTAAGGAGTTAAAGGAATAATAAAAACTGTTCATAACATTCTTTTTAAAAACATCCCTTCTTTACATCATTCATTATTATTATTATTATTATTATGTGTTATTAGTGGCTAAGCAAGTTTTCTGTTTCCATGGAAATGGAGCCCTTACCCTGACTTCACCTCTCACTTCTGGGCCGGACAGACACATACACGCGTTTATATACAAGTTTTTTACATCACTCTTCACACATTATACATTCCATGGCAAAATTTTGTTGTTAGTACTATAACATGATTAAATTTATATTTTAGGTATTCAGTGTTTCTTGCTTTCCTCGCATTTTCTGTCATCCTACACTTACCCGGATCATTGTAGACACGGAACACACATGAAATGCGTGTGTTCCAATTAACGATATATTATTTATCCTATACTATTCCAGTGCACCTCACTCCCAGGTAAACAAGACTTGAGCTGGGGGAACTTTTTGCCCGAGATGAGCTCCGGCGTTAAGGGGGGGGGATGGGATAGCAGGCTGCTTGTGCTGATTGACACATTCGCAAAACAAAAGACGCTGATGGAGAGATGCGAAGGAATTTAAGGAGGGCCAGGATTATGGGTTTTTTCATAGGCTTCAGGGATTCTAATGTTAAAAGCCAGTACATGTGTTATGTCTGATTGAAATTTAAATGTGCGTTATCTCAAAATTCATTACATATCTGCATAGTTTTTTACTTTCTTGTATACGAAAAAAAAATTCGAACTCGAGGATTTTGATGAATCTCAACATTTTAGACCTCCCTTGGCCCAAAATACCATTTTTGGAATTCTGTCTTTGTGTGCCTGTTTATGTAAACATAATATCTTGAGTACGCTTTCACTTAGGTCAATGAAATTTTGCATACAAGTATTAGGTACAAAACTTGGCACAAAAGTTGACAGAAATCTATTTCCACTAACCGGAAGTGGTACTTTTGTAGTAATGCAGCTGCAGAGTCTGATTTATTCAACTTCAATTTTAGAATAATCGCTCAATATATTATTAATTTGATTTGTTGTTGATGGTTCTTTAATGTACATAATATAAAAATATAATTATTGTCTTGCAGTTTACTCCTCAAATATCCATCCCCTTATCTGAGTATACAAGAAAGTCTAGGAGAGACCACCCCCGATTTTGTGTTTTTTTTTTTAAGGTTGACTGATAGCTGCAAAATCCTGTGGACAAAACGTTTTCTTTAAATCTGTGATAATCTTTCAGTGTCCCCAATGCAATAGGCATAAATCATCAAGCCAAGCTTTATATAAAGTGAGCAGAAATCCAAGCTTGTCTCATGCACATTTATATTCTTGTATTGTATGTTAGAATTGAACAGCAGTGAAAAACATATGAATAAAGTTTTATAAACAAATTTTATGTTAATTATGAACTCTTCTATTACTTATTTATTATTTCCAAACTAATAGAATAATGTATGGTATTTTACAAAGTTAATTATGCAATGATAAGAAAACATTAAAGTGAAGATCTTGTTTTCATGAATACATCTCTTTTCGTTTCAGCAAGACACATGTAAAATATATTTGGGATTTTTTTTAAATTTACATTATGATTTATATTGTATTTTGGGGGAAGTAAAAGATGCATTCTGTGTCATCTTTTATCACAGTCATTAATTGTTACTAATCAAAAATGAACATAAAGAAGTTATTTCATGCTTTAGCCTGTTGAGTTGAATAAAATGTGCTTTTTTTTTTTTTCATGATGAGCCATGTTGACATGCTCTGTATTATTGATAGATATTTAACTATTTTATCTTTGCTCATTTTCTTCTGTGTGAACCAGCCTCAAATCTCTAGTAATCTTACAAAAGTATCTTGGTCTGTGTGCTCTCTGTTTTCTTTTAACAGTGTGTCTGCGTATTCAGATCAACCCTCAAAATAAGTCAGAGTTTTTGGGAATCTCCCCGGAAAGAGCTTTTGCAGACTTTCTGTTTGCTCATACAGTACTGCACCTTGTTGTCATCAACTTCATTGGCTGAAAAGTACGTTTCCTACACAAACCCCAGGTATGTTTATGAGCCTCATAGTAATGTTTACAAAACTCTCCTCAGGTGCTTGAGAATGTAATGGTGGTTGTTCATCTATTTTTATTTTTTTTCCATTTGGGCCACAGGGAGGTTAAAGGCTGACCATAAATCCAAAGGTTGGGAGTTTCATCCCTGCTAGCACAGTCACTGTATCAGTGAACAATTTAAATGACATTCAAGTCCTCCAACTGAAGAAATATAAATTACATTTTAGTATACTGCTGTTTGGTACAATGTAGTTTTTGTCAAATCTGTATTTCTTTTAGGTCATGCTGTTCAGATCTGATCCATTATTTGAAGCATTTTACTTCATGTATTTTAATAGTTGTATTAGTTCAAAGTACAGGACTTTGAACTTCAGCTTATAATTACTGTAGAAAGACATGGTGGTTATTTATTGTTGTGTATAAGATATCCCATTATTCAAATTCGGTAGTGTATTTTATTCAACACATAGTGTGGAAGAAAATAAAATTCCTCATATTTTTACTTGTGTATATGCAAACCAACAAGTGGACAGTTATTTAAGCATGGAATGTGTGTAATGTCATGTTTGTCCAGTTTCTCCAACAGATACATCTATCATCTGTCTGATAAAATGACCATCAAAACTGCTGTGTGTCTGAATAATATCTACCATAAAAGAGCCAATTTAGTAAGCAAAATCATGATGGACCACAAGATGGCAGTGGAAGTTTTTGAATCCAGTTAAAGTGCTTAGTTTCTACACTGCCATCTTTTTTGATGTCCTGAAGGAAACTCTACAAGTTCAGCTTTACTCATTAAAATCCTGCTTAGCAACATTTGCTAGGAAACCATTAAAGTGCTTAATTGTTCACAAATCTTCCATTTAAAAGTTTATTTTGGGAGCTTGGGCAGAATGCCTTCCCAAACACTTAACCATTTAAGACAACAATTTTCTTTTATTATCTAAAACCACAAATTCGTCAACAAGGGGGTTATTTCAATTGTTCATGTGGTATTATGTTAATCAAAGTAGGGATGTGTGTGATCTTCCAAGTGGTTCTTTCAATAAAAGTTTTTTTTTTAAATAAAAGTATTTACCATTGACACATTTTTCCCATTCACTTCCAAAATCTACATTCTCCCTGCCGTTCCTGATATGGTGACTATGGTGTAATTTCTTTCAAAATGGTTACAAGTATTATTCTTTTCTGGCAGTCTGTCAGTGGTTTCCTTAACTAACAGAAAAAAACAATTCAATGACCTTCCTTACAGAGCTTTCATGTTCAGTACTTACTGCAGTTTAGTGAATTATAGAAGTAATGTTGCACATCTGGTCTCCAGATCTTCTGCATACAAAATTACAAGATAAAAAAAACTTGTGAAAAGCGGTTTAAATTTTTCAGAAAAAGCGGTGCCCCAGTGATTCTGGAGTCTTCTTGTCCGACACTTCTTATGAGTTTTTCATTTGGGACAAGCCGCTAGCTGTGTCCACATGTATCTTTCTTAAACCTAATAAAGAATACCCATAAATAGGACAAAAAGGTGAATTTTATTAAGAAATGCTAAAAGTGTCTATATTCATATTGTTTTTCTCATATATAGGAACAAGCGAATATTTATTCCCAGTTTTATTTACTACTGAGGTCACTTCACTATGTAGTCTATAGAGGGCCAGTTAGCCAAACCTCAGAGATGCAAGGTGTTAGCTAGCCTAGTGGACGTACACTGTGCTTTTTACAATTTGTATTTATAGTATGCTTATCTAACACAGTGATTCCATGTGCAATAGCCTATAGATACACAAACTCCTTTTAATTTCCAGAACAGCAGAAAATTTATAGGGATGAGACTTTACTCCTATTGGACTGGCTAATCTTCGTGCATTTAATAATATCATAAACCCCTGATTTGTGAGATTTGTTGCACTATTAGATGAAGTTCTCTTTTAAGATTGATCCTAGTGCACTCTGGATGATTCAGATTGTTGTTTTTAATTGTTTTCCAAATAGAAATACACATACAAGCTGCATTACTGACAATCTGATAACCTAGTAAGTCTGATAACTTTTTACAGTTACGAACAGTAGATGTTCACCTTTTTATAATAAAATGCTGAAGCCCATGTGTCCAGTCTCTCTGAGCAATCTGATTGGTCAGTTTGGCTTTGGTGACACAATGAAAGACGAAGTGCGAATGTGAGATGCGTGAAGAGGAGTAAAGGCATATGAGCCTCACAAACAGTGTGACCTTCAAAGACAGCAAGTATAAAACCAGAAAGTAAGGGCGAAAGTTGCCTCACAAATAATTGAAGAGTATGAGAATCGGGCTTTACAGGAACACACGTGAGAGAGAGGGTGGTTATTTAGTGCATGCCTGTTTTTACAGTTCAGGTCTATTGAGTAAATGGAGAGAAAAAAAGGATTCAATTAATTAACACAACAGTAAATAATTGTTTTGTTTATTGCTGCACACATTGTGATGTTGGCATCTCTCTGTCCTGGAACTTGCACTGTCACTCTTTGCCCCACAGTATTCTGTCCACATAGCCATTGTTTAACCAGGTTAAACACGGCTTCATCCACAAAGATGAACACGTGGGCTGTTTGAATAGCCTGCAAATCCATGACTCTCTAACAGGAGAAATACAAGGTACCATGTTGTAAAGATTATATTACATTACAGTACCGTATTGTATGCATAGCTTTGTATGATGAACCACTAAAGAACAAGTAGTGTTAGTATTGGTATCGGAGTTCTTTCACACATAAACTGTTCCTCTCAAATGGGACAGTGTGTAAGCACTTCATGGTTACTTTATTCCTCTTAGGATCCTGTCAGCTGTTGTCCTGCTACACAACACTTGCCACATTGTCAAATACTGTACTGTGTGCCATAACTCTGTCTCGGATTTCCTGAGTGTTACAGCATTGTTAGTGGTGACCATGTAAACAATGACAGTTCTCTGCTCAGTGGTAAGAATTCGGACTCTGCCCCCTGTGCGAGATAATATTTGGGTCCTAAAGAACAAAAACACTACTCCATGGATGTCACTGTACCATATATAGTAAATACTGTACGGTAATATGCAGTTCTGTCTGACACCGCTGAAGAATGTGCATCTTGCCTGTTGGTTTGGCAGAATGTTCTTATGATTGATGTAACCGTTGTGCCCGGCAGATTTGGCTGCACTCGTAGCCCTGCTTTTCTCAAAGAGAGTCTATGCTTGATAACATGGTTAGCGACTGTAGCCCTTATTTCATCTATGACCACTTCCCTTTGTTGTCTTCTCCATTTTCCATTCCTTCTTCTTTCAACATATATTTTCCTCTTTGTTCTTACAGTTTTGCTTGGTCCACTTTTACAAAGGAAGTTGTATATGGATGATAATGAGATCTGCTGACGGCAAAACATTTGAAGTGGATGCCTGATGTGTTTGGTCTCATCTGTATTATAAAGACCAAACACATCAGGTATCCATTTTAGTTGATTGCCTAACCAGGTGTTTTGATCTCAGGTGTGTGTTTATTTTATATAATATAATTTTTACAATCTATTTTACAGCGGTCTTGATAGCAACATCGCAAATTATAGTTATGTAGTTTTGAATGCAAGTTAATAGTTTTGACAACAGTATGTAAGCATGTGCAAAATGCCCTCTAAAAATGAAAAGTTTTAATGGTGGTGGATTTTGTGTGAGGAAAGTATCCATGAATTTTGAGGCATTTTGTCATTGAATGCATTTTGTATGAAAGCAATGCGAAACGATTCACAGTTTAGCCCACATGCACTAATGTTATGGCAGCTGTGTGTAGAATTTTGAAAACTTGACTTCACTATTGTAGAATACACCTTCCATCCATCCATTTTCCAACCCGCTGAATCCGAACACAGGTTCACGGGGGTCTGCTGGAGCCACTCCCAGCCAACACAGGGCACAAGGCAGGAACCAATCCCAGGCAGGGTGCCAACCCACCGCAGGACACACACACAAACACACCAAGCACACACTAGGGCCAATTTGGAATCGCCAATCCACCTAACCGGAGGAAACCGGAGCGCCTGGAGGAAACCCACGCAGACACAGGGAGAACATGCAAACTTCACGCAGGGAGGACCCGGGAAGTGAACTTCAACTGCAAGGCAGCAGCGCAACCACTGTGCCACCGTGCCGCCCAGAATACACCTTAGCAATTGGGAAAAAAAAAAGCTGTAATTTACAAATACAAAATACAAGAACTGATTATGTAAGTATTCACTCCTCCAAGTCATTATTACGTAGCTGCACCTTTGCCGTCTTTTAGTATGTATGCACAGGTCTCTCTGCTTAAGCTCTGTCGCACTGCATGGGGATTGTGAGTGAACAGCCTTTTTCCAGTCCAACCCCAAATTCTCTGTTGGTTTTAAATCTTGACTCTCACTTGGCCGCTTCAGGACATTCATTTTTTCAACCTTCCAGATAAGGTGCATTTATGCTGCAGTCAACTGAAACCCCAGACCAATGATTTCCTTTGAACCAATTTAAAGAATGTCTAAAGCCATTTGGATGTGCAATTGATGATTTAGGTATGTCATGTTTAAGGGGTTAAATACTAGTGTAATTATTTTGTGTTTTATATTTTTTAAGTAACTTGGACTAGGAAATCCATTCCCAGACGGGTTTATCCATTCCCAGGAATCCCAGGTTCCCATTGATGACACAGTGCATGGTTATCTCACATGTGAAAGGTTTTAGAACGACCGAGACTACTTTTTAATAAATCTACTGCATTATGTTGACACCCCACAAAAGACTAACCTTATCTGCAAGCAGTTCATGCTGTACATGTATCTAGTTCAGGGGTGCCCACACTTTTTCGGCTTGCGAGCTGCTTTTAAAATGACCAGGTCGAAATGATCTAACTACATTAAAAATTATATATATATATATATATATATATATATATATATAAGCATAGTTTTACTGTCATATAATGCAAAAAGTACGCGACACGTGTTTCGACCTAATTCTGGGCTCATCAGGTGTACACACTCACTGCACCCCCTCTCGGGAATCAAACCTAGGACATCAGAATCGGAGGCGAAGCCACGGCGTGTGGTTCGTTTATCTGACAGCATGTAGATCGGTGTAATTACATTCATGGCATTCATAGTCTGAATCGCAGTCTGATTGTATGGGTGCATGTGGGATGACCAGTGTGTTAGAAGGAAAGAGATCTCAGACTGGCTGCCCTGTATGTCAATCAAGTGGCAAATGCCATAGGGAGGATCTATGATAGACTTAACGTTTAAAAAAACTTTTTTTGAATGCAGTGCCATCTGCTTCATGAGATACTGATACACTTGTTCTAAACAACGCCCGCGCTTGCCGTTACTGTGAAACCCCGCCATTTCAGCTTTTACTGATGCATCCAGTTTCTTCTCATCATTCTGTGATGGCAAGTTTCTTGGCACAGATAATGCGGATGCAACAGACTGACGCATTGCAATTTCAAGTTGCTGTTCAAAGTTGTTGTCTGACAGATGTCAATGAAGTCTGCCCTGTCCCGGCATTTTTGAGCTGCCGAGTGCAGACTCCTCCCACTCCACTGTACTCAGTCTGGAGTTGGAGCCGGGAGACTGACAATTGCTGCTGGTTGACTAAATTAATCTGCAAAACATTACACCATAGGCCAAAAAATCGTGGCATTTAATTATTTTCAACTATAACTATTATTTCGATTTTTACACGCTATATATGCGAGCTTGGCCGTTCCCGGTTTCCCGAGAATTACAGTAGTTTCATTCCCGGGAATGCGGGAATGAAAAATGTCCGGGAATCCAGGGCTCCCAGTAATGGATTCCCTAACTTGGACCACTTTTCAGAAATCTGTATTCACTTGTCATTAAATGTTTATTTTTTTATCATCTGTGTCAGAACAGCCAGATTAAATCCACTGTGATTTAGTAAACTAGAGGACAGGATTGAACTTTCAAACATGTCGTTAAAATACTTTTGCTACTATACTATCTAATAATAGATCAATTGTGTAAATTAAGTTCATATATTCTATTTCTAGGTACAGAATATAGTTGGAAACTCCATACAGTCAAATGTCCCTAGAAACCCCTTAAATTGTCCCTAACCTACGGTGAATTGATTTTGCCTGCACCCATTAATATGTACAGTATTTAAACTCTATATATCAATTGCTTCAGATGCATTGTACACACATGCAATAGTATTATTTTACCAGCATGCCTCTTCCTTTTTCTTGGGCCACCATACACCAAATTAATTAGGAACAACACAGAAAACCTGTGTGTAAATGAGAGGGAGGTCAGTGGAATGGTGAGGATGCAGGGAGTAGAGTTGGTAGATGTGTAATGGGGATTGTGGAAGAGAGGTGAAAAAGAGAGTGCAGGCAGTGTGGAATGAATGGAGAAGAGTGTCAGGAGTAATTTATGATAGATTGTTACCAGCAAGAGTGAAGGGGAAGGTATACAGGACGGTAGTGAGACCAGCTATGTTATATGGGTTGGAGACAGTGGCACTGACCAAAAAAACAGTAGACAGAGCTGGAGGTGGCAGAGCTAAAGATGCTAAGATTTGCATTGGGTGTGACAAGGATGGACAGTATTAGAAATTAGTACATTAGAGGGTCAGCACAGGTTGGACGGTTTAGAGACAAAATCAGAGAGGCGAGATTGCATTGGTTTGGACATGTGCAGAGGAGAGATGCTGGGTATATTGGGAAAAGGATGTTGAAGATAGGAGAGGAAAAAAGGAAAGCCTAAGAGAAGGTCTATGGATGTGATAAGAGAGGACATGCAGGTGATGGGTGTAACAGAGCAGGATTCATAAGACAAGAAGATATGGAGCAGCCAAAAGAAGAAGAAGAAGAAGAAGAAGAATTTTGAGTTCAGATATCTTTTGAAATTCTACTAGACTGCTGGTACGGAATTTTGTGGGTCTGATATACAGTACCGTATCATCTGCATACAGTGATATTTTCTGTTCAAGTTCTTCTCTGAAAATCCCCTTTATCTCTGATGCATTTTGAAAACAAACCACCAATGGCTTAATGGTCATAGGGGACATCCTTGTTGCGTACTGCATTCTAGTTTGAAGTAGTCTGAAATAATGTTAATATGAACTGAGGCTTCTTGACTAGTGTAGAGTATCACTTTTAATTAAAAGGTCACAATTTTAGCCTGAAAACTCCACATATGATTTTTGTATCTTTATAAACAGACCTTTGTGGTCTTACAATGGACTAGATGTTGCCATATTTAATTAGACTCCTAGTGTATCTTTTTACCACTGCATGGGTATTCTGAATGGCAGGTGACCGCACAGTCATTGGACATAATAAAGCAAAACTGTGCTTTACAGAGTTAATCTACAGTTGGATCTCTGCAGTGAGAGAGACCAGTTCACTCCACCATTCCCATCATCTTTCTTGATTGAAACTTGGGGCACTGGTACCAGTTTCAAAGCATGTATCTAAATGCTTGAAAATTTTACTGCAAATGTATCTGCCAAATTAATTTTTGAAATCTTGTTACCTAGCAATCAGACAGCCAACGTATTGTTGCCTATTGTTTTACAAAAATCAGTATGTTTGCTTGTGTCCCACAATGATGTAAATCCTTATAAGCATTTCCATCCTGGTTGTATAGCTAATAGCCTTGTCAATCTGTTCTTGTTATGACATGTAGTACCTCTCACTTAGAGCTTTTCTTTAGAGCAAGTGAAGGACTTGCATACAAATGGCCATGGTAAATCGCATATGATACAGCATGCAACAAAAAGACAAGGAGAAAGGATGGCAAATTTGTAAATATGAGTGAAACTCAAAACCTTTGCTCAACCAGTAAATACAGAATGTTCATGGCAAAAGTCAAATCAGTGTTTTATGCTTTGATTTTCCTTGCTGGTCTTTTGATTTAAATATAGTCATATGAAAAAGTTTGTGAAACCCTCTTAATTCTTTGGATTTTTGTTTATCATTGGCTGAGCTTTCAAAGTAGCAACTTCCTTTTAATATAAGCACATGCCTTATGGAAACAGTAGTATTTCAGCAGTGACATTAAGTTTATTGGATTAACAGAAAATATGCAATATGCATCGTAACAAAATTAGACGGGTGCATGAATTTGGGCACCCCAACAGAAATTATTACATTAATACTTAGTGGAGCCTCCTTTTGCAAATATAATTTGCCTCTAGCGCCTCCTATAGCTTTTGATGAGTGGATGGAGCTATTTTTGACCTTTCTTCCATACAAAATCTCTCCATTTTAGTTAAATTTGATGGCTGCCGAACATGGACAGCCTGCTTCAAATCATCCCTTAGATAGTCTGGGAACTGTGACGGCCATTCCAGAAAACGTTGTACTTCCCCCTCTGCATGAATGCCTTTGTAGATTTTGAACTGTGTTTTGGGTCATTGTCTTGTTGGAATATCCAACCCCTGTGTATCTTCAACTTTGTGACTGATGCTTGAACACTATCCCGAAGAATTTGTTGATATTGGGTTGAATTTATCCGACCCTCGACTTTAATAAGGGCCGCAGTCCCTGAACTAGCCACACAACCCTGCAGCATAATGGAACCTCCACCAAATTTGGTAGGTAGCATGTGTTTTTTTTTAATGCGGTGTTCTTCTTCCACCATGCAAAATACTTTTTGTTATGACCAAATAACTCAATTTTTATCTCATCAGTCCAAAGCACTCTGCTCCAAAATGAATCTGGCTTGTCTGAATGAGCATTAACATACAACAAGTGACTCTGTTTGTGGTGTGAGTGCAGAAAGTCTTTCTCATCACCCTGCCATATACAGTGGAGGAAATAATTATTTGACCCCTCACTGATTTTGTAAGTTTGTCCAATGACAAAGAAATGAAAAGTCTCAGAACAGTATCATTTCAATGGTAGGTTTATTTCAACAGTGGCAGATTGCACATCAAAAGGAAAATCGAAAAAATAACTTTAAATAAAAGATAGAAATTGATTTGCATTTCATTGAGGGAAATAAGATTTTGAACCCCTACCAACCATTAAGAGTTCTGGCTCCCACAGAGTGGTTAGACACTTCTACTCAATTAGTCACCCTCATTAAGGACACCTGTCTTAACTAGTCACCTGTATAAAAGACACCTGTCCACAGAATCAATCAAGCAGACTCCACACTCTACAACATGGGAAAGACCAAAGAGCTGTCCAAGGATGTCAGAGACAAAATTGTAGACCTGCACAAGGCTGGAATGGGCTACAAAACCATTAGCAAGAAGCTGGGAGAGAAGGTGACAACTGTTGGTGCGATTGTTCGAAAATGGAAGGAGCACAAAATGACCATCAATCGACCTCGCTCTGGGGCTCCACGCAAGATCTCACCTCGTGGGGTGTCAATGGTTCTGAGAAAGGTGAAAAGAATCCTAGAACTACACGGGAGGAGTTAGTTAATGACCTCAAATTAGCAGGGACCACAGTCACCAAGAAAACCATTGGAAACGCATTACACCGCAATGGATTAAAATCCTGCAGGGCTCGCAAGGTCCCCTGCTCAAGAAGGCACATGTGCAGGCCCGTCTGAAGTTTGCCAATGAACACCTGAATGATTCAGAGAGTGACTGGGAGAAGGTGCTGTGGTCTGATGAGACCAAAATAGAGCTCTTTGGCATTAACTCAACTCGCTGTGTTTGGAGGAAGAAAAATGCTGCCTATGACCCCCAAAACACCGTCCCCACCGTCAAGCATGGGGGTGGAAACATTTTGCTTTGGGGTGTTTTTCTGCTAAGGGCACAGGACAACTTAATCGCATTAACGGGAAAATGGACGGAGCCATGTATCGTGAAATCCTGAGCGACAATCTCCTTCCCTCTGCCAGGAAACTGAAAATGGGTCGTGGATGGGTGTTCCAGCACGACAATGACCCAAAACATACAGCAAAGGCAACAAAGGAGTGGCTCAAGAAGAAGCACATTAAGGTCATGGAGTTTCCTAGTCAGTCTCCGGACCTTAATCCAATAGAAAACCTATGGAGGGAGCTCAAGCTCAGAGTAGCACAGAGACAGCCTCGAAACCTTAGGGATTTAGAGATGATCTGCAAAGAGGAGTGGACCAACATTCCTCCTAAAATGTGCGCAAACTTGGTCATCAATTACAAGAAACGTTTGACCTCTGTGCTTGCAAACAAGGGTTTTTCCACTAAGTATTAAGTCTTTTTTTGTTAGAGGGTTCAAAAAGTTATTTCCCTCAATGAAATGCAAATCAATTTCTATCTTTTATTTAAAGTTATTTTTTCGATTTTCCTTTTGATGTGCAATCTGCCACTGTTGAAATAAACCTACCATTGAAATGATCCTGTTCTGAGACTTTTCATTTCTTTGTCATTGGACAAACTTACAAAATCAGTGAGGAGTCAAATAATTATTTCCTCCACTGTAGATGTTCTTTGTGCAAATTGCGCTGAATTGTAGAACGATGTAGAGATACACCATCTGCAGCGAGATGTTCTTGCAGGTCTTTGGTGGTGATCTGTGGGTTGTCTGTAACCATTCTCACAATCTTGCTCATATGCCACTCCTGTATATTTCTTGGCCTGCCAGACCTGCTGGTTTAACAGCAACTGTGCCTGTGGCCTTCCATTTCCTGATTACATTCCTTACAGTTGAAACTGACAGTCACTGAGATCGCTTTTTGTAGCCTTCACCTAAACCACGAGACTGAACAATCTTTGTTTTCAGATCTTTTGAGAGTTGCTTTGAGGATCCTATGCTGTCAAAAGGAAGCACAACTTGCAATTGATCACCTTAAATACCTTTTCTCACATTGGACACACCTGTCTATGAAGTTCAAGGCTTAGCGAGCTAATCCAACCAATTTGGTGTTTCAAGTAATAAGTATTGAGCAGTTACATGCATTCAAACAGCACAATTACAAAGGGACCCACATTTTTGCACAGCCAGTTTTTCACATTTGATTTAATTTTATACAACTAAATACTGCTTCACTAAAAATCTTTGTTTGGAAACGCCCCATTCCTGTTCCTAGGAAATGAAAGACATACTGCTGTTATCATTTTTTTTTTTTTTGTTGAAAGTAGTAGTAAATTATTATGCAGGTTGAGAGGGGTTCCTAAACTGTTTCATATGACTGTATAAGGTTCTGTCCAGTTTATGTAATTCTGTCAACTTTGTGTAATAACGAAAGCATAAGAGGTTTAGTCTCATTTGCCAAAACTGAAGCCATTTAATCATTAAAAAATAGACTTTCCAATACATTGTTCTTTAAAACAGATCTACCTTGTGATTTAAGTGCCTCCAGCATTACTTTTTAAGGTTATATAAATGATATACAACAAAACGTTATACTACTTATTTTTATAATTGGATCCAGGCTAACATTCATGCTCAGGGTCTACGGGGAGTCCTTGGTTAGTGATGTGTTTTTATCATCTGATACCATCGCCACTATGCCACAGTGTATACATGGGTTACATTTGTTTGAAGTAATTTGGACTATAATGTAAAGAAGAGCTGCTCTGGTTTTGTTCATCTTGCATAGTATAAACAAAATTCTTGTTTTATAATTTCTGAGCCCTCTTAGTTTGGCTTCTTCTCTCACTGCCTTATTCATATGATTTTGTTTGCTAAGCAGCATAATGTTTACTGGTTGAAAGGTCTGTCAATTGTTCAGTGAATTCCAGTACATCTGGGACCTTCATGTAAAAAAAAGTGTCAAGTTTCTGAGTGAAAAGGCAGTCTTTACAGTTCATAATCCCGAACTTGAGATGCTATTGTTAGAAAATTAAAATATAATTTTTTGTTCAGATACACTGTAAGTCATCAGAAATAATCTCAGGAAATCTCTTCTGCTTAAGGATTTCTGGTGTTGCAAATACCATGCAAGTACAAATCTGTCCAATGGCAATGAAAGATTTTCATGGTTTATAAAACTGACTTAATTCATGACTGCAGTCTGGCAGATTTTTTCTTTCAAAATTCTGACGTGTTTTAATTGGTGTGGGGTTTGGCATGAAGCAGGCTGTATAGTTACAGGAACTGAGCCACCAGGCATAATTAGTGGACCACCAAATACATTGTTTAACCAGTTTTACTTTTGCTTCAAACGCTGTAAACTATTAAGAGATTAAAATCTCAAGACTACTGTAGAGTTAACTAAATTCTGATAGTGAATTGTGAGACTGCTTTTAACAGTTCTGCAAGTCTGAATATGCATGATTGATTAACTGCATTAGAGTACAATGGCCACCTGTTTAGAAGAATTTGGATGGTTGCTTTAAGTCTTCCAGAATTTTGGCAAAAGACCTCCTTTTAACCTGAAACAGTTTATTAGCTTATTTTCTGTCCATATTGCACAGCCTATGTCAGTGTAGATTTCACATGGTAATGGATAATAAGTTTGTATGACATTACTTTAGTTGGCACACAATAAAATTAATGAGCAACTGCTTTGTCGTTGGCTCATCTTTTCAGTACCATCTGCTAACACTCTATGCCTGCTCCAGAAAGGCCCAAATACTCTGACGCTAAAAGACCATATGATGTTTGACAAACGACAAGAGACCTTTCAGGGTTTTTTTTGTTTAGCTAATAGCTAAGCTTTCCTAAAGGATCAAGATCTTCCTATGATGAGATCTGCAAAACTGTATAATCATGTGTAGACATTAATGACTGTAGGATGAAGACAAATTTAAGGGGCAAGAACAAGGTGGAGAAGTTAACCTATAGGGCAGAAGGCTTAAAAGGGTGAAAAAGTTCCAGTATCTTGGATCAACAATAACAGAGGTTGGAAAGCTAGATTTAGAAATAAACCCTAGAATGCAACCAGAATGGAAAAAGTTATTGTGAGTGTTGTGTGATTGAAGAATCACTGCAAGAGTGAATGGTAAAATGTATTAAACAGTGATCAAACCCATCCATCCATCCATCCATCCATTCTCTTCCGCTTATCCGAGGTCGAGGTCGGGTCGCGGGGGCAGCAGCTTAAGCAGAGAGGCCCAGACTTCCCTCTCCCCGGCCACTTCTTCCAGCTCTTCCGGAGAATCCCAAAGGCGTTCCCAGGCCAGCCGGAGACATAGTCCCTCCAGTGTGTCCTGGGTCTTCCCCGGGGCTTCCTCCCGGTTGGACATGCCCGGAACACCTCACCAAGGAGGCGTCCAGGAGGCATCCTGATCAGATGCCTGAGCCACCTCATCTGACTCCTCTCGATGCGGAGGAGCAGCGGCTCTACTCTGAGCCCCTCCCGGATGACTGAGCTTCTCACCCTATCTTTAAGGGAAAGCCCAGACACCCTGCGGAGGAAACTCATTTCAGCCGCTTGTATTCGCGATCTCGTTCTTTCGGTCACTACCCATAGCTCATGACCATAGGTGAGGGTAGGAGCGTAGATCGACTGGTAAATTGAGAGCTTTGCCTTACGGCTCAGCTCCTTTTTTCACCACGACAGACCGATGCAAAGCCTGCATCACTGCGGACGCCGCACCAATCCGTCTGTCGATCTCACGCTCCATTCTTCCCTCACTCGTGAACAAGACCCCGAGATACTTGAACTCCTCCACTTGGGGCAGGATCTCTCCCCCAACCCTGAGAGGGCACTCCACCCTTTTCCGGCTGAGGACCATGCTCTCGGATTTGGAGGTGCTGATTCTCATCCCAGCCGCTTCACACTCAGCTGCGAACCGATCCAGAGAAAGCTGAAGATCACGGCCTGATGAAGCAAACAGGACAACATCATCTGCAAAAGCAGTGACCCAATCCTGAGTCCACCAAACCGACCCCTTCAACACCCTGGCTGCGCTTAGAAATTCTGTCCATAAAAGTTATGAACAGAATCGGTGACAAAGGGCAGCCCTGGCGGAGTCCAACTCTCACTGGAAACGGGCTTGACTTACTGCCGCAGTGCGGACCAAGCTCTGACACCGGTTGTACAGAGACCGAACAGCTCTTATCAGGGGTCCGTACCCCATACTCCCGAGCCCCCCACAGGATTCCCCGAGGGACATGGTCGAATGCCTTTTCCAAGTCCACAAAACACATGTAGACCGGTCGGGCAAACTCCCATGCATCCTCCAGGACTGCTAAGGGTGAAGAGCTGGTCCACTGTTCCGCGACCAGGACGGAAACCACACTGTTCCTCCTGAATCCGAGGTTCAACTATCCGACGGACCCTCCTCTCCAGAACCCCTGAATAGACTTTTCCAGGGAGGCTGAGGAGTGTGATCCCTCTATAGTTGAAACACACCCTCCGGTCCCCCTTTTTAAAGATGGGGACCACCACCCCGGTCTGCCAATCCAGAGGCACTGTCCCCGATGTCCATGCGATGTTGCAGAGACGTGTCAACCAAGACAGTCCTACAACATCCAGAGCCTTAAGGAACTCGGGCGATCTCATCCACCCCCGGGGCCCTGTCACCAAGGAGTTTTTTGACCACCTTGGTGACTTCAGTCCCAGAGATGGGAGAGCCCACCTCAGAGTCCCCAGGCTCTGCTTCCTCATTGGAAGGCATGTTAGTGGGATTGAGGAGGTCTTCGAAGTACTCCTCCCACCGACCCACAACGTCCCGAGTCGAGGTCAGCAGCGCACCATCCCCACCATATACGGTGTTGACACTGCAGTGCTTCCCCCTCCTGAGACGCCGGACCGTGGACCAGAATCTCCTCGAAGCCGTCCGAAAGTCATGGTTAAATGTGATCAAACCCAGACATTTAAAAAGGTGCATGAAAGGAAACTGGATGCTACAGCAATGATGATGTTAATATATGAAGTGACACAGCTTGGTAAGATCAGGATCAGGAATGAGAGTGTCAGAGGTAAGTTAGGTAATTCTGTATGAAAATACAAGAATGGAAGTTAAAGTGAAATTTGCATGTCATGTGAAGAGAGGTAAATAATGTGCAGAGAAGGATCATGTATATGGAGGTGTTGGGACAGAGAAGAGGACAACCAAAGAGAAAATGGGTGGACTGAATGAAGGGGGAAAAAGCAATGTCAGGCAAAGCAGTATAAAACAAACAAGTGGAGGAGGCTGGTCCTGAAATGAAAATAGAAAAAGCTTTAAAAGTGGATGAAGACATTAATGACTGCAGAATGCCTAAGTAGAGTTGGTTGCTCTTTTGGCCTTAGAACCCCTAGAGGCCATCTGACCATGGCTTTCTGTACTTCTGTTACTCTGGGCAATTTTTAATGTGTTTTTTATTTTTTACTTTTGTGATTGCAATTGTTTAAGCACTTTTAGCTGAACACTTTGTATGACAATGTGTTATAGAAATAAATGCTATTATTCTTTCCTGTATTCAGAATTGACAGTGGTCACAGTATCCGACAAACACACAGCCAGCATTACTTCTGTCAGCACAATAATAAACCTTTTTTTCTAATCTACTTCAAACACCTCAATCATTTTACATCTCCCCACATTTTAAGGGGTAAAATCAAATGAGCAAACTCAACTCTGCTTCTTGTTTAATACAACTCTTGTGGATTCATCCCACAGACTCCATTTTCTGCATACTTGTAAACTTTTTACCTTTCTGAGCAGCTCATTCTTTCTTGCATATTCCCTACCATTTATTTGCTTTTTTTTATTCACATGTGGTTTTTTTGCTTTTCCATTTGTTCCTACTCATGGTTTGGCATTTAAATGTTTTGTTATCAAATATGCAGTTTCATTTAATATTGAAGAATTGAACTGGTAATGTTGAAAAATTGACACAAGCAAACTGATAAGAAATGGAATTAGTTTTGTGGGACCACAAATATGTACAGCCTTTGTGAAAGGATGAAAGGTGTGTAATTTATTTAGAGATGGTTTCCTTTTTCTCCTTTGTGTAGAATGTTGAGCAGATTGCCATCTTTTAAACATTGGCTTGGCACTTTGAATAACCTTCTTAAGCTGCCATAAGGTGTGAGGGTGACGGATCTAAAGCAGTAGCTTAAGAGACGAGAGCCATGCCTTTATAAGATTGATATATTTAAAGCAGTACAATTGAAAATGATTTTCATTTTATATAAAACATATATCAACTGTTATCTTTTTTTTTTTTCTTGTCTTTCAGAAAAAAATATTTTTAGAATCCTGCTTTGGACATTTACAACACTTAAACAGGGAAATGGAGAGCTGCCATCCTATTCCTGTTCTGCTGAGATTGTAATGTTTGGTTCTTTTTTTGTTTTTTGATAATAAATAATTTCCTAAGAACAAAGCGTTAGTTGTTCTGTGTTATGTGTGTTTATGTGCTTTTGCTTAAAAAGAAAGCCTTGGTTGTTCTGTATCATGCGTTTTTAGTTAATGCATTGGCAGAAATACTTCAAGTGTTACTATTTTTGTTTGCATATTGAATCTGTTTGGTTTTATTTATTCATATTATTCTTATCTCGGCAAAGATGGATCATGGTGTTTAACTTTTATTTAGTGCTTTTAGCTGCGATCACCAATGCAGTGTGCTTTGCAAAGAACACCGAATCGCAATATGATATTACCTGCTTTAGATGTCATTATGAAACCTTACCTTGTACTTTATGGACAATAAAAACGGGCAGCTACTGTAGACAGATGAAGCTGTATAATTTAACACAGCAACATTTTGGATTTTAATCTTTTTCAAAAGCAACTAAAATAATTTATTGGTATTGTATGAGCAGCAGTGGATGGCACCCATATAAGATTCAAGGCTCTCCCAGCCAGTGTCTGGTGTTTGCTTGTTCTCCTTTTGCCAGTGTAGGTTTCTCTTAAGTGGTTTGGCATCCCTCCACAGCACGAATGTGCCCCACAGTTTACTGATCATCAGTTCAGGTACTTGAGTTGCACTCAGTGCTACAAGGATAGGGTGGCAATGAAGTACAAATTCAGTTATTTTTATACTGTTCAAGGCTGTTAAAATGGAAGACTACTTAGGCGTAAAAACCCTCGAGGTTGCTGGGTATCATGGCCAGCCTGTACACTGGTACTGTGAGTGCTGTGCAGAGTGGAGGCATGGCCTCTGCGTTTTTCCCAGTTGATTCTGGGGTTCGTCAGGGGTGTGTTTTTGCTCCTACTCTGCTCAATGCTTGTATGGACTGGGTGTCGGGCAAGGTCGTGGGGTCCAGCGGCTGTGGGGCATCTGTTGGTGAAGAAAGATTCACATATCTTGACTTTGCTGACGATGCTGTGATCTTCGCGGAGTCAATGGAGGCTCTGATCGGGACGCTCGAGAGACTGAGCGAGGAGTCTGAGTGTCTGGGCTTGCAAGTGTCCTGGATAAAAATTAAGATCCAGGCCTTTAATGACCTCTTGGGCACAGCCATCAGCAGTGTGTCTGTCTGCAGAAAGAGTGTCGACCTTGTCGAGAGGTTTACTTACCTCTTCAGTGGCATTCATGTCTCTGGTGACTGTTCCTGTGAAGTTAGTAGATGGATTGGGAGAGCATGGGGGGGTCATGAGGTGTCATGAGGTCTCAGGAAAGGGGTGTGTGGCGCTCCCGATATCTATGCAAAAAGACGAAGGTCCAAGTGTTACTATATGGTTGTGAGACATGGACGCTATCCAGTGACCTGAGACGAAGACTGGACTCCTTTGGTGCTGTGTCTCTCCGGAAAATCCTTGGGTAACATTGGTTTGACTTTGTGTTGAATCAGCGGTTGCTCATGGAGTCCCGAATGAGACACATTACCTGCATTGTGAGGGAGCATCGGTTACGGCACTACGGCCATGTGGCGCTTTTCCCTGAGGGTGATCTAACTCGTAAGATCCTCATTGCTGGGGACCCGAGTGGCTGGACCAGGCCAAGGGGTCACCCACGTAACACCTGGCTGCGGCAGATAGAGGGTCATTTCTGGAGGGCGGGACTGAACCGCGTGTCTGCCTGGGGGGTTGCAAACCGGGATCCCGAGTTGTTTTGTCGTGTAGTGGGTGCGGCAGCGCTCTGTACCAGTGCATGCTTCCCGACTTGACTTGCTGTTAAAATTGAGAATCTGCAGAATAAGATGATACATACAGGTATATCTTTAATCCTGGGGGCATATGTAGGAAAGAAGTTTTATTAAAATGTAAAATTAGTCTTTTCTACATTAGGAGGTGTAAACTAAGAACTAGGGTTGCTGAAAGCTTCTTCTGTCAGTCGAACTTGAAAGGGCAAATGAAGGCACAGATCTTTTATGAAGAGCAGGCTGTGTTTGGTACAGTCTTGTACGTGTGTAGAATGTAGCGGTTTTCTTTTATACAGATCTAGATACGAATTTGGTCCAAAGTCCAAAGCAGATCGATGTGTACATTGGTTCTGGTTGAATGTAATCCTTGTCAGTCTGAAACAGCTGGTACTGATTTGGTGTGGCTCTCATAAATGTGACACAGACCATTGTCTCTTTTCATACTGAGTTGGATAGGACTCTTGGAAGTCTGAACTAACTTCATCAATACTGATCAGTCAAAATTCTGTTAAATCTGAAGTAGCTGACAGTCTCCTGACATTGGTGCCAATGTGACTCTCATAAATTTGATACTGAAAAAGAGCAAGTCCTGTAAATCTGAACCAAGTAATCCCCTCCATTTGTACTGATCTTGATATGTCTGGTAAGTAAGTTAATCATTTTCCAACCCGCTACAGCCAAACACAGGGTCACGGGGGTCTGCTGGAGCCAATCCCAGCCAACACAGGGCACAAGGCAGGAAACAAACCCCGGGCAGGGTGCCAGCCCACCGTAGGGCACACACAGTAGTGTTAATTTAGGATCGCCAGTGCACCTAACCTGCATGTCTTTGGACTGTGGGAGGAAACCCATGCAGACACCGGGAGAACATGCAAACTCCACAATGAGAGGACCCGGGAAGTGAACCTGGGTCTCCTAACTGTGAGGCAGCAGCGCTACCCACTGCGCCACCGTGCCGCCCTTGTCTGGTAAGTCTGAAGCAGTTAAATATAAGGATACGATCGAGCATGAGGCAGACATCCTCCTCTCTGTCACTACTGCCTTGGTCTGACTTTTGTAAATGGGAATCCGCTAGCAATCTCTGTCAATACAACACTAAATTTACTGATCATTTGCAGTTTTGGCAAATCTGAAGTAGCAAGTCACCTACATTTCGGCTAACTAAGTGTGATTGTTCTCTTTACTGATGAAAATTTGGTGTATTCTGGATACCAATGGAGAATGGCTCTCGTAAATGTAAACCAGCTATTTCTACTGATCTGTTGTTCTTGTGAATGTAATGAGAAGTCAAGCAAAATGACACCTTTTACTGGCTAACTAAAAAGATTAAAATATGCAAGCGTTCAAGGCAATTCAGGTCCCTTCTTCAGGCAACATGTAATCCGTTTGCCATCCCTATTGGCACTGATCAGGGTACAGTTTTTGAACATCTGAAGCACACAGCTAACTTTGTTGAAACTGATTAAGTATGATTCTTGTCAATCTGAAGCAGCTCATCACCTCTATGAATGTTAATGAAGTGTGACGCTCATCTCATACATCCATCAATACCGATGGGCTGCAATTCTTGGGAGTTGAAACAGACCACCTTCTTCATTTTGAGGGACTATTTGCGACTCTCCTAAATCCATAGATGCGGCCATTTCAACTGATGCTGGTTGGCTCAACTCTTTTCTTCAGTTTTTACTGAGCTTTTCCATTCTCCTGAGTCGCATCTTGTGATGAGTTACAGGGTCCGATAAGAGTTTCCTGTCAGGTTACAAAGCTCCTCTCATTCCATTTTTCCCCAGTCTCACTCTGCAGCTAGTCGATTGTGTTGGTGTTGTCTTGTTTGAAAGGAACCTTCTATCCTGCAAACTGAGTGGGGCACAGCATTGGGAAAGAAACAGTCTCTGATAGCTGGCAAAGTCCACTGCATGTTCAACAATTTGTAGACCTTTATAGTTGAGCTACCACAGTGTAAAAGCACACAGGATTTCGAGAATGTCGGTCACTTTTACTTTAATCTGTGTGACTGACACTGCAGTTGGGAATTCTGCAGTGGTGCCCAAGGTTAATGTCTGATTGTCATCTACATTTGCCTTTCAGAGAACTGCTGGTTGTCCTTTCTGTAATAAAAATCCAGCAGATGTCCTTATTCTGTTACTAAATCCAAGATCTCTCTTCTGAGGACCTCTGTGACTGAAGAGCGTATTTATAATATAACTAGCCAAAGTACCTGGCATTGCCTGCTTGTATGTGTAAAATGGATTGAGATAAAATAGCAAATATTTGTGTTGTGTTATTATTTTTTTTATACAGTTGACACATATCTGTCATCTACACTACTATGTTAATTTCTCTGCTCTTATGAGTCGAAGTTTTTGTTCTTGTGTCTGATTGGATTCCATAATTGTGGTAACTCCTTGCAGGGTTTGGAACCGTGAATGTTACAACTTTATGTATTTCTTAATGTTCTGTGGCTTCACTAATAGATGTTTAATCACAAATTGATAAGCTTGATGAACGATTGACTTCATGGGCCGTGAAAAGCATCTACAGCAGAGGGCCAGAGGCTCACAGACATTACAGGTGAGAGCACCAGTACTAAAGTTAATTTATTCAACGTTGACTTAAAATTGCTAGAAAGCCCAATGCTGTTTTGGCATCAAAGCCTAAAATTATAAGTGGTTAGTCATAAAATGGCTGGAGTAAATGTCTACCTTCAAGAAGCAGTAAGATTACTCGCCATTCTTTTTCTACTATATTTTAAATGGTGAAATTGTACGCGCTGAATAAGTCTTATTTCATTGTGGCTTATCTCTATGGCACGGTGTACAATAGCATTGGCTTTTTTTTTTTTTTTAAGTGTTTGGTTTTGCTTTGATTAAAAGTGAAGTGTCCTCTGTTCATTTCCACATTAGTGCCACATGTGCCCCCCTCAGTGAAGGTCTTGGCTGAATGTTTAACCAACATGAAGTAGGCCCTCACTGTCCATGTCTGGCATGTTGGTTATTTATAATATAACATCACAAAAATGTAATGGACAGTGATTTGCGAAATAGCCAAGTTTCAATTCACATACAGTTTTGTGAAATTGATGCTAAATTTTGTTCCTCATTCGATTCTGCCACTGCAATTGCAAAACTATTTTGAAGTTTTAAAGGAGTTTTGAAAAAAAAAAAGAGTCTCATTGCTCCTTCAGGGGTCTGGTGGCTCCTTACACACCCATGTTGAAATGTTTTATTCGCTAATAACTGCATCTTCCCATCAACCCCGTACTTTCCTGCTGCCTGATGGGAATTGTGGTCCCCACATTAGAACCTTTTTTTTTTTTTGGACTTTGACCCCCAATTTCAAACTTGCTAAACGATAAGCCATACAGTCTTGTGTTTAAAGTTGGACAAATGGAAATGCATATGTAAAGTTACGTGAAAAGTCATTCAGCCATTTTCTTGAAATTTGGAAATCGATTATTGTTGTCAAATAAATATATTAATACACTAAACACCAAATGAAACAAAATAATGTTGTGTCCAGCAGGCAGTGATAGCTCTACAAACAGACCAGTGTCAATGATAGGATACGCACAATGGAGAGGTTGTTCTGCGTACTGCGCCACCTCAGAGCCACAATGGTGTCCGAATAACCACAAGAAGTCATCCATGGCCCAAATACGTCTTCTCTACTTGTTGTAGCCTCTGATAAAGAATCATTCAGCATATAATCCACGTAAGGCTCTGCCAGCAACACCCCACTGGACTTTGACAGAAAGAAATGCAGCTGCGGTGTCTCTGTTAGCCAAGGTGCCTTCCATGTTGTCATCTTCTTGAGAGGCTGGGAAGGTGGAAGGTTAAGGAGGGCCACAATTCACAAGTCCCAGGGCTTGAGCAGGTTAGGGTTCTCCAGCATGTGGAAGGCTCAGCTCTTCTGGGTTTTCTTACTGCCAGGATGTGGTAACACATTTTAGAACTTTTAAAATTATATCATTATGGTACAATGTACTAATTGGCATCCAACTGAGAGCTTTGCCTCTTTTTACTAGAAATCTCCAGAAATACAATTTTTTTCAGTAGAGCCATGAAATCTCTTTTCACAGACTGATGCAGCATAGTGAAAACAAAAAGCAAAATAATGTATATCAATAAAATGAAAAAACAAGTAATGTAATAAATAGAAACAAAATTTATGATAAAAATAATGTTTAATAAGCTGATTATATGTACTGTATGAGTGTGCAGGATTAAATACACAGAGCACAGTGACTTCACTCCTGCCATGTTGTCATGTAATCATTTAAATGAATGTAAAGAGCGATGCACGTAAATGTGATTGTTGAAACTTTAAGGTTTCATTTCTAAATGTGTGACAACAGTCAAGAAAACAGCCAGGAAAAACTGTTTATCTCGTTCATCTATCCACCATAACAAGGACAAGTGTCTGTGTGTATCTACGTGTCCGTCTGGCTGCTGTGTCTTTGTTATACGATTCGTAAAAACGTTGCTAATGTTTGTGATGTGCCATCTGTTTGAAGGTAACATGCAGTGCACTTTATTACTACACGCGTTACAAAACACATTCCAACAGATGGTGCGCTGCAAGTGTTAACACTGAATATGTCCAACTGAGTGCAACTGCTGGACAGACAGAAATCCGCTCATCTGCCGTGATCAAAGGACAAGTGTCTGTGTGTCACCCGGCCATTAGGGTTCGGAAGAAAAATGTAAAAATTGGCAAAACATGTACAAGAAGTGTCAATAAATCAAAAATGAAAACATTACAGAATGAGGATCTAAAATTAAGAATACCAGTCTTACCTTCCTATTCTGTTGTCCAACATTATTAACTTTGCGTGGTGGGCAATGGATGATACATCGATGCACACATGACAAGGCTAGAGTCGCTAAACCATTCAGGGAGTGACGCCGAGAGGAAGTGGCAAAAACAGGACACCTCTATCCGAACATGAAAAGGCATCCACAAGAGACAAGGTTGGGGTGCATATTGTTGTTATTATTATTATTATTATTATTATTTATTATACCAGACTAAATGGGAGGCTTATGTTAATTACTTAGATTTTAACCCATCTTAGATAAGTAGCACAGCTATTTCTATATAAAAAAGCTAAAGGTTCTGCGGTGGGCTGGCGCCTGCCCGGGGTTTGTTTCCTGCCTTGCGCCTGTGTTGTCTGATTGGCTCCAGCAGACCCTGTGACCCTGTAGTTAGGATATAGTGGGTTGGATAATGGATGGATGGATGGTCTATCACATGATTACTTGTGACCCACTGGGACTAGGACCTTAATCTTCATCCATCTATCCATTATCCAACCCGCTATATCCTAACTACAAAGTCATGGGGGTCTGCTGGAGCCAATTCCAGACAACACAGGGTGCAAGGCAGGAAACAAACCCCAGGCAGGGTGCCAGCCCACTGCAGGGCACTCTCTCTCTCTCTCTCTCTCTCACACACACACACACAATCACACACACACACCCCAAACGCACGCTAGGGTCATCGCCAGTGCACCTCGCCTGCATGTCTTTGAACTGTGGGAGGAAACCCACACAGACATGGGGAGAACATGCAAACTCAACACAGGAAGGACCTGGGAAGCGAACCTGGGTCTCCTTACTGCGAGGCAGCAGCACTACCCACCATGCCGCCCCCTTAATCTTCATCTTAATAAAATGATTTATGATGTGATATGCACTGGTGAAGCAAAACATGTCACTAGCAGCAACCTCTGCAAGGTTATTGGCGTTCACTGTTGGTTCAAGCACATGCGTCCCAGCAGCCTGGTGAAACTCGCACACATTTGAGGCCTGAGCTTTCGTCTTGGGAGGACCAGAAGTCTGCATGTTTTCTAGTATTGGATCAAAATCTGAAATGGCAGAAAGCTGGTTTCCTAAGCACAAGTCCTCCCTGCCTGCCTGATTTGGCTTTCACCTTACACACTGAGCCCCCCAGTCTAACTCCTGGTCATTCCACTTTCTTTCTCTACGTGTTTATCCGTTTGATTCAAGACCGCTGGCATTGTGCCTCCAATTAGGGAAAGATCAAAATCTGTACAGGATTAAAACAATCTGTCCAATAACGCAGCACAACGGACTTCACCATTATGGCAATGCCTATTGTCTCAGTAATATCTGTTGGTTTGAAAAGCAAATCTGTATTTTATTTTCTCTTGTCGTTTTTTGGACGAGTGTCATGCACGCTATGGGGGTCTTGCTAGGCAGGCACGCCCTGTTCCCTTGGAGAACTGGAAGTGCAGTATAAGCTGTGGAGTTCATCCAAAAGTCTGCATTATAAGCAAACAGAGGATGCAAGCTTTGGCTGACTTGTTTTTTTTTTTTTTCCCCCAAATAAACTGAGCATAAAGAAGCAGCGCTGATCTGTTTAAACCCGTCTCTGTAATGTACTTTTGGCTCTGGTTTTATAGCTTGTCAGACACCCTGCTGCTGACAGATGTGTTACCATCACACCCACTTTCACAGGTAAGCTAACCCCACACTTAAAATAGTGTATTTCACATTATATAGCGCCCTAACTATCCGTTTGAGTTTATGTAACAATGCTAATGCTCTGCCTGCATCAATCCGTCTATTACACACTCACTGGCCATTTTATTAGGTACACCAGTTCAACCGCTTGTTAACACAAATATTTAATCAGCCAATCCCATGGCAGCAACTCCATTTATTTCGGCCTGTAGACTTTGTCAAGATGACCTGCTGAAGTTCAAACCAAGCATCAGAATGGGAGAGAAATGGGACTGAAGTGACTTCGAACGTGGCGTGATTGTTGGTGCCAGACAAGCCGGTCTGAGTATTTCAGAAACTGCTGATCTACTGGGATTGTCATACACAACCATCTCTAGGGTTTACAGAGAATGGCCACAAAAAGGGGAAAATGTCCAGTAAGCAGCAGTTCCCTTTGGGAATATGTCTTGTTGATGTCAGAGGTCAGAGGAAAATTTAAACTGGTTTGAGCTGATAGAAAGGCAACAGTAACTCAGATAAGCACTCGTTACAAATGAGGTATGCAGAAGAGCATCTCTGAACACACAGCATGGCAAACCTTGAAGCAGATGTGCTACAGCAGCAGGATACCACGCCAGGTGCCACTCCTGTCAGCTAAGAACAGGCAACTAGGCTACAATTCACACGAGCTCCCCAAGATTGGACAGTAGAAATGTTGCCTGGTCTGATGAGTCTCAATTTCTGTTGGGAGAGTCAGACTTTGGCATCATCAATATGAAAGCATGGATCCATCCTGCCTTGTGTCAATGGTTCAGGCTGGTGGTGGTGGTAGTGTAATAGTGAGGGGGGTGTTTTCTTGGCATACTTTGGGCCCTTTAGTACCAACTGAGCATCGTTTAAATGACACAGCCTACCTGAGTATTGTTGTCCATCCCCTTATGACCAGAGTTTGCCCATCTTCTGATGGCTACTTCTAGCAGGATAATGTGCCATGTCCCAAAGCTCCGATCATCTCAAACTGGTTTCTTGGACATGACCATGAGTCCACTGTACTCAAATGGCCTCCACAGTCACCAGATCACAATCCAGTAGAGCACCTTTGAGATGTGGTGGAATGGGAGATTTGCATCGTGGATGTGCAGCCAACAGCAACTGTGTGATGCTGTCATGTCAATATGGACCAAAATCCTGGAGGAATGTTTCCAGCACCTTGTTGAATCTACACCATGCAGGATTTACGGCACTTCTGAAGGCAAAAAGAGGGTCCAGCCTGGTACTAGCAAGGCAAGGTGTACCTAATAAAGTGCCTGGTGAATTTACATTTCATATCTTATCATATCTATCAGATACGGAGAATAGGCTGGATGTTCATCCCTTTAAAGCAGCCCATGCAGTGCAAGTCGGGCATTGGCATTAAACAGCAGGGGCATGACCAACGGTTCTCCCTGACTGGCTGACTGAAATGATAAAGCTAATCAGTGTAATCCTGACCTGGTGCTGTAGCTTTTGAGGCACGTAATCAATATGGCCTCCATCCTGAACATCACACACATGGTCTTGCCGGCACTGGCTTAGAGTTTAAATATCTTTTGTGATGGATATTTGCTATGCTTCCATTGTTTGAAATGTTCCTTGGACCCTGAGCCATGTGATGTATCCAAGTTTCATCCCCATTCATGGAACACTTGTTAAATTTCTCTCAGTTTGAATTTTTTGGCTTTACTACTAGGGTGTTGTACCGTGTTAGCCATTATGAATGTAGTGAGAAGTGAAGCAAAATGACACCTTTTATTGGCTTAACTAAAAAACATTACAATTTGCAAGATTTCGAGGCAACTCGGGCTGCTTCTGCAGGCAAGATGTAAAATGTAATGTACTTCTTGCCTGAAGAAGGGGCCTGAGTTGCCTCGAAATCTTGCATATTGCAACTTTTTAGCTTGACATTCACCTTGGAACGGAGAATATGGTGAGGTTTTGAACCACGCCGACAACATTCACAGCCATTGCTCACGTTTAATTGTTCAGAGATAATGGAGTCTGCTGCCTCGTATTGGATCTGCAGTCTCGCACCCCATCACTCTGATTCGCCATTGTAGTTTGCTTCATGGTGGCTCCATTTTCTTCTGTTGACAGTGTGCTAAAGCTGGCCAACTCTTTGGTCATCTTTGAGAGACATCTGGCCATGAAAGACTTCCAACAGTCCACCTCTTGTCTGTGTCATACAGAGCCTATTAAAAGTATTCACCCCTTGGAAGTTTTCACATTTTATTGTTAAACAACTTTGAGTCTCAGTTTTATATTATTAGACTTTTTAGCCACTGATCAGCAGAAACCACTTTTTAATGAAAAAGGGAAAACCAGGCCTATGCAAAGTGGCCTAAATTAACTACAAATATAAAATACTAAATAACTGATCACATTAAGTGTTCACCCCATTTACTGTATGTCCGTATTTAGCAGATACCCCTTTGGCAGCCATGACAGACTTGAGGCCTCTCTGACTCTCTCAGCTTTGTTCATCTCCACATTGACGTTTTTCCCCCATTTTTATAAAACTGCTCTAGCTCTGTCAGGTGTCTGTATTTAGATCTGGGGCCTCATCTATAAACAGGCATATGTATAAAAATGTTACATACGCCGGTTTCCTCGCTCACTTTGAGATGTATAAAAGCTAAAGTTGGTGTAAAGCCACACACATTTTCACGGTAGCCCCCTACCCTGCATACGCACTTTTCTGCTCAGTTTTGCAAACTGCCGGCATGCAGCGTCAAGGCAGTGCTACCCTTTCTGTGTGGTGTCCCTTTTTTTTATAGATTTGCATCCATGATGCAGGATTTATCAAACACACCGAAATTAATTGCATATTGTTTTCAAATTTAAATCACTTGTTTGTAATCATTCTGTAACAATATAACGGTGCATAGAATGGCCAAACTATTCCAACTACCATAGCAGCTTTAGTGTTGTTAGAAGACATTGCAAATGGAAGAATTAGAATAAAACGCTATTTAGAGATGATGACGATGACTGGCTTCTAAGTTGATTTCCCTGTCCTAGGGCTGTCCTCTTGGCGCTGTGTGCTGAACTGGTGCCAGCTTTACAAAGGCAGACTCTGAGGAATTGTACTCTACCTGCTCCTATGCAAGTTCTTTCCACCCTCAGGTTTTTAGCCACAGGAGCTTTTCAACGTGAACTTGCTGACTCATCAGGTATTCCACAAACATCACTGAGTCGGGCCGTGCCAGCGGTATAGGATGGTATTATCCGCTTGTCACCCAGATAGATAAGATTTCCTTACACTGTGGCTGAACATCAAAGCTCAATTTGCAGCAATGTCTGGTTTTCCAAATGTAATCGGAGCGGTCAGCTGCACGCACATTACTATTGCAACAACGCCGGACAAGTTGCATCAGCCAGGGATGAATCACCAAAAGAATGAGCTGGCATTGCCTCATATATAGCTGGAGAACTTATAAAGATGGCAGCTCTGCACAGTTGCTGCTGCTTTTTCCAACTAGTGTAGCAAAGGCAAGCAGTTCTTTTAAAAATAGCGAGTCACCTCAAATAGCCATGTTTCCGAGGCAGAGGTGTGTGAGTAGCCAATGCCCAAAGATGTGCTGGGCACAGCAACGTCATCACTGTGTGGATTTGCGTCATCGGCATGAGGGTCAGCTTTTGTGATATTGTCTGAAACAGAATAAACAGATTCCGGGCAGTGACTCGCCTTTTCAGGTCAACTTTGACATCTGACCACTTCTTTTTTTTATTTCGGGCATTGTGCAACTTACTGAACTTGATCTTCTGAGTGTCTCGGCCACGCTGTATCACTCCATCAAGTTCCTTTTTTCCGTCTTTCCTTGCCCTCTCTTCACATTCACTGAAATTCTTCTTTTTTCCATGTGCTTTTGCCATTGTCTTTTAACAAAGCATTGAATTGAAGGGGCGGCATGGTGGCGCAGTGGTAGCGCTGCTACCTCGCAGTTAGGAGACCTGGGTTTGCTTTCCAGGTCCTCCCTGCATGGAGTTTGCATGTTCTCCCCGTGTCTGCGTGGGTTTCCTCCGGGTGCTCCAGTTTCCTCCCACAGTCCAGAGACATGTAGGTCAGGAGCATTGGTGATTCTAAATTGTCCCTAGTGTGTGCTTGGTGTGTCTGTGTGTGTGTGCGTGTGTGTGTGTGTGTGTGTGTGTGCCCTGTGGTGGGCTGGCACCCTGCCCAGGGATTTGTTCCTGCCTTGCACCTTGTGCTGGCTAGGATTGGCACCAGCAGACCCCATTGACCCTGTGTTAGGATATAACGGGTTGGACAATGACTGACTGAATAGAAGGGGCTATTTATATTAATTTGCATATTCAAATATGCAAAATGCTGGAAGGAGTCAGGGTGTGGCTGTAGGTGTGTGCATGTGCGTTAAATTTCATATTCATTGAGAAATCTAAAGGAAAATGCGTGAAACTTGCCGTACGCACAGTTTTATGCATCTGGATATTTTTGTGCATATGCACATTTCCAGTTTTGTCCGTACGCCATGTTGTAGTGTGAATTCTACACATGATGTTACACATGAGGCCCCTGGACTCTAATTCAGCCACTCCAGACTGTTATCAAAAATATTTTATATTTAATTTGGACTGAAGTACAGCATGATGCTGAATTAAATTTATTGAACTCAGTGCCACTGAAAAAGGCCAGCATTGCATGGAAATATTGATATACTGTAGTGTGTTCTTGGTGTGTGTGTGTGTGTGTGTGTGCCCTGCGGTGGGCTGGCACCCTGCCCAGGGTTTGTTTCCTGCCTTGCGCCCTGTGTTGGCTGGGATTGGCTCCAGCAGACCCCCGTGACCCCGTAGTTAGGATGTAGCGGGTTGGATAATGGATTGATGGATGTAGCTTAATATAAGAAACAGAAAGTTATGGATTGACATATTGTACATTTACCGTTTGATCTTGTCAGTGTCCCTAACTAAAAACTGCCTGATCACTGAGTTAGAAAGTGTGTAATGAAAGATGCTGTTAGTAGCTTTCCTGCTGTATTCGTTCAGAGAGTCTTTGAAGTATCCTTGATGGTGTCCTCCAGATCTGATGTGACATCTCTCACACTTCATATTTTGTAAAGCTTGTGCTCAGCTGTGAAGTTTGTGTTGCGATGTGACATTCTTTACAAATATTGTCCCACCTCTGACTGCGTGTTTTATACACTTTGGTGAATGTTGAATTAAACGCTGGAAAGCATAACGCATCTGGCGGGCAGGCTGGGGCAAGGTACCTTACCTGGATGTGAAGCCAACCCATTTGGAGCTCAGGAGGAAAGACAGGGTATTCCTTACCCTGGAAGATGGCAGAAGATGCCATACTGGCATTCCGGCAGAGTCAGATCAAGGAACAATACCTGGCCGGGATCTGAGTGTGATAGAGAAACCAGGGGAGACAACTCGTCACGAATACATGCTCTCCCAATACGATAGGTGGAAGCATCCTTGGGTAGTGCTAACTGTATTGATACCCACAAGGCATGCTGGGAGCTGTAGTCCCATGGGTCAGCTTTGTTGGGTTCTGGAGGTGCCACCAGAGGGTGATGTGAGGTTCTGTGATCCCTAATTTTGGGGACTTCCATACAACCCGGAAGTGCTTCCAGCAGGCCATACCCTAGCACCAGAAGTACTCCCATAAAGGAAGCTACTCAAACTCATCCAGGCGAGTCGCAGTCTGGAGTGGAGTGGAGGCACAAGAGAGAGGACAAGACAATATTGGTAAAGAACAAACATTTAAGAACCTAAGGTACTTTCATTAAGAAAGCTGTTTTATTTGAACCCAGGGATTGTGTAGTTTGGTTGTGTTTGGGATTTAAGGTGCTGCAACGCCCCCAATAGGTCACAAGGCTAAGTTTGGTATTTCTCAAGTTGAACTTATTTCTTCATAAACGGCATATATGCATTTGCCATGTGAAATTGTGTTCTAAAGTTAAGCATTTTCTATAATTTAAAAAACTTCTCCTGCCTGCACTGGCACTTTACAATGGAGGCTATGGGGCACAGAGGAAAAGCTTGAAAACTTATCAAATGTGTCAAACCAAGACAGTTGTCACACATAGAAAAGTCCTTAATTTTTGAACTTTTGTCTGTGTGACCGAAGCATTAATGCCATTTTTTGAAATAATTACTTTGAATTGAAAAATACCAAACGTATCCTTTTAAGGAGTCCACCCATGGTTGCAGGAGCAGCAGATGTCATCAGGTGAAGTCAGCAGGACGTCTTCATGTTGGCAGTTCTCTTATCTGTTTGAGTGCTGAGACAGCGTATTTTAATTACAGAGCTTTATATTCATACAGGCTCCTTCACATTGAATTGTGATGGATTTATGAATCAATTCTTTGTTGTGAGAGCTCCTGAGAAATGAACTATTTGATAAAAGTGTGATATCGAAACCAACACACCGTCCCATCCATGTCCCACAGTTTGTCACTGACATTCTGGATCACATAAAAGCAGCTTTCAGAAACTGTCACAGATGGATGTGTTATGAAGGTCATGTCAGCATCTACTTTGTGATTTGTGGACCACTTTTTGCTCATCACCTGCTACAATCTAATCTAATTAAAGGCACAGAAAGCCCAAATAGATTACAGTTCTAAACAGATTTGCTTGATTTGTCTTTTTGAGGGCCGAATCTTGTGGCTTACAGTCCAGCCCCTGAACCAGTAGGCCCCACTGGTGCAATAACTAAACAGCAGAACTTTGAGAAAAAGAGGCGTCATCCTTCAAATCCTGACCTCGGCCGACTTCCCAAGAGGTCCCCTTTCTTTGTTGATTCTATCAGGGTCTCCAGCTGAGATCAGAAACTCGGCGGCTACTCTGTTCAGGGAAAAGAGCTGCAAACCAACCCGAGGCTAAATGGCCGTGGGCCAAAGCTGCAGACAACAAAGGACGTTAGGCCTCCGTGCTGAAGACTTCAGTGAGGGTGTGCCACTCTACCCAGACAGAGAGAGGCAAGTCATCTACATCGAGGTTCTTGAATAACAGAACCCACCCTGGTGAAATAATAAAACCAACCCCTCCTGTTCATCTGGTCTTAAGAAATCCATTAAATGCCAGTCAACAAGTTTAAAAAAAAAATATGAACAAATATATGAACAAATATGAAAAATGTAAGGAACATACCAGAGCAGAGACACAAAGGCACTCCCAGTTCGAACACGGTGCTGGATGAAGTCAGCAACCAAATTTTGAATGAGTTTCAAATATGCGTTTTGCCCAGAGGGGACTGGGCGGTCTCTTGGTCTGGAACCCCTACAGATTTTATTTTTTTCTCCAGCCTTTGGAGTTTTTTTCTGTCCACCCTGGCCATCGGACCTTACTCTTATTCTATGTTAATTAATGTTGACTTATGTTTATCTTTTATTGTGTCTTCTATTTCTCTATTCATTTTGTAAAGCACTTTGAGCTACATTTTTTTGTATGAATATGTGCTATATAAATAAATGTTGATTGATTGATTTTGAAATTGTTGGGCTTTGAGTGTTAACTGATAACAAACTTAAATGATTTGAGGTTTAGAATGCAACATAATAAAAAGTGCAAAAGGTGAAGGGGTCTGAATGCTTTTGGAAGGTCTGAAGGTACATCTGTTTGTCAGTATGAGTTGACGTTCAGTAGCTTTATGAAGTTAGAATATAACATTAACTTTAAAACAGTCTGTAACAAAGGAGGCAGGGTGGGTGGGTGAGATGGCAAAGACCTTTAATAGTGCCATTGATCATCCTAAGTCAGCTAAGTGCTGGTAACATTTTGTGCCAACTTTAGTATTTTAATGTCTTTATCTAAGCAGGTGCCATACTGGAAGGTAATTCTTATTCCAATTTGTGAGGATGGACTCCACTGACACCTGTAGACACTGCTGAGTAATTCCCCAATTGCTGGCCTCCCCTTAAAAACCATTCAGATACTGCAGTGTGTTTGAAGCAGTGCTGCGTGTCTGTGCGTTCTAACAAAGACATATAATAACACACTCCCATAAGCCTGTCTTTGTCATCCCTTCAATGGTTGTAATGACTTGCAGGTGAATGCAGACAGAGGCCATTTATCTGTTCTCATCTGTGCTGCATTTGACACCATTGATCACAACATTCTTAGAAATCACCTTAGTCAATGGGTGGGCCTCTCTGGCAGGGTACTAAATTGGTTTGAATCCTACCTGGCAGGTACGAAATTCTTTGTTAGTTGTGGTAATTATACTTCGATGACACATGATATCCTATATGGTGTTCCACAAGGCTCTATCCTGGGTCCGCTGCTCTTTTCAATCTACATGCTTCCGTTAGGTCAGAGTATCTCGGGGCACAACGTGAGCTACCACAGCTATGCTGATGACACGCAGCTGTATTTATCAATAGCACCTGATGGCCCCGACTCTCCTGATTCACTAACACAATGTCTTACTTGTGGTCCTAAATGGATGAATAGTAATTTTCTCAAGCTATATAAAGAGAAAACAGAAATTGTAGTGATTGGCAATGATGGATATAATGAGGTTATTAGAAACTAGCAAAATACCCGCGCTTCGCAGTGGCGAAGTACTGCCTTAAAATTTTCATTAAGAAAAAAAGTAAACATTTTTAAACTGAGGGAAAATATGCAAATAATTATTTGTTAAGGATCTCTTGGTATACCACGTTGTCAGTTCGGCACTCCAGTTGTAATATGACCAAGCTGTGCACTGAGCTTACTCTTGAGCATGCAACGTACAGTTGGCCATGTGAAAAGTAATCCTGTCTCAAATCAATGCCAACCTTTTGTAGGGTTTGTCCCTGAGACTTATTAATTGTCATTGCAAAGCAAAGCCTTACTGGAAATTGAAGGCGTTTGAATTGAAATGGCAGATTAGATGGTATAACGGGAATGCAAGGAATAAAAACTCTCTCACCTGAGGCACTGCCAATAAAAATAGTTGCCCTAATTAGGTTCTTTTGCAGACACGTGACCTGAAGTCTCGTGCCGTTACAAAGTTTCGGTGACTGTAAGTTTCTCTGTAACATTATTGGTGCCCCAACCTTCAAAATGAGATTATGATCAGGAGTGCCTGGAGGATTCAGAGTGTGGAGAAACTCTACCGGATAGTGCACCACGTCTTCCACTTCTACAACTGAATCCACAGACTGATATGTTTTCGGTTGTGAAGGTAGTTCTTGAAGTAAAATGTGGTTTATAGTCGTAGTCATGTCATTTCTTGGTGTCAGGATAGCTCTCTCCCTCATCCATGACATGTCGTTTTCATGGAGATTTCAAATGTGTACTGTTTTGTCAGATTCATAATTTATGTTTGGGTCGTACGCAAACCCACAATTGGCTTTTTTGAGCCAAACCTGTTGTTTTCGTATGAGCCACTTTTCATTATTGGGATTGTACTTAGAAACAGAAGCTCTATGAACTTGTGGATTTGCCTGTGAGTATTTAGCGACAGCGTGTCTATTAACTTGTGGATTTTTCTGCAAGTATTTGTTGGCAGCGGCACAAAGTTGTTTCCGTCTAGCTGCATCAGAAAATGTACCACGACGTCTGACACGTCTCCTTTTTACTGTTTTCTCACAGCTTGGATTGCTGCTGTCATAATCGTTTTGAGTTTCATGGTTTGTTTCAATTACGACAGTATTTGCAGGATTTGTGTTGAAGTGACATTCGGCATCTGTCAAGCGTTGTAAGCATACAACCGGTTTCATCGATAACTTAACATCCAGCTTTTGAGAGTTTAAACATTCATAAACATCAAAGTGTCCACTACTGAAACCGTCACCTGTGAATTTAAGATGTTTAAGAGGCATTGGTGGTTGTCCCGAGGTGTAAAATATTTGGCCATTTCGGTACACTTGAAAGCGACAACCGAACAATTCAGCGGCAGCCATAAACTCACATGCAGAACCATAGGTGAAGGGCTTAAGCATTTCACTCTTCTAGTGCTCCTGTGTAGTATAATTATCTCCTGTACCGTCCACACCTTGAACCTGTCCCAGTCATTCAGTACATAAGACACAATGTTCCTCCGGATATCAAGAGGGAGCCTGATATGGCCGTGCAATATATAACACAGAGAATGGAAAAGGTAGGTGCCATCTCTGGACATTGAAACCACTCGGCAAGTGACAGTTCTTTGATCGATGGTGATCACCTCGATAGACATGTTATTGGGGGAACGGTTGGAACGATAAAGCAATTGGGTACCTGAACAATGTAAAGTAAGTCTAAAATACCTACACAATAACTATAATCTTAACAAACGAACAATAAAACAGCGGAGAAGCCGTGAATTAAATAAAAAGATGCAGTTATCAGCAGGGAGACGTGAATACTGTGGCGAACCAAGGAAAGGAATGAAGAGAGCGCAGCGAAGGACGGCCATATATGGGCAGGCAGTCAATTATGTGGGAGGCGTTGGGATGGGGAACCCAACGCCGCCTCACACGGCGACTGAGCTGCAGGCTATGGACATATATATATACGTAAGTAAGATTCAGTTATGATCGTTCCGCATAGAATTTCGAAATGAAACCTGCTTAACTTTTTTAAGTAACCTGTAAGGAATGAGCCTGCCAAATTTTAGCCTTCTACCTACACGGGAAGTTGGAGAATTAGTGACATTGGAAAGTTCAATATGGCGGCCGACAGTGGCGTCATACCATTGAAATAAGTACGTACATCGGTTTCGGTTAGCGCAGGGAAGCCGCCTACCAAATTTCGTGAAGGTGGGGCCATAAATAAGAAAGTTCAACATGGCAGATGTTGTCGACCGTTATCGACCGTTATGACCGTTACGTGTAGAATTTCGAAATGAAACCTGATTAACTTTTGTAAGTAAGCCGTAAGGAATGAGCCTGCCAAATTTCAGCCTTCTACCTACACGGGATTTTGGAAAATTAGTGATGAGTCGGTGAGTGAGTGAGTGAGTCAGTCAGTGAGGGCTTTGCCTTTTATTAGTATAGATAAACTTGATGCATTAGAATTAAAAGTCAAAATGGAGGTAAAGAATTTAGGGGTGTTGACTGTAACCTGAATTTTAAATTGCATATTAATCAGATCACTAGGACAGCATTTTTCCATTATTCCAGAAATATAACAAAGTTAGACCTCTTATATCACTGAAAGATGCTGAGAAATTAATTCACACTTTTGTTTTCAGTCGACTAGATTACTGTAACGCACTTCTCTCAGGACTACCCAAAAAAGACATAAATCGTTTGCAACTAGTGCAGAATGCAGCTGCTAGAATCCTAACTAGGAAAAGAAAATCCGAGCACATTTCTCCAGTTTTGATGACACTACACTGGTTACCTGTGTCATTCAGAATTGACTTTAAAATCCTGCTTATGGTTTACAAAGCCTTAAATAATCTCGCCCCATCTTATATATCGGAGTGTCGTACACGTTATATTCCAAATCGTAACCTTAGATCTTCAAATGAGTATCTGCTTAGAATTCCAAGAGCAAAACTTAAAAGAAGTGGTGAGGCGGCCTTCTTCTGTTATGCACGTAAAATCTGGAATAGCCTGCCAATAGGAATTCGCCAGGCTGATACAGTGGAGCACTTTAAAACACTGCTGAAAACACATTACTTTAACATGGCCTTCTCATAACTTCATTTTAATTTAATCCTGATACTCTGTATATTCAATGAACTATCATAACTATTCATGGTGGCTCTAAAATCCGTACTGACCCCTATTCTCTCTTTTGTTTCATTTCCCAGTTTTCTGTGGTGGTGACCTGCGCCACCACCACCTGATCAAAGCACCATGATGTTCCTACATTGATGGATTAAAAGCCAAAAGTCTACATGACCATCACCATCAAGTCCTTCCGTGAGAACCCTAAATACAAAGAGGACTGTTTCATTTATGTGAGGTAGAATGCCCAGGGGGGCTGGGCGGTCTTGTGGCCTGGGACCCCTGAAGATTTTATTTTTTTCTCCAGCCGTCTGGAGCTTTTTTTTTTTTTTCTGTCCTCCCTGGCCATCAGACCTTACTCTTATTCTATGTTAATTAGTTTTGTCTTATTTTAATTCTTACTTTGTCTTTTTTTTCTCTTTTCTTCATCATGTAAAGCACTTTGAGCTACATTATCTGTATGAAAATGTGCTATATAAATAAATGTTGTTGTTGTTATTAGGAAGAGGATGCATTTTAAGGTCCTCCGCCTCTGAGGTGGCTCTGAGGCTGGGGATCTGCAGCAATCGGAAGGTTGACGGCTTGAATTCCGTAAGCACCAGAAGTGACTCTACTCCGCTGGGCGCTTGAGTAACGACCTTAACCTCCAATTGCTCTATCCTGGGTATGATGTTATTCTGCATCCAGTCCTGCAAGCAGGTCCTCCAGCTTACAGGGAAAACTTTGGGGTTGGTGGCAGGACTGACACTCCAGTTATAGTAAATAATAAAAAAACTCGCACTATTCAGAGCGGTGCTGAGGTGTCACCTGCCTCACTCGGGTCCCAATCCATCGTGTGGCAAAGTGCTATCAGCGCATGCTCCCAACCAACCTCATATACAAGTGAGCTCCCGGTCCTGTTCATCTCCTTAATCCGCTCACTTCACTGAGAATGTGTTGTTTGTCACATAGCTATGCACTCCTCACCACATGTAAACTGAAGAGCTTCTCGTAACTTGGAAATTCTACCATCTCTTTGAACACCAGAAGATGACTCTGCTCAGGTTACAGATAGGAAATTTGAAATCCTCAAGTGACACACCACGCCAGGCTGGGTGACTTCTGGCCCCCTGCTTCCATGTTCAGCTGGGGCCTCGTGTATAAACAGTGTGTACGCACAGAAATGTTGCGTAAGAACTTTTCCATGTTCAAATCGTGATGTATAAAACCTACACTTGGCGTAAAGTCACGCACTTTTCCACGGTACCTTATACCTTGTCGTACGCAAGTTCTCCGCTCGGTTTTGCAGACTGGCGGCACCCAGCGTCAAAGCAGTGCTACTGTTCCTGTGTTTACTCATTATTTTCCTGACGCGGCTTTATAAATACACAGAAACTAACCGCATATTGTTTATTAGTGTAATGCATCTGATTGTAATTAACACGTAACAATATAATGGTCCAGGGAACAGCCATAGTATTCCAAATACCATAACTGCTTTAGCGTTGTTACTCTCACTTCTCCTTCTTCTTCTTCTTTTTCTTCTTTCAGCTCCTCCCGTTAGGGGTTGCCACAGCGGATCATCTTTTTCCATATTACTCTCACTGCACCACTCGGAGTATTTATATCACTGTATCTGAGTGTGAATCACAGCAGCAGCTGATCGGAAAGAGAAGTATCGGTATACAGCTTCAAGTACACGCTACCTCAGCCACTGCAAAACGTTTTAAAGCCTTTCCTGTACGGACCTCACGGTTCAGAAACAGTTTAATCCCAAGAATTTTAAATGCACTCAATCAATTGCTCCTTGTAGAACTGTTTGTACTTATAAGTACAATCACCCCACTGTAAACTTGCACTACAGTTATAATATCTCACAACCTGGGCCACTTTATAAAGCGCGTATTTACATATGATGACGATATCATTTTTAAGGTGAAATGCAGCAAAATATGTTTATTAAATTATACAGATAAAACTGTAACTTCATTTAAATAATCTATATTCTTCACTGCGAGTGTCGTGAAGGATAGAATAATTAAACATGTACTATGAAGATATTTCAATGTTCCTTAAACGCTTTTGAAGAATCGGCTCTAAGCTTACAGATGGCTTAACGTCTATTACAGAGCTGATTGTGTGGCGATCGGTTACTTGGGGAAAGAAAAGCAAGGACTGCAGTGACGGCTACGCCAATATATATTGAATATAAAACAGAAAGAGAAAATAACAACACAGCTAAAAACGCAGCTACAAATTTCGGCAAAAGTTAAATGCTTGTGTCATGAGCACAAGGCAGCTATGCAGTGTCTGCAACGGATGTGGCCATCCACCGTGCATAAGCTACCTTACTGACATTGGCGGGCGAAGGAGCCAGCCACCGATTCTTCCTCTGCCCAGTGCCACCACAAGCCTAGAGCCGCCCCTGAGTACTGCTGCAATAAATTATTTCATTGAAGGTCGCACACAATCAATGCTCCCTGAAACTCATGTTTAATAACGTGCTTTAACTCCTCTCACCATGAAAATGGTATCACGTATATATCGCAGTATTTTAGTTATTCAGAGAGCTGTAATATCACGAATGTAATGGATTCTGTGTCCAGTTGGAGGAAGAGAGCGGTTTAAGAAGCAAGTAGTGATTCACACGCACAGAGCACATAGAAGATCAAATACAAAACAAAGCATTTAACGTGCTACTTTAGTACGATGGGATTTGAGAAACTAGTAAATTAAACGATTTAAAGATGAAGTTTATGATGTTCTACTTTAATGACAAAAATAAACTACGTGATTAAAGTGGAAATGTCGAGATTGAAGTTGACATTTCGTGCTTTTTCTCCACCGTGTGCCTTTTTTTCTCTGTACGCTAATAAGCTTTCATATGACACTCAGACAGTGGGCTTACAACTCTTCTTTTCACGGCAACTTTGATATGTGACTTCTTTTTTATTTCCGGCACTGTGCGATTTTGTAAACGTGAGCTTTCAAGTTTCTCCAACACGCTATGTCACTCGATCAACTTCCTTTTGTTGATTATACCACGGTTTATTTGAACAAATCGTATGTTTTTCCTTTGCCTCCACTTGGTATTCGCTGAAATTCTTATATTTTCCCCGTGCTTTTCCCATTATACTTTCATAGAAGGCTGCGCTTAAGGGCGATTTATGTTCATTTGCATATTCAAAGAGGCGTAATTCTGGGAGGATTTGGGGCATTACATAAAGCGCGTGCACGAGCGTTAGTTTTCACGCTGATTGGGATTTATGTAGCAGAAGAACGTGGAAGTTGGAGTACGCACAGATTCCTGCATCTGGATTTTTCTGTGTGTAAGCACATTTCGGCTTTTGTGCTTATGCCATGTTATAGTGCGAGATCGACGCACGGCGTTATACATGAGGCCCCAGGCGTTTAAAATCCTCAAAGCCATCAATAAAGTAGTGTAGATCCAACTACACTCAGCTGTAAGGTGAATCACATACTCGAGGACATCAGTGGACGGTAAGGGGAAGTGCATTTCAAACTGACACCAGGAAGCACATCTTTACACAAAGAGTTATGGGAACAAATTACTGAGACATGGAGTTGAAGCACGGGCGGCATGGTGGCGCAGTGGGTAGCGCTGCTGCCTCGCAGTTAGGAGACCTGCGTTCGTTTCCCAGGTCCTCCCTGCGTGGAGTTTGCATGTTCTCCCCATGTTTGCATGGGTTTCTTCCCACAGTCCAAAGACATGGAGGTTAGGTGCATTGGTGATCCTAAATTGTCCCTGGTCCCTGCCTGGGGTTTGTTCCTGCCTTATGCCCTGTGTTGGCTGGGATTGGCTCCAGCAGACCCCTGTGACCCTGTGTTAAGATGTAGCAAGTCGGACAATAACTAACTGACTGGAGTTGAAGCAGAAACCTGGACAACCTTTAAGAAGAATCTGGGTGAGATACTGGGGCAGCTTAGCTGTTAACTAAACCTGATGGGCTGAATGGTCTCTTCTTGCCTATTAAATTTCTTATATTCTTATATTCATGTAATGTTCTGCATACACGTTATGTTTTATTTGGCTGTTAATTACGTTTTAATTTAATTAAACCCATCTAAGATGGGTTGAAACCTAAGCAATCAACATAGACCTCAGCATTGACGTTTTTCATTGCAACACCTATTTGAATATATTTGTGTAATGCATGTAAATAATAAAGTGCATTGCATTTTTCATTCTAACAGACAGCCATCACAAACATTAGCTCTGCTTTTTCCATTCCCATACCAAATGGCATATGACAGAGACATGGCAATCAGACAGACATACAGATACTTGTCCTTTTATTAAGGTGGATTGTTTTAATATATTTCAGTGTTTTATTCAGGTTTTATTTCTTGAGATGATAGGTTATTTAATGTGCTATTTAAATATTTGTTTTATTATTACTATTGTAATCGAGAGATAATTCCTATGGCTTGTCCTGGGTTTTCTCACAGTAGGATGTGCCCGGTATTCTTCCAGATAGGGGTATCTGGGGGTGTCCTATGTACCCCCAGCTGGCTGCTCTCAGGCTCGACACGCGGGTTCTCATTAATAGCTTGTCAAACATTAGCAGATTGCTTTACTGAACTTTGTCCTTTGTGGCCCACTGTTGTTTTTTTTAGTTTCCTGCCTGTCATAAATTCTGTGGCACTAATGTTTGTGTAAACTGCTGTTCTGTTTAGTTTTATGTTTAAAAAGATGAATGTGCCAGGCCTCAGTGAGACTTCACTCTTTAAACAGAATCTCAAAGCTCGATTTCCGTTTGAAAGTGGGAGTGTGAGCCAACCGCAGCAGATACCACACACTTACACGGGGGCCTGTCCGTACAGGAGCTGCAACACCCTCAGCACACCCACCCAACTCCTGCACCCTCCATGCCAACTCACAGACTTTAGAAACCGCCTGGGTGACATACTGAGACGACTGAAACGTTAACTCGCCAAATACCCCTGAAGGACTGATTCTTTGTTCTTATGTTTTTTTACATTTGTGCGTTCTAACTGCACTTCACAGAACTGCATGCCAGTGATGCCAATGGTAATAGCCCACGCATTTTTGTAACCTGTTAATTGCGTTGCTGGGCAGCAAGGAGCTGGAGCCCACACCCACAGCATCAGGGGTAGGAAAGGAGCCAATGCCTCTCCTCAGCTCCCAAAAAGCGAAATAAAACCGAGTGTCCCAAGAACTGTGGAGCACAAACTCACAAATAAGCCTGCTTTAAAAGTCCATAAGTAAGAAGTACAATAAAGTTATGAATCTGGCATATTGTGTTTGTTTTTATTTGCATTCGTGAACACTAGAAAGTCACACCTTATGTGAGGATTAGCACGAAAAGTCAAAAAAATCGTGTGTAGCTGCCTCATCATATTGTAACAATCCGGAATAGAATAATGAAGTAGCATTGCGAGGACACTGGCGCAGTAGGTGACCTGTAAAATGACTGATGGTTACTCCAACGCTGAAACTGCCTCCAGTTCTGCCATCACCAGTCCGATCCTCCACTGCTCCTTTCATGTTGTGCCAGTGACCTTTGTGTGCCTCATCCACTGCCTGCACATTCCTGTCATTGTTCCTTCTTCACATGGCTCACTTGGGGCGAGGGGCGACACCATCTGCGCTCGCTTCCTCCTACTTTGAGAGACGATCCTTCTCGAGATTTGACAGAGATGTTGTACCCAGGGGGCAGCATGGTGGCGCAGTGGATAGCGCTGCTGCCTCACAGTTAGGAGACTCGGGTTCGCTTCCCAGGTCCTCCCTGTGTGGAGTTTGCATGTTCTCCCCGTGTCTGCGTGGGTTTCCTCCAGGCGGTCTGGTTTCCTCCCACAGTCCAAGACATACAGGTTAGCTGGGTTGGCGATTCTAAATTGGCCCTAGTGTGTGCTTGGTGTTTGTGTGTGTACTGTGGTGGGTTGGCTTCCTGCCTTGTGCCCTGTGTTGGCTGGGATTGGCTCCAGCAGACCCCCGTGACCCTGTGTTCGGATTCAGTGGGTTGGAAAATGTATGGTTGGATGTTGTACCCAGGCTAGCAGACTTAAGCAGTGGAGCGGGGCTCATACCTTCTGATCTTTAAGCGTCTGATCATCTCTCCATCTGTCTCACACACACCCACCCATTAGATGGCTCTGCCTCTTCTGACGGTCCGTGGACCCCTTTGTAGCATCTCTCCCTGGCCTGTGTGGCCCCATAAGAATTTCCATTCCAAAAATGCCACTGAGCACACAGAATCTACAGAACTATACGTCCCCTTGGGAGTTTTCACAAAATTATAATTACGTATAAAACATTCAATTGCAGCCGTGGGTTAAATTGAGCTTTTTTGACACTGAGCAACAGAAAAAGAATCTCTAAAGTCAAAGTGCAAATAGATCTCTGCAAAGTGGTGTAAATTAATTATAAATATTGTGAAAGGACTCCACACAAAACAGAGAAAGGTTTGGGGGCAGCCGCCCGTATACTTGAGATAGGCTGCCAAAACGGACGCTCGTGGTTCAAAATGGTACAAGTCTTAACAGACAACAGTCCAACACAGAATAGTACGGACAGGCAAACATGGAGGTTTTAAAGCCGGGCAGGGGAAGTGATGTCATCAAGTTGTAAGAACACTAGGGGTCGCTGTCCCTCTCTTAACCCAACAGACAGACGCACAGGATAAAAGCACCAAGACGTTTTTTTAATGCTTCTTCCTTTAATCAGTGCCTCCAAAGCACCCGAGCCACAATAAACAGGCAATACCACAATAATAATCACAAATCTCTCCTCCACACCTCCCAGTAAGCTCTGTCCTCTACCTGCCAACTCCGGCTCGCTTGCTAGGTCTCCACCAGTCCTTTATATAGTCCTTGACCCAGAAGTGCTTCTGTCCTTCTGTCCCTGTGACTTTGGAGTACTTCTGGGTTATGTAAACAGTAGGGACTCCCCAGTCTCCCTGCAGCATCTCCTGGTGGCACCCACGGTACCCAGCAGGGCTGTGTTGCAGAACTCCAAGTCCCATAGTGACCTGTGGGCATCCAGGGCACCGCTGCAGTCCAGGGAAGCTGCTATCTATCGTCCTGGGGGAGGCAGTGTCCCTGATAAGCTGTCTTCCCCCATCCTTCCGTTACAGGGGCGTCCTGCCTGGGATAAACTGCCGGCCGCCCCTTACAAAGTCCAGGCGAAATTTCCCATGATTGCTCTGCTGATGAAAAAGAGGAAGGATCCTTGCAATCTGCCACCTCTGGTTTGGCATGGAATTATCCCTTTGTGAGCCCTACAGCTGCCTCCTATGCACAAGTGTGGGACAATGTGAAACAAACCATAATCGCTCACATCAGTATTCTCTTCCTTCATGTCAGTATTTAGTAGGAGCCCCTTTGGCAGCCATGACAGCCTTCAGTCTCTGTGCGCAGGTCTAGCTCCGTCATCTGGCTATTTTTTCTGCACTTGTCTTTGCCAATCTGCTCAAGCTCTGTCATGGAGATTGTGAGCAAACAACCTTTTTCAAATCCTGACACAAATTCCCAATTGGATTGAGGTCTGAACTCTGACTCGGCCACTCCAGGACATTAACACTGTAGTTTTAAAATCATTACTTTGTAACTTTGGCTTTATGCTTGAGGTCATTGTCTTCATACAGTACAATACAATACAGTTTATGTTTGTATAGCCAAAAATCACACAAGAAGTGCCGCAATGGGCTTTAACAGGCCCTGCCTCTTGACAGCCCCCCAGCCTTGACTCTCTAAGAAGATAAGAAAAAACTCCCAGAAAACTCTTGTATGGACAAAATGGCAAAAACCTGGGAAAGGCAGTTCAAAGAGAGACCCCTTTCCAGGTAGGTTGGGCGTGCAGTGGGTGTCTAAAAAAGGGGGTAAATACAATACAATACACAGAACAGAACACAAGTAATCCTGAATATAATAGAAATATTACAAGTACAGAGAAGAATTCAACAGAAGATGATATCACATAATACGATTTGGATTTGTTTAGAGTCCTGGGGCCTCACGTATAACGCCGTGCGTCGAACTTGCACTATAACATGGCGTAAGCACAAAAGCCGAAATGTGCTTCCGCACAGAAAAATCCAGATGCAGGAATCTGTGCGTACTCCAACTTCCACGTTCTTCCGCTACATAAATCCCGATCAGCGTGAAAACTAACGCCGTGCACGCTTTATGTAACGCCCAACTCCTCCCAGAATTACGCCTATTTGAATATGCAAATCAATATAAATCGCCCTTAAGCGCAGCCTTCTGTGAAAAGACAATGGGAAAAGCACGGGGAAAATATAAGAATTTCAGCGAATACCAAGTGGAGGCAAAGGAAAAACATACTATTTATTCAAATAAACCGTGGTATAATCAACAAAAGGAAGTTGATCGAGTGACATAGCGTGTTGGAGAAACTTGAAAGCTCACATTCACAAATCGCACAGTGCGGAAATAAAAAGAAGTCACATATCAAAGTCGCCGTGAAAAGAAGAGTTGTAAGCCCACTGTCTGAGTGTCATATGAAAGCTTATTAGCGTACAGAGAAAAAAGGCACACGGTGGGGAAAAAGCACGAAATGTCAACTTCAATCTCGACATTTCCACTTTAATCACGCAGTTTATTTTGTCATTTAAGTAGAACATTATAAACTTCATCTTAAAATCGTTTAATTAACCAGTTTCTCAAAATTACATCGTAATTAAAGTAGCACGTTAAATGCTTTGTTTTGTATTTGATCTTCTATGTGCTCTATGTGTGTGAATCACTACTTGCTTCTTAAACCGGCTCTCTTCCTCCAACTGGACACAGAGTCCATTACATTTGTGATATTACATCTCTCTGAATAACTAAAATACTGAGATGTATACGTGATGTCATTTTCATGATGATAGGAGTTAAAGCACGTTATTAAACATGTGTTTCACGCGCAGTGATTGTGTGCGACCTTCGATTAAATAATTTATTGCAGCAGTACTCGGGGGCGGCTCTAGGCTTGTGGTGGCACTGGGCAGAGGAAGAATCGGTGGCCCCTTCACCCGCCAATGTCAGTAAGGTAGCTTATGCACGGCGGATGGCCACGTCCGTTGCAGACACTGCATAGCCGCCTCGTGCTCATGACACAAGCATTTAACTTTTGCCAAAATTTGTCGCTGCGTTTTTAGCTGTGTTGTTATTTTCTCTTTCTGTTTTATATTCAATATATATTGGCGTAGCTGCCCCTGCAGTCTTTGCTTTTCTTTCTCCAAGAAACCGAAGAAGGTGCAGTGAGAGTAACAACACTAAAGCAGTTATGGTATTTGGTATACTATGGCTGTTCCCTGGACCATTATATTGTTACAAGTTAATTACAAATTACAATCAGATGCATTACACTAATAAACAATATGCGGTTAGTTTCGGTGTATTTATAAAGTCGTGTCAGGAAAATAAGGTGTAACCACACAGGAACAGTAGCACTGCTTTGACGTTGGGTGACGCCAGTCTGCAAAACCGAGCGGAGAACTTGCGTACGACAAGGTATGAGATACCGTGGAAAAGTGCGCGGCTTTACGCCAAGTGTAGGTTTTAAACATCACGATTTGAACGTGCAAAAGTTCTTACGCAACATTTCTGTACGTACGCACCGTTTATACATGAGACCCCTGGAGATTTCAGCCATCAAGCTGCCTCCACCTGTTGGCCATTTCACAGGTGAGTCAGCCCTGGGCCAGCCAATCTGATGAAAGGACCCCTCTACCCCATGATTCCTGCAATCCTCCATCAGAGATGACTTTACCTTAGGCAGGCAGAACAACTTGGAAGGTTGTACAAGTAATACAAGTAAGTCGGACCTTGGCCATTTAATGCTTTATATGTTAAAAGGAGGATTTTGAAATCTCATATGTGACACTGGCTTACTCTTTTTCATTCTTTTATTATGTTGCGCCGAGTGTGTTGTCTGCACAGTCTCTCCAATCTGAGCCACTATAGCTTATGACTCCGTTAAAGTTGCCATAGCTCTCTCCTCCCTCATCTTTTTCTTGCGTGGTCACTCAGTTTTTGTGGACGGACATATCCAGGCAGATTTCCAGGGGTGCCATACTGTATGCATTTCCTCATTGTTCATTTAACTTGAAGCCAAGGGATTTTCAGCGACATGAACATTTCATTGTCTCCCCACCCTCACCCATCCATGGCATTGTTTTTGGTGTTTTTTAGTTTTCATGTTGTAAGTTAGGCCATCATACTGACTCACCACAAGTTGGTCCTACCACATAACGATGGATCAATAAAGTATCTATCTATCTATCTATCTATCTATCTATCTATCTATCTATCTATCTATCTATCTATCTATCTAACGAGTATTTAGACTACAATCAACTGAAACCCCAGACAGATGACCTCCATTGAACTAACTATGGGAGCTCTGAAACCAACTGGCAGCACCAGTGACGATTTAGGGGTGTCACATTAGAGTGGGTGAGTACTTTATGTTTTATGTTTGTAATTAATTGTAATTCTATGTAGTGGTGTGCTGGGGAGGCAGCATAAAGAAAAGGGACACCTCACGCCTGGACAAACTGGTGAGCAAGGCAGGCTCAATTGTAGGCACGGAGCTGGACAGTTTGACATCCATGGCAGAGCGACGGGCGCTGAGCAGGCTTCTGTCAATCATGAAGAATCCACTGAACAGGATCATCTCCAGACAGAGGAGCAGCTTCAGCGACAGACTGCTGTCACCGTCCTGCTCCACTGACTGACTGAGGAAACCCCACACTATGCGACTCTTCAATTCCATTATACAAAGTTATTGTCTGTCTATTATACTTGCATTGTTATCACTCTTTAATTTAATATTGTTTTTTATCAGTATGCTGCTGGTGGACTATGTGAATTAGTATCTATCTATCTATTATATAGTGCCTTTCATATCTATCTATCTATCTATCTATCTATCTGTCTATCTATCTATCTATCATATAGTGCCTTTTCTATCTATCTATCTATCTATCTATCTATCTATCTATCTATCTATCTATCTATCTATCTATCATATAGTGCCTTTTCTATCTATCTATCTATCTATCTATCTATCTATCTATCTATCTATCTATCTATCTATCTATTAATTTAGACCATTTTTCAGAGATCTTTTTCCACATTGACATTAAAGAGTCCTTTTCTGCTGGTCAGTGTTGTTGGAAAAAGTCGAATGGCATCCATTGTGATGCAATGTTATATAAAAGGAAAATGAGAAAACATCCAAGGGAGTGAAAAATTTTAATGTCAAAATTCACCCAATTCTTTACACTATAATAATACTGTCAAGGTTCTGGCACTAGCAGTAGCATGGAAGAGCAGGAAACGGAAACAGCAGCAGCGCCCAGACAGGAAAAGATAGCGGAGTGAACTGGCGGACTGTTATTCAAAAGAGCAGTGCCAGCCATAGCGGGGGGGCCTATAAAAGGCCAGTTGCTGAGTGAGAGGTCCTTCTTTGGAGAGCAAGCTACAAAGGAGCAGCACAAATGAGTCAAAATCCACTGGGTCATTGTGGGCTGACACTGAGTTCATTTCTTAAACAGCTTCTGTGGGTGCTTCACTGGTTAGGACGGCCATTATTCAGAGGACATTCTCTGTGTGGATTTTGCATTTGCTCCCCAAGTCTGTTTTAGTTTCCTTCCTGTCTTCTAGTTTATTTGGTGGTTCAGATTGTCTCCAGCGTGTCTGAATGTGTGTTGTACATCAGTGCTTGTGATGGACTACCGTTTCGTGTGTCTGGGGTCATCTCCAGTCCTCTCTTTCCCAGAAATGCTTTAAGAGGCTTTGTGAATGTTGTGTTAAGTTACACTTCCCGTTACTGCTTTGTGTTTAGACATTCTCTCAAATATTTGCTATCATAACAAAAAAAGGCAAAAATGTTGAACTAACATTGTTATCCTTAGGGCCACTAAGAAATAAAAACCATGATGGTGATGATGATGGCAAGTGTGGCACCCTAAAGAAGAAAATAATGGCTTCTGCGTGTAATGATGATAGAGGGATGGCACTTTTTTCCTTTAACATGTTTTCATTTTTTAGATATATCTGTTTTGTTTTAAGATCAAAGGCAACATGGAGGTGCAGTGGTAGCACTGCTGCCTCGCAGTAAGGAGACGTAGATTTCCTTCCCAGGTTCTCCCTGAATGCAGTCTGCATGCTCCCTTAATGTCTTGGTGGGTTTCCTCCCACAGTCCAAAGACAAGCAGGTTAGGTAGATTGGTGATCCTAAAATGGCCTCTTTGTGTGTGTGTGTGTGTTCGCCCTGCAATGGACCGGCACCCTGACCAAGGTTTGTGCCCTATGCTAGGTGTGCTAGGTGGGTTAGGCTCCAACACCCCCACATGACCCTGTTCAGGACTAAGTGGGTAAGACAATGACTGATGACTGTCTGACTGCTCTAAGATTATATATTTATAATGTAGGTTTATAGGGGGTCCAGAGACATGAGGGTCTAGCCTATCCTGGACTCTCCAGCTCACACAGAATCCCAAAATAAACTCTGCCTCTGACCTCTCCGCCAAAATTGCTAAGTGTTAGTGAGGCATTAATGTGTTAGAGGCCTCTTAATGGGAAAAGGTAGGAGTCCATGTCAAAACTGAGACTGGTAGGAGACATGATGGATGATCCACCAAATTCAGTCCCATGGCTGGCTGGAGAAAGAAGACAAAATCCAACCCTGAAAAAAAAACTGTTTTTGCTACAGGAACATTGAGAATACAAAACTCAAACCCACATCAGCAAAGCAATAAGGGCACAATGCATGATATACATATGACAGGACCGGGGGGAAGCCATCAGGAAGCCCAATTTATAGCCCAAGGTCAGGTCAGGTTGTGGAGCGTGCATTGCTACAGCACGTTGTTGTACCCACCACATGAAGAAAAAGCTCAGGATCCGAGGCAGACATGCGGTCCAGTCCCACTCCTCGGAAATGACCATCTATCTGTGTTACGTGGACGACCCCTTGGCCTGGCCTAGCCACTCAGGTACCCAACTATGAAGATCTTACGAGCTGGATCACCCTCAAGGAATCGCACCACATGGCTGTAGTGCCGTAACTGAAGCTCCCTCACAATGCAGGTAATGCGCCTCATTCAGGACTCCATGAGCAACACAAAGTCAAACCAGCGGTACCCAAGGATTCCCAGAAGGCACAGTACCAAAGGAGTCCAGTCTTCGTCTCAGGTCACTGGATAGCGTCCATGTTTCGCAACCATATAGCAAGACAGGAAGTACCAGGACTCTAAAGACTTGGACCTTCGTCCTTTTGCATAGATATCAGGAGTGTCACACACCCCTTTCCAGCAACCTCATGACCCCCCATGCTCTCCCAATCCGTCTACTGACTTCATAACAAGAGTCACCAGAGACATGAATGCCACTGCCAAGGTAAGTAAACCTCTCAACAAGGTCAACACTCTCTCCACTGACAGACACACTGCTAATTGTTATTGTGGCCAAGAGGTCATTAAAGGCCTGGATCTTGGTTTTTATCCAGGACACTTGCAAGTCCAGACACTCAGACTCCTCGCTCAGTCTCTCAAGCGCCCTGATCAGAGTTTCCATTGAGTCAGCGAAGATCACAGCATCGTCAGCAAAGTCAAGATCAGTGAATCTTTCTTCACCAACAGATGCCCCACAGCCGCTAGACCCCACGACCTTGCCCAATACCCAGTCCATACAAGCACTGAACAGAGTAGGAGCAAAACAGACCCCTGTTCAACTCCAGAATCAACTGGGAAAAACGCAGAGGTCTTGCCTCCATTCTGCACAGCACTCACAGCACCAGTGTACAGGTCGGCCATGATAGCCAGCAACCTCGAGGGGATCCCTGGAACCCTCAGGATGTACACAAGGCAGCTCGATCAACTGAGTTGAATGCTTTGCGAAAATCGACAAAGGCTGCAAAGAAACTCCATGAGAACCCTCAAAGCCAGGATGCGGTCGATGGTAGACTTCTTAGGCGTAGCCCGAGGAGAGCTCAAACATTGCGTCGTGTTGCCAAAAACTACCCCAATACCTGACACAGACAAAGCTGTCACACTGGAAAGCAGGGGGAAGCAGTGAGAGCGATGGATTAGGTTCATATCATCGAAGAGTAATTGAGTGGTGTATATACAATAGAACACCTGGGGGTGTCCCCCACCAGAGATTTTAGATTGATAAAGTACATATAAAGGTACAGATCAAAAAAATGACAAATAAGGCATAGGAGGGTATAATAAAATAACAGTGTTGTTTTTCAAAAGTTAGCCCGAAAACATGCAAAATCCAATTTTTCCCTGCAGTTCCACCTGATTGGAAGGTGACGGCGGAACATTGTGGCAAATAAGCAAGAAACATTGAATTCACTGGGCTATGAAAAGAGGCTTAAAAGTGATACTGTACCATATATCTGTAAATTTCAATCCGAAATGGCTGTGGTCATCAATTTTATCCAATTTTTATTATCTGAGGTAGCATTGGTCCACATTACCTCAGATAATTTGGGTTCTACTGCATGAGTTCTATCACAAATTGGGCAGACTGAGCAAATATGGAGTAATATGACAATTTACAAACAGGCAGGACATTCTAGATATCATGACATGACAGGTCTCCCTTGCAGAAAAGAAGATCATCAAAGCTGTGAAGTCAGGATAATCTCTCTATTATAAAAAAAACTCCTGGAAAGGAAAAGCAGGGCGACGAGACGTGATCTTCTCGGGAGTTTTCGGAAGACACTTAAAAGACCCACGAGACGCAAACAATATCAAATAAGAGCACTCAGTCGTGTGAAGGCCCGTAGCACACACAGATCGTGTGCTCTCAGCATATATATATACTCAGCAAAAAAAAGAAACGTCCCTTGTTCAGGACTGTGTATTTCAACAATAATGTTTTAAAAATCCAAATAACTTTACAGATCTTCTTTGTAAAGGGTTTAAACAATGTTTTCCATGCATGTTCAATTAACCATAATCAATTAATTAACATGCACCTGTGGAATGGTCGTTAAGACCTTAACAGCTTACAGAAAGTAGCCATTTAAGGTCACAGTTCTAAAAACGCAGGACACTAAAGAGACTTGTCTACCGACTGTGAAAAACACCCAAAGAAAGATGCCCAGGGTCCCTGCTCATCTGCGTGAACGTGCATTAGGCATGCTGCAGGGAGGCATGAGAACTGGACTGCTGATGTGGCTAGGGCAATACATTGCCATGTCCGCACTGTGAGACGCCTAAGACATCGCTACAGGGAGACAGGAAGGACAGCTGATCATCCTCGCAGTGGAAGACCACGTGTAACAACACCTGCACAGGATCGGTACATCCGAATATCACACCTGCGTGACAGGTACAGGATGGCCACAACAACTGCCCGAGTCACACCAGGAACATACAATCCCTCCATCAGTGCTCAGACTGTCCGCAATAGGCTGAGAGAGGCTGGACTGAGGGCTTGTAGGCCTGTTGTAAGGCACGTCCTTACCAGACATCACCAGCAACAACGCCGCCTATGGGCACAAACCCACCTTCGCTGGACCAGACAGGAGTGGCAAAAAGTGCTCTTCACTGATGAGTCACGGTTTTGTCTCACCAGGGGTGATGGACGGATTCGTGTTTATCGTTGAAGGAATTGAGCACATCTGGGACCTGTTGGATCGCAGGGTGAGGGCTAGGGCCATTCCCCCCAGAAATGTCCAGGAACTTGCAGGTGCCTTGGTGGTAGAGTGGGGTAACATCTCACAGCAAGAACTGACAAATCTGGTCCAGTCCATGAGGAGGAGATGCACTGCAGTACTTCAAGCAGCTGGTGGCCACACCAGAGACTGACTGGTACTTTTGATTTTGAGCCTCCCTTCATTCAGGGACACATTGTGAAACATTTTTAGTTTATGTCTTATGGTGTTGACTCTTTTACTGTTCATACAAATATTTACACATTAAGTTTACTGAAAGTAAAAACAGTTGAAAGTCAGAGGACGTTTCTTTTTTTGCTGAGTATATATAAGGACAATACGTTCAAGATGAAATGTCAACAACTAAGCAAAGAAGAAAGAGCAGCGCAGAGAAAAAAGACCCAAAAGCGTTGAAGAGAAAAAAAGGCAGATAAGAGATTATGAAAGCAATGGAAATCGAAAAGGCTCAAACAAACGATGGTGTGATACACATGCAGAGAAAGGTAAAAAATATGAAAGCAGTAGAATTAGACAGATTTGTAGCATCCCAGCCAGGTTGAAGCCTTTTTTGTTTTAAGTGACTGTTAGGTCCGATTGAGGGAGGGTGGAGTACAGCACGGAAGACTGATAGCAGTGCCACAGCAGCAGAAAGACAACAGATGATCCGACGGCACCTCCTTAGCATGCGTTTAGCCGCCCCCCCCCGAGAATGCGAGCAGCATTATACGTCCTGAGAAAGAGATTTAACCACGCCCAGGGCTAGAAATAAAGGACAAGTATTGTTTTTACAACGTCACGTGAGACAAGGCAGTGAGCCATCATTTAAAACAAGTCTATGGACATCTAACCTAGCAGGCGTTGGATTGCTGTTGGCAGACATGCTTCATGTGCTCCCAGTTCTTAAAACAATGACAAGCGACAAGCAAAAGACGCAGCTCGCCAGCAGCAGAAAGACAGCAGATGATCCGACGGCATCTCCTTAGCGTGCATTTAGCCAAGCTAACCCTCGTCTATTCACAACGCGAGCGACAGAAATGCGAAGTGGAAAAAGTACAGCTGCTGTACAGGCTTTAAAATGATCGGTCAGCAAGACAAGCAGAGCAGGCACCTCGCCAGCAACAGAAAGACAGCAGATGATCCGACAGCATCTCCTTAGTGTGCATTCAGCTGCCTCCTCTCCTCTTCACAATGCGAGTAGTGTTATACATCCTGCGAGAAAGAGATGTAACCACGCCCGGGGCTGGAAATAAAGTATTGTTTTTATAAAAGTTTTAAAATAAAAGTGAAAATAATGCACATATAACAATTCCCATGAAATTAATAATCTCTTTAAATTGTATATCCGGTAAACCAAAACCGGGGGTGGGTGAGCGAAGCGAGCAGGGGGTGGAGCCCCCTAGTCTTTAGAAAAGATGCATTACATCGGTGTTAACAGCCTGCAAATGAACACGTCCACAAAGCAAGCCTGTGAAAGTCACTCCAGTTCATGTCTACATGTGGATTGAGATTGCCAGGAATGATGAAAGAGGGCAGTTCCATAACCAGCTCCAGGATGTCCTCGATGAAACACCAAACTTATGATGGGGGACTTCAGTTCAAAGTAGCATATGGACAGAAAGGGCCAATTTGCTTTCGATAGGTTCAGACAACTTAATTAATAACTAGTAAATGGCTACTGATGTTTTGCAGCATCAATACTCTTAGTGTCAGCCATACCTTCTCTAAGCAATGCACAAGCTGGCAAGCATGTCTTTGGATGGCAGCAAACAGAATGCGCTGGATTACATCCGCAACAACAAATGTATGGGACGTGTGGCTCTTTGGGTTTACTTGTTGATTATCCCTGTGCGTATTACTGGGCCCGAGATGGATGGTCTTCATGTAACGTTCAGATTCAGTTACTTGGAGATTCCAAGTTGGCTCCTGTGTGAGTGTGAGTGAGTGGGCCCTTTGTTGAATCGGCTCACTGTCCAGGGTAGGTTCCTCCATTAACTCAAGTGCTGCCAGGATAGGCTTTAACCTTCTAAACTGAATTAAAAACATGTTTGAAACTGTTACATCATCTCATGTGGTCTACGTTCACACACTACTATGGATTGTAAACTTCCAGTAGTGTCTATTAATGTGTTATGTGTAATTAATTCAAGGATCATATGGCTGGAGTTATGACCAGTTGAGCCAAGTCGGAGAAACAGAGCCCTAAACAGACTTGGTCAGAACTTCGGGATAGAGCACTTGGATAGAGAAATCCAGAAACTGCTGAAGCAGCACCAACTGCTCCAAGTGATGACCCCTCACTCCTGGTGTTGCTTCTGAAAATTTGAAACGTCCTCCGAGGAGAGAGGCCAGAGCTACCGCTGGACTCAAAGCACTGACAAACAACACGTTCTCTTTCACTTGCTCTTTATTGTCATTACAATAAAAAGTCAATTCTCTGCCACAATATCACAGTCATCTTAAGATTATTATTTAAATACAGTCATACAGAACGTTTATACTTTTTAAACATACAGAAATACAAAAGAATAAAAAGTTTAAATTATTCTTCAAAGCTTAGTTTTAATACTGAGATTCAGGTGTGTGTCTGGCTCGTCCCTTCGGCTTTATCGACACACACTAATGCCAGACGCTCCACGTGTTCAGCGCGGTCATCGAGCCCCAGGGAGGCCTGCTAGTGTTCGGAGTGAACGCTTTTCAGTTGGCACCACGACATTCAGGGTTTTTTTTTCAGTTAATCTGAGCATTGCACTCCCTGGAGATTCGCAGTGTGACTCCAGTGATGATTCATTCACCTCTTGGAAGACTTTGGATTGTTTTTCACAGACACCCAGGATGCATCTGGGTAGTTTACAGCAGGCTGAACTGTTCACAGAAGTATAAAAATAATACATATATAAAATACGTAGAGAGTATTTCATACTCTCTTGTAATAGCCTGACCTCAAAAAGGCCAAACGGCCTTTTCTGTTATCTTTGTATTGCTCTTATGAGCAAAGGGGTGCTACATTTAGAAACTGCGAATTAAACAATATGCCAGCTTTATTCCTACATATGGATATGTTCTTGAAAGCAGAACATATTTTAGGTCAGCACTTCATTTACCAGTTGGCACAATCAATGATCTTATGAGATCTAAACAGATGGCACTGCTGTGGCCTTCATCTCCATGTAGCAGACTGTCAAATCTTCTACCTCCTGATGTCTCCATGGAACTGAGAATTTCTTCAAAATTTATAATATTTTCCCCTTGCTTCTCCGTTACTTTCTGATGTGGTTAAAAAGGACTGAGGCAAAATATACTTCTGAAAGATCAGCAGCAGTCCTGGGCCATGGAAAGTGTGCTTAGGGGCAACCACGGGAGCTACAATAGTCCCAGGCCCTTGGCCATTCGTGTCCTTCATCGAGATTTCCTCAGTTGCTCTCGCCAACGACAACTTCAGCAGCTCCATGAACCTGCGTGAGCTGGCGACAGTCCAGACTGGCAATGAGCTTACGGGGTCCTGGTTTGGCAGGGATAAAGGTTTCCGTCCGGGTCAGTGTAGAATGTTTTCCAACATCACTATAAAAAAAAAAATATATATATACATCTTTAAATTAATCAAGCATAAAAGATTCATTAAGTGATGAAGACCCTGAGCAGTGTTTCTAAAGGCCGTGACACAATACGATTTTAGTGATTTTGAGTCGTAGCCTTCATTTACATAATCTTAGTGAGTCACAGGCAGTCCCGTGAAGTCAGTTACGTAACGTGACATACCCAGCAACTCACGCCAACTAGACCATAATGCACTCTGACTTTAGTCGTAAGGGCAGGCTCTGTGTGCATGAGAGGTGACAATCAATGAATGCTCATCTGGAAGTACAATGCATGTAAGGTAATGATGGAGAATAAGAAATACGGGTGTTTTGGACCTCACAAACAGAAGAGAAGCCCGTCTGTACCATGACAGAATGGCAAAAAGAAAGGGCAGAGATTGTTAACCCTCCTTTCGTATGGCGCATCAGGCAGCACGCTACTGGGTGTCACAAAAAACCAACAGAGTCCAGCTGCAGTCAGGGCAGTTTTAGGCCTCGGACAGATTCAGCGACCGGAGACATTCTGAGGCCCGTAAGATGACACCGCTGTCAGTGGCACCCCCCCACATTAGTGGTACACTTTTGTGCTAAATGTACTATTATATTAATGGTGGCAAACTGAACGTGTTACAAAAAAAATATTCATTATAAATAAATAAATAAATAAAAAAGCTTTGCAAGATGAAACTGTCGTGCTAATGTAATGAACGTCTCGTCGTACTTGCTGAGAGGTCGCCAGCCATCATCCCCAATGGGTACGCAAAGCCGCTCGGCTAACAGAGAAGGTCTTAGCAGGGCGACTCTGAACGACTACTTTATATCTCTTTGTGCTTCTGAGGGCGAGTGCGTCATTCCTCTGGAGCATAAACTCTGCCACACTTAATGCATCGTTAATATAAATATTACAATTGTGTACACTAGAAATAATCCAGAACTAATGAACTAACACAGAGAGGACCACAAAGACAGAACTCTGAAGAGCTCTTAAATGTCCAGCACGTAGTATCACAGATTTTGACTGTTTACACAAATTATATGATTGATTCGATTTAGAGTCTATAAGAATATGTAGTGTTAATCGTAGCTGAGTGCAGCATAATTATAATTATTTTCTAATTTCTTCGTCTTCTTCCTTAGCATTTCCCATTTTTATATGGGGTCAGCTTTCTGATCACCAGTGTAGATCCTTAGCCACACAGCCACTACTCCGTTGAGTGCAGCATACAACTAACATATTCAAAGACGCAGGAAACGTAGATATAAAACATATACTATAAAATACAAAATGTTAAGATATTTTGTTCTATTTATTTCTAATATAAAACACCAAAACAACTGCTTCAGATGCAGAACTGTGAGAACTCGATAATTTAGACGTTTAATAAATGCTGAATACACATTTGGGTGCAGAAGCTAAAGGGAACTAAAATCGTCAAGAGGGGCATCAGCTCACCAACCAAACAGGGGAGTGGCTCTAGAGGGGGACCTCAAAGTGTGTGAAGTGCTCAGATCTGTCCGAGGCCTAAAACTGTCCTGACTGCAGCTGGACACTTCTCCAAAAAGGGCCAAGCATGACTGCCAGCACACTGTCAGTAAATCAGACATCCCCAATGATTTTCAGACATTTAAAATGACATGGTCCCCTGCAGGTGGCAAGTCTGACATACCCCACGACTAAAACTCACATAATGGGACAATGGCTTAGGCAGAGATATAGCCAACGCACACACTTACCCGACAGCGATCTTCTTGGGTTTCTGGAGGCCTGGTCCTTCAAGTCGGAGAATGACATTCTTTAATGTCTTTGGCAGAGGATTAGTGAAAATAATCTTGGCGGTCATCTCTCGACCCACCACAGCCGCCCCTTCAGGCTGGAGAAATAAAGTCCAAAATGGAATATGTTACCAATCAGCTGACAGATGCGATGACTTCAATTTGTAATTATTTTGTATTCACAATTTACTGTCAAAAGCTGTTTATGTAACAGCAGCAAGATAACACACCCTGACTGCCTGGTCTCATGAGGCCCCTTACAACAAAATGTTGTGAGCAGCTAATGTTTGGAGTATTCTGAGATGGCCCTCAAGTCATCCTATAAATACAAGCATTTTGCTTGCTGTTTACAATTAAGTGATTTTGTTTTAAGTCCTTCTGGCCAAATGGAAGGAAAAAAACAACTTACTCACTTTATAGGAAATTTATAGAAGGCAGAGGAAGGATGAAGTGGCACAATGGAGCAGCAAGTAACATCACCAACCCACAGCACTTATGGTGCCATGCGAGGCTGGGTGAGCTGCATATCTAACCTAGTCTGATGTACATACAGTAGGTGTCTTAATAGGAACTTCTACTCCATCCAGGATGAGTTCCTACATTGTACGAGGTGATGCCAGATTTGACAACATTTCTTAATTGCGTACCAAAAAATACATTAAGAAGGCTAACAGAATGTCAGGTTATAAAGCACCCTGATGTGTGGAGTACAAGTCACAGGAGGTTCTGCTCAAACTTCATAACACACTGGTGAGGCCTCATCTGCAGTACTGGGTGCAGTTTTGGTCTCCAGGCTACAAAAAGGACATAGCAGCACTAGAAAAGGTCCAGAGAAGAGCGACTAGGCTGATTCATGGGCTACAGGGGATCAATTATGAAGAAAGATTAAAAGAGCTGAGCCTTTACAGTTTAAGATAAAGAAGATTAAGAGGTGACATGACTGAAGTGTTTCAAATTAAGATTTGAGTTAGTCCAGTGGATCGAGAATGTTCATTTAAAATGAGTTCATCAAGAACATGGGGACACAGTTGGAAACTTGTCAGGGTAAATTTCACAGAAACTTTAGGAAGTTTTTTACACAAAGAATGATAGACACTAGGAATAAGCGACCAAGTAGTGTGGTAGACAGTAAGACATTAGGGACTTTCAAAACTCAACTTGATGTATTTCTGGCCTGTTCTCGTCTAGAGCGTTCTTACGTTCTAATGACCAAAACGCTAAAAATTATAAAAAGAGTTGGTATAGTGGATCCAGACTGTTACTTTAAAGCAATTTCTTCAACAAGAACAGGCAGCATGGTTGCAGACTTGTTAAGGGCAAAATTGCACAAACGTTCACAACTTTTTATTTCTACATTATAAATAACCAGATAGTGTGGTAGACAGTACAACTTTGGGGACCTTCAAAACTCAAACTTGATGTTATTTTGTAAGAATTAAGTAAATAGGATTGGCAAGCGTGTTGGTCTGAATGGCCTGTTCTTGCCAAAATGTTTCTAATGTTCTGATAAATTTTCCATTAAAAGATAAGGTTGAAAATAGTGTCTAGTCTCCCACTCCAATCAAATCAATATAACAAATGCCTTAGAGACTTCTTTTAGGACTATCAACATCCACTGCCAATTTGTATTTATCTCTTGGATTCCAATAATCTCACACAGAACCTGGATATCCTCCTCCTCCTCCTCTTCTGTCAAGATGGCAGTCAAAGCCGAGCTCAAGTACTGATCATTCCTTTCACTTGTTAGTCTTCCAATGATTTCAGATAATCATGCAGTACTATCCATCTATTGATCCAGCCAACATTTTCCTAAACTGTTTATCCATATCAGGTTGTCTGAGCTTAACTGGGTGCAATGTAAGAACCAAGCTTGGATGGGTCTTATAATTTACATAAACTTTGTGTATGTGAACAGTATATAACTAACAACTAACAAAACGTCAACAATTAAATATGTATTTTGTAAATAATTATCTGTTCACTTGAAGCAGCACATGTAAGCCTCACCTCTCTTAATTTCTATGTAAAATATTTCTATTTGGAATTTCAGATGTACATGCATTCATACATTTTCAAACCCACTATTCAGCACTCAGGGTTATGGAGGGGCCAGGGCCTACCAACAGAAACATTTGGTGCACAGAAGGAAACAGTCCCAGACAGGCCAGTGATCTATTATTAGGCCCGTTCACAAATAAACCTACAAGGGGCTAACTGACTCAACAGACGCTTCTCTAGCGATGTGGAACAAAAACCTACGCAGTTTACATTCTTTTCTAAAGCTTCCGTATGCGATGAGTCAACGCAGGCTCTTACCCGTATCTGAAGGTCTGGAGTCCGGAGTCGGAAGGTGTGCTGTTTAGCCAGAACCTGGCTTGTCTCGTTTACTCGACCAGACACTGTCATCATCAGTGCTCCCTGATCTACAAGTTCATCCTGATAATCACTATATTTTAGTGTCCATTCTACTGTCTTCTCTGTGGAAACAATCAGAAAAATAAATATGCACATTATACTACAGCGCATCAATCAAACCACAACAGACAGGAAAGCAGCTAAGCAGGTACCTACCCTCGTTAGCTTGCAGCACCACTTCTGTCTTTTCCTTCTTAATGGTTCCCTTGAGGACACCAGTGTAATACATAACGGCAACATGACCCTGCAGTCGGATTGTACGTGAGGTGGAGCTGCTGTTCTTCAAAAGAATCTTCATGCAGGCATCACTGCCCATCTGTACAGACTCCTCTGTGTTCACCTCCACTAAAATATCTTCTGCCTCGGGTCCATCATACACATTGGGTTTTGTTCCATAGCGGCAGGCAGTCTCCACAGCTATGCGTTCTTCATCTGAACCTGTGAGGTTGAAAAAGGCAGACATTAGGGAAAAAATTTAGTTCATCGATTCCTGGCACCAGCTTATTTTGGTTAAAAGCAATCCACACAAACCGATCAACAGTTTCATACATTGCCCTTGATCATTAAGTATACCACAAAAGGAAAGAGTTTTCCCTGAACCTGAATAAGAAGAGCAGTTCTGCATGTTCTGAGATTTCAAAGAGCAACAAGGTCGATTAAAAAGCCTTCTTGTTCCACTTGTATTGTGAGGACGTGTAGTACTCTACGGGATGGTCGGTCATGAATGCACTTTACAAAAGTGTCTTTTGCTGCAATGACGTAACATCGGCAATTGTTTTTGGGCAACTTTGAAGCTCTCCAGGACGAGTTCATTTGAGCGTTTAGCACGGTTTATTCCATTCTCTTTAGTGACCATCATCACAGGCGTCACTAAAAAGGCTTTTAGCACACTTTGTAACTACAATTACGAATTGCACCAAGGCCTCTGAACAATGGCTGACCCTGTGCAATATGATTTAGTTTTCCACAAAAGATCTCCTTTTAATCATCATAGCACAACACTCCACCTTTGTCAAATATGTATTGCTTTATTTTGTACTTAAAGGAATTCTAGCAATTTTGTCCAAGCAAATAATTCTTCTTGTAAATATTGCTAAGAATTCTTTGTATAGAAGGATGCTGCTACAATGTCGGCACGAGCCAAACATCACAACACAAAACCGTTACCTGGCGACATTAGACTGAGTTCCATCTGTTCCAGAATCCGTCTCATAACTCATCGTATAACTCAATAACTACTGCATGCAATATCCTGAAGATGAATACCACAAAAAAGCTGTATAAACTATAAATCTGAATCCCTCTGAAGTTGTTCATCTGGCCTGGGGATCATTTTCTGCAGACGATGAACACTCTTCTTATCAGCACCACTATGTTCCATGGTCCACACATACAAATAAAATCACGAGTACCTACTTTGACTCGGTATGACCTTCTGCACATTTTTTGCAGGGTTTTCATTTTTTTTTTTTGTTTTTTTGCGCAAAAGGGGCTGAGAATTTAATTTACATGATTTAAATAAATAGATATTTTAATTCCTAATTACTTACAAATAAACTTTTTTATTAAAAGCACCCTGCCCTGTGCCCTGTGTTAGCTGGGATTGGCTCCAGCAGACCCCCGTGACCCTGTATTCGGATTCAGCGGGTTAGAAAATGGATGGATGGATATTAAAACAAAGTCTGTGTCATAGGCAGCAAAGCCTTTAAAATGACTGCTAAACTTAAATAGAAGAAAATGTTAAAAGGCTATTTGAATTGTACACCTTTTAATTTTCTACATACTTTAGTTAGAAATTTTTTCAAAGGGAACTTTTAAGGTCAACTACATAAAAAACAGTAATTGGAATTGGAAAGTATAATGGATGTTCTCATCAGCCAATTTTGACCACTTAAGCACTTAAGGAATGTAACACGAACAACACATTTTAGGACAATCCGTTATTCTGTTGGACACATGTGCAGAAAGACAGACAACATACTGTATATTCTCACGTTGTGCTCAGGCATGCCTAAAACTGAGAAATCCATTGAAAATTCAAAGTTCATTTTTGACCCCATTACCACAGAGAAAATAAAAAGCTTTAGTGCATACCTGTTCACAAATAGTCACAAAGCTTCATGCTCTCTTATCAATTTTTCCTATTCTGCTATTTATAAAATGTTATGACATAAAACTGCATCCGGCCCTGCAAGTGGTCCACCAACTTGCAGGGAATTCATGGGGGTTGGTGGCAGGATTGGCACTCCGGTCACATCAAAAATAAAAAACCTTCACGCAGCTCAGAGACGACAGACAGGACTCTTTAATGGGTGTTGGGAATCAGAACTAGTGTGGCGCCGAGGTGTCATCCGCTGAACGGTCGCACTCGGGTCCCCCAGGATCCTGAGCGGTTTCGTCACACGGTGGGCGAGTGCAGCAATGGGCTGTACCGGTGCATGCTCCCCAACCTGACCTGACCTGTTAGATTTACATTTGGGCTAAAGCCATGCCTGCATTCAGCATGGGGCATTTTCACTTTCAGTATTCTTTTTTTGCGTTGCCTTAGACACTCTGATGTCTTTGCTTCTCTTGTTAGGCATATACAGTACAGTACAATATATTATCTTCAGAAGTTACTATATAAAAAGCATTGATTAAGAGTCTGTATGTTAACACTAACCTTCTGGGTGCTTGTAGACTTCTGTAATATCCTCCCGTTCATCAGAGCCCACTGCTTTTGTACTGATAAATCGTCCTACTGCTTTCTTCTCAATGTATACTTTATTGAATTTCCCATCTGGCCCTTGCTGCCAGTAGATCTTATCACTGTTCACCTGAAAAGCAAAATTAAAAAAAGCGAGTTTGTTCACATGTTCACACTGTGCGAAAGATTCAATTATTTTCTCAAATGATATAGAAACACAGACCTCAGCAAAGACGAAGGGAGCATCGTATTTCAAGTAGACTAGCCCACTCTTGACAGCATTCACTGAAGCGGGACCACAGCAGTAAGTACCTACAGAAGAGGAAAAGAGAAATATGAGCCCCGGTATATTTCCGCCAATACTGTCCAGCACTCTCCTGTTCACAAGTAAATCCCAAACCTCTCTGACGCAACCTGTCCCATCTGTCATTAAACTGGTTTCGTTCTCAACTTACCGCTACTTGTCTCTTGTGGAGTAGCATCAATCGCCTGCCATCCTCCCATGCCAGGAGGAAGATCAGGCCTGGCCATCCAGCAGTCATTCCAAACATGAAAATTCCTGAAAGACAGTAATGACGATGATGAGTAGGCGAGGGCCTCATGATGTAATGTAAAGCTGAATCTACCCAGAAGCAACAAGTCAACATACACAATTAAAACAGAGTGCCTCAGCTGTTTATGTTGCTGTGGACTGAGTTTTGAAATTCCTTTGCGTTGCCAAGTGCCTTGGCAGACAGTGTACCTTGGGGACTAAGGCCTTGAACTTCAAATCACAACGTTGCGCATGAAAATGCCTACAAGCACGAACGGTGAGGCTGAGAAAAATCACATAAACCTGCCTATCCTTAAAAATTGTGACACATGCCCATTATAATTTAATTTACATATAGGGCACTCAGGAGTTACAATTGCCATGCAAAGCATTATACAAAAAAATGAATGACATCTAAACAGAGGAACAAATAGGATAAAATGGTGATAATGGTGTGTTTATCTAATAATAAGAACCAAAGTCAGAAGCCTGACAGCAGAAGTTGTAATCTATTCATCTGTACCCAGCTTGTTCAGTACAGGCCTGAAAGGAACCGGTCCCGGCAGCAATGGGCCCAAAAATGGGACACACCTGTTCATCACAAATAAAATAACAACTTTTTTTTTTTTTTTTTTAAACAGCATCTCACATCGCTTCACAACTGCAGTTTTATCATTACTATTACATAACTGTTTAACATTTATGGACAGGTCAGACAAATATTTATTCGTGTCTGCATTATCACTCTGAGGCAGAGACTAAGGTGGCAGTCTTTTGGTTTAATGTTCAAAATCCTAGGCTCTAGGCCACACTGCCAGGATAATGTATCATTGCAGGGTACACTCATTGGACAAATTTAGATTCACCAGTTAATCTAATACGCACATCTCTCAGATATGGAAGAATCCAGAATATAAGCATACTCTCCAAATGGACACAGTTTGAATGCAAAAACCCTTGCTACATAGAAAGGAGGAGAAGAGAGGAGAGGCTGGGAGCTTGCGCTGATAGCGCTTTGCTGCACCCACCACATGACGATCAACCTGGATTGGAATCCGAGTGCAGTTGGTGACATCTTAGCACCACAATGGATTCGAATTTAAACCAGGTCTATGGAAGCGTAAGACAGCAATGCTAACAAGGGAATTTGATACATAAAAGTTAATAAAAAACAAAAACAGGATTGATAACTGCCATGGTGCGTGAGCTGAGCTCTGGACATATTATATATGTGACTCTCAAAAGAGGACTGCAAAATGCATTAACAGCTGTGGGTAGGGTACACTGCAAAATCTTGGAGAGCAACTGCCAAGGCTTTCTCTTGACACCCAAGTGCATGTGTGTGTGTGTGTGTGTGTTGGTGTGTTAAGCTCACCAGACTGAATCTGTGTTCAGGCTGTCCATTGGCTCCATATTCTCATCAAAGTAGAGATCTGTAGTGAGGGATACATCTGTATCATGGGCAGAGCTGAAATTGGTGACACTGCGTCCTGGAATCCCCAGGCATCGTAAAACTACGATAAAGGAGATGGTGGTCAGAAGTCACAAGAATCACTGGATGATTATCAAGTTGGCAGAAAAGCAAACAGACAAGAACCTGTGCAACACAAGAAACTTACCGGTGGTGGTGACTCCAGAAAAGATCCAACACTGGCCGAAGCTGACAGGTGTGCCCTTGCTTTTGTGGTACTGGGTTAGGATATCCACACTGCCAGTCCACGCTGTAGGAGCAGTCCCATCTGAGTAGTCTCCAGACCAGTTTCCTACCAACAATCCCCGGTCATCTTGTGCATTTATCTGCATTACAAGGTGTAAGTTAAGACAGAAATAACAAATAAAACATTTCAGTGATCAACTTTATTGTGATGTACTCACCATGGCAGAGATGACACGAACAACAGTGATAGGGTCTCCTCTGCCAGCATGCGGGGTGCCGCTTCTTTCTAGTAGGAACATACAGGCCTCTAGGACCCCCTTGTCAAACTATGTAGGGAGAGAACATACACAGGTGATTAGTGTGGTATCAGACACCATCAGTGGCTCAATACTTTACTGCATAAGTGACAGCTACAGCGGTCTCAAGAGTGAGCAAAAATTTATTTTATCCTTGTTGGCGAAAACAAATGTCTGAAAGAAACAAAAGCAGGAAGAGAATCCTAATCCAAATCTATATCGGCCATGTGGTTCAGTGTGTTCTCACTCTTAATGCACTGCACTTCAAAATTTAAATGTATGTTATACTACTGTCAAAAATAAGGAGTTGTCTAATCACTTCTCGACTCCAGGTTGTCGCATACTACTGTGAAATCAAATGTAGCCAATACTGGCAGTGGTTATACATTCTGTTACATAAAAAGAACAAATGTTATCATTTTAAGAGTACAGAATAGTAGGCTAATACCATGACATGATGGTGAAGACACTAAAGAAGATCAGTATACAATACAATTTACTTTTGCATAGCCCAAAACCACACAAGACGTGCCGCAATGGGCTTTAACAGGCCCTGCCTCTTGACAGAACCCCAGCCCTGACTCTTTAAGAAGACAAGGAAAACCTCCCAAAAAAACCCTAGTAAGGGAAAAATGGAAGAAACCTTGGGAAAGGCAGTTTAAAGAGAGACCCCTTTCCAGGTAGGTTGGGCGTGCAGTGGGTGTCAAAGAGAAGGGGGTCAATACAATACAATATACAGAAAAAAAACACAAGTAATCCTCAATACAGTATAACAGTAAAATAAAAAATATTACAAGTACAGAGCAGAATTTAACAGTAGATGATATCACATAGTCCTCATAGTCACATAGACCTCGGCCATCAAGCTGCCTCCCCCATTGGCCATTCCACAGCCGTGTCAGCTCTGGGCCAGCCAATCCGATGAAAGGACCCCTCTACCCAATGATTCCTGCGATCCTCCATGTATGGCAACACTGCTTACTTCACGCCCTCTGGAGTTGCCTCGGCTGATTTAAGTCCAGATGAGACAATTCTAAACAATAATGAGTCTCCTGTCTGGACCTTCAGTTACATTCAATGTTATCTTTTTTTTTTTGTTACAGAATTTTCAGTTCAACTGTATTCAATTGTAATTGTCTAGCAACATGATAGCCAGGATGCCTCCCTTGCACCTAACTCACTAATCTCTGTTTGGATTGTCTGATATAAATGGAACTTCTAAGAAAGGTTAGCCAATCAATCAGCAACATGGACAGGCTACTGGCTTGACTGCAGTCAGGTCACTGATGTCACTCTTTCCATCTCCTAGCACACCTACCTGTCCATAATTCCAGGTGCGCACTCCAATCTGCTTCTCTGTTCCATAATATATCCTTCCAGTCTCATTCAAAACATATTCCTTTAGGTGCTCCTCCTCTTCCATAAACACCGGATCATCTGAAAGACATGACCAGAAAAGTTAACAAATCTGATTTTCTGTTTCCAAAAACAATAAACACAAAACGAAACACAATCAATGGAAGAACACGGACGGTGTCAAAAAAGCGAGGCACAGGAGACTTCAGCTGAGAGTTTGCTGCCAAAAACCTGTCAAAATAAGCAAAGGCACAACTAGACAATGTCCTGACCCTTTTGTACACTGCCTAGGCCTCCATCAGATTGAAATATGCAGCTGGAAAGCAGCGAGTGCATATTTTCACTAGCACGCCTCCCTTTGTGTCTTAAGTGAAAACGCCATTTCTCAACAAGGGCCATAAAAAGTTGACAATTAAACCTGCGTGCACAGGAAAGTTAAGGAATGTGCAAAAAGGAATTGCTATTGCACAGCCATGTCTGATATCAAGGGGCTCCCCATTTGCTCTTCAGCTGTTTGGGCTTATGAGTTTGAATATGAGGTCCATTCTCTGACAGCCTTATCTCCTGACACAGGAAGCAGCTGCACCAGAATATAACAGATATCTATTTGACAGACTTTTATAGCAGACTCGGAGCTGGAATGTGTTCCAAGAAAAACTGGAACAGAAAGGCAAATGTAAATCTGACTAAACAAACATCTGGTATTCCTGTATACAAGGGGACGCTGCATGTATCTGTACCCGGACCCAAGTGTTCTTTTACAGACTCACCTTCACACCAAGGGTTAAACAGCAGGTAGAAGTCATTCTTGGGGTCATGCTCAGTCTTAAATTCACCAGCTGGGCACCGAGTTTGTACAGAAAACTGATATTGGCCAATGACAGCAGTGGGCAGAGAGTTGACCGTCACCTTCAGCTTGGTGCCATCTTTCTCCATTATCTTGGCTTGCCATTCCGTATCATTAAACTCATCTACGAAAGAGATGACTATGTGGGTGCCCTTGGCAGCCTGGGGCAGTGGCCCTGGAAAAAAAAAAAAGGAATATGAAGGCATAGCAAGTACAGAAGATTACAGAAAACAGAGTAAAATAATGAAACCTTCAGAACTGCATCCAGCAGTGCAAGATGTGTTTCAGGCTCATCTTCTGTTGCTTCCTAAGATGACAAGCTCAACTACTGCTCAAAATATTTACTTGACAAACTCTTGTAAGGAATTCTGCTCAGCAGGTCTGAGTTGTGCTGCTCTGCTGCTCCATAACCCTAACTTCTGTCTGCTCACTGGCTCAGCCATAGCAGGGTTGTATTCTCCAAACCTCAGACTAAAGGTTCTCAGATTCAAAGCACCACATTTCTACATCATTACATTAGCCCATTACTCCTTACTCTTGGGATGATAACAATGGTGTATTCTTTGCAATAAAATACATCACCAATGCCAGTAATGGCTACGTTTGATTTCACAGCAGGATGTGGTAACTTGGGAGTCAAAGCATGAATTCTTACTCCGAATTTGACACCAGTATAACACACATTTAAATTCTGATGTCCGCCCTCAGAGCAATCACTGATAGTTTATCAAGAGCAGAAACACGCTGAACGACATGGCTGACATATATTTGGATTAGAATTCCCTTGCTGCTTTTGTTTCTTCTGTGCATTTGTATATTAGCCAACCAGGCCAAAAAAACATTTCTGTATCTGTCTACTGTAGGGCAAAGTGGACTTTGCATATTTTGCTAGGCTTCAGTGGCTCACCCGGCCTGTTAAGGCAGCATATCTAACAGACATTCAGCTATGCCTTCACCAACTTACACTCCAAAGTAAGGGACTGAACTTTTCATTCCTGGATCTGCATGTACTTCCTTCATATTATAACAAAGGTCTAAATCAGAGTTGAAGGGACATCTTTCCAGAGACCCCTCTGCAGTATCTTTCTTTGTTTAGCAAGCTGAAACTGATAACGTCTTTTCTCTTTGTGGACCAGAAAGCTGAGAATCAGTCTGCCAAGCCATAGCTGCCAGTAATCTGAAAAAACTGAGAAGTAGCCATTGCTTCAAGAAGGACATTTCAGCATCTAAACTCTTGTGCTAGTAACATTTATGCCTTTTCCCTTTGAAGTTGCAGACAATACAGCAAAGGGCCTAAATGAGAAAAGCACTGCACACCACAGACAAAGAAACAGTGTAGTCCAGTGCAAGAAGAATCCTCCACTTGAACCCACAGCAGCAACAAAAGCAGCAACTTCGCACAACATCAGCCCTTATCTTTAAAAACGTGGTATCATACTGAGTATTGAAAAGTACCAATCCACTGTCGATATCTGAAGCTGTTCTAATAACCTGTGTATGTTCTCTCACTACATAGTTTGTCAAAGGAGTCCTTGAGGCCTGCATGTTCCTTCTGAGCTTGCAGTAGGTGGGCTTCATGAGGAATGGATGGATGGATGAGGCTTTGTGCAATTCAAGTGATGCACTTTGGGACAAGGAAATTCACATTTAAGAGGTTTTCAGCAGTGGAATGGATCTAATCAGGATATCTACCTTGGCTGTTTTTAGACAGAATATGGAAAATGTCCTGATTAATTGATTACACCCTGTCAGAATTTCTTGCATAACTGGAAAAACACAAAGGTTATTCCAAATTTGAGAAAAACAAAAAGAAAAGAAGGTCAAAACACTTCTCTGCCATGTAGTCTGTCAGGTGTGTGCATGTTTTTATTCTATGTAGACTTCATTGCGACTAACAAAGGTTACACAACTGAAACATTGTGATTGTAAACCATTTTCACATTTTTTCAACATGGGAATAACTTTTACCTTTTTATTTTTCTTTTGCAGATGCACTTTGATGTAGTCTTTGCTAACCCAAAGTTGCATAAGTGTATACTCTCACCAGAGCCTTGCCTTAGATGCTCATTGGCACAACACAAAAGAACGGCTTTTTATGGGTTTCATTGGACAGTACTTTATCTTGGCACTTCCACTGAGTCAATAATATCGGTGGGTGTTTATTGCCTTTATGACACCTACAGACATAATCTGTCAACGGCTGTATCAACAAATGAAGACAAGTGAATGCAACCTGAAGGATCATGGGTTATCCTTGTTCACAGAATTCACTTATTCCACTTTGATTCAAAGAAGTGAGGAGTGAATGAGGAGTGCTGCCATATTCCTTAAGCATTACTGTTTCATTCGTATCCTTTATATTGGTCCCGTAATACAATCCATGAATAAGGGGTTTACATTGGATAAAGGAAATGTTTGGCCTGAACACTTAACATTGTAGCTGGATTGTGAATATTAAACCACCGATAGATAGATAGATAGATAGATAGATAGATAGATAGATAGATAGATAGATAGATAGATAGATAGATAGATAGATAGATAGATAGATAGATAGATAGATAGATAGATAGATAGATAGATAGATACTTTATTAATCCCAAGGGGAAATTCACATAATCCAGCAGCAGTATACTGATACAAAGAAACAATATTAAAATTAAATAGTAATAAAAATTAAAAGAATTAAAATAAAATTAATGTTCGCATTTACTCCCCCGGGTGGAATTGAAGAGTCGCATAGTGTGGGGGAGGAACGATCTCCTCAGTCTGTCAGTGGAGCAGGACGGTGACAAAAGTCTGTCACTGCAGCTACTCCTCTGTCTGGAGATGACACTGTTCAGTGGATGCAGTGGATTATTCATGATTGACAGGAGTTTGCTTAGTGCCCGTCGCTCTGCCACAGATGTTAAACTGTCCTTGTCGAAATCACTTTAGAGAGAACAAGTGCCTGAAGTTGATCTGAAGTTAGCAATGTATAATACAAGGCAGGAACTACAATGAATGGACTGGTCCAAATTTCACATTCCCACACACACACACACACACACACTCACTGGGACAACTCATAGTCAACATATTAACCTAACATACACATTTTTGGAATATGGAAGAAGACCAGAACTCTAAGAGAAAGCCCCACATAGCCGCGGACTGTTAGTAGGCTGAGATTTGTACCCAGGACCTGTAAGGCACCAATGGTAACTACAATACCAGCACAGTAACATACTCATCAATCTTAACTAACATAACATTTACACAACAACTTAATTCAAATCAGGTTAAGGGGTTTTACAGTCTGCGGTGGGCTGGCGCCCTGCACGGGGTTTGTTTCCTGCCTTGCACCCTGTGTTGGCTGGGATTGGCTCTGACAGACCCCCGTGGCCCTGTGGTTGGGATGTGGCGGTTTGGATAATGGATGGATGGATGGGTTTTACAGTAGGCAGCAATGTATACAAGTCCAGAACCTACCCTGGACAGACCATTGCAAAGTCTAGTCATACATACATCAAAGTCATGCTAATAAAAGGGCCAGTTTAGAATCGCCACTTAACCAAACGCACACCTATTTGTGGATATGGTAAAAACTAAAACCCCCAAAGAAAAACCTAATGCTGACACCAAGAGAAAAATGTAAATTTCACATAGACAACAAAATGGGAGTGGGATTTGAACTGATTTGAACTGTGTAGCAGTGGCATTACCACTACAATAATAAACGTCAATTTCTGATGTATTTAGAAATAAAAAAACAATTAAAGTGGTTTATCAAAACATCCATCCTGTCTCACTTGGTAACTGTGTGACATCAGAGTTTTTAACTGCATTCTGCACTTAACCTGAGCAGAGGAGGGTGTCAGATCAGCCATTTACATTCTATTATATTTTTTGCCCAATTTCCTACACACCTCCTTGCATTAACCACTAGGTGGGAAGCTTTGACTTGGCCAGTCACTTTTTGACCACCATGGAGGAACATAATTAAATCTAAAAAAAATAAATTAGCAATGAGATGCAATTTAAAAAGCAGTTGTTCCCATACTACAGGGAACCACCTGTCTGTGTCAAGAGGTTCATCCTGCCCTTGAGTAGACATTCAGTCCACCTCTCAGTGTTTCAGTCCCTGTTCTTACCAGTAATTGTTTGCTGTCTGAAAAGGGTCTTTAATCCATAATAGTTATGTTCTTGTGTCTGCTTGCCTGGCTCTGCTGGGTGTGACCAATACTATTTTGGGGGCAGCAAGTGAAGTGGAGGCCTAATTTTAGAACTGTATGTCGGAATGCCTTCAAATACTGTAGATCAGATCACAGGATAAATTTAGATGGGCTCTTACTGGTACCATGTCTAAAAACACATGTTCATTTTGAAACCATGTGCTGGGAAAAAAAAAGGCAGTGCTGACACTATATAGCATTATTTGAAGGACAACTGGAATCTGAAAACTCTCATACAGTCACCATGCTGTAAAGAGGCCTGACCAGAATAGGCATCATATTGTCAAGGCATATACTGACAGAGTGCAGCTGTACCCCAGCTGGTAATGTGACAGTCTTCTGGTGAAGCGGTGCAGTCTTTGGCTTCTATTAAATCTCCAGTTATGATCTCTGGCATTTCCATTAAGGCTAGAGAGGAGTTCATGGTCAACTTGAAAAGTATCTCACAACGAGAGGAGCAGCACATCAGTGAACAGATCATGTGTGTGTGTGCCAACATTTATGAGAGGATGGATCGGCCTGTCTGAAAATTCCTCACCCCCTTAAGAATGTCTACTTTGTGCCCACCGACTTGTCGGCTTTTTCTTCTTTCCTGCCTGCCTCACCTCCCACCACCACTCCCTCCTGCCACTCTCTAATCATGTCCACATTTAGATTTCTGTAAAGCTTTTATAAAAATGATAACTTGCTTATTAAAAGGCAAGCTAGTTAGTTTCTTCAAGTGTTTCCAGATGTTCAGTCGCAACTGTGTGGGTGCTTTTTTCTTTTGAAGAGTACCCACTTACCGATCTGTAGTTCCAGCTGTAACGTGTCGGTTTCAGGGTTAAATGGTCGGGAAAGCTCAAGAACGAGGTTAAAAGGCTGGCCTCGCCGCAGCACCAGCTCATCACACTCAAACTCATCAGTGTGGTGTTCCTTCCTGTTGATGTCTCTTCTTGACTTCAGGAGGTCAACATGCCGGACGGTCAGCAGGAGATCTGAAGGACATACATTAGTGATTAAAGATACTTGGGAACTGGGATAGATTCATCAACTGCTCAAAAGAGTACTTTACATATAAAACTGAAGTATCTGTACCCAGCTATTATGAAATCAACTGGTAGAATTAGATCAAGCAATCAGATTCCCTTGTTTGGATTTCAAAGGCATCAAATTATTTCATAATAAAAATTTAAGAAGTAGGCTCTGTTCCTCTCAGTTTCATTCAGATTCCAAATGTTAAGCTGGAAATACTGGTAAAAATGTTTCACGTTCTTCTGGGGTTGCTACACCACTGAGTCACCACTGACTCAAAAAATGAGCTGTTTCAACGTCCCCCACACCACCACACCACCCATACTGCCATCTTCACCTCTGTCTGCTCCCATTTTAAAAATCAATAAAGCACATTGCTGTTAGATTCTACATTATAAGGGAGGACGATCTGCAAGGTAGTGCAACTGAAACTAGGCCACATTCCAGGCAGAGCTGGCATTCCAGTTATGAGAATGCCAAACTCCACTTCCCCTTCCAGCAGCGGATCTCTCTACAATGAAGAGCAGACTTACCTCCAAATTCTCCTCAGTGTTTTGCTGAGCTATATCAATTATAACCAGTAAGGTAGGCCCCACAATGGTACCAAAACTGACAAAAATAAGCACGCTAACAAGTGAACTCACCAGGCATCTCCATCTCCTCTGGCTTTGGTTTTCTCACATCATTTTTGCTCTCTGAAGTTTGGACTGGCTGGTAGCTTTCAGAGCACAAACAAGGACAGAGTGCCCGCAGTATTCGGTGGCATCTGCCTTCTTGCTTCTTCTCAACCTCCCGAGGGGAAGAGGGGTTGTCGTGGTCAGCCTGAACAATGTCCTCACTCCAGAGGGTAACTGCAGGCCACCGGCCCACCTCATTGTGGCGGGATGATGACATACTGAAAAGAAAAAAAAGATTTATGGTTACTTGACTTTGCCCTCTGATGGACAGATACTTTGTCCACAGATGGTCCCTGCCTTGTTTCCAGTGCTGCCAGGAGAAGCTCCAGTCCTCAATAGAGCTAAATAGTAATGGATGGATGATAGCCACCGGGCAGGTCTTTAAAGGCAGTGAGCTTTTGACCAAAGTTACAGGCACACGCTCACCGATTAAGAAACCAGACAAAAAGCCTTTCAGAAATTGGCGCAAACTTACAGGATGATGAAAAATGCCTTGTGACCATAACTATGGTGCAACTGCAAAAGCTGCCAAATGAACTGCCAGCTGCTCTGGTAGTTAAGGGGTTACACTGGATGCCACAAGATTACAAGTTCATAGTCCTCCCTCTGCACAATGCATGGTGCACTCAAAAATCTGATACACCGCATAGCGTGCCTGGAAGTGCTTGAACACCACTTGGCATGAATGATTCTATATAAATCACTGCCATCCATTTTTTATTGATTTGACATAAAAGCAAATAAATAACAATCGATACAATCAAATCAAACTTAACAAACCAAAATTCAACCCCCACCCCCAAAAGAGTAGAGAGCCAACCATCAAAGCAAATCTTTGAAACAGCAAGTAAGGAAGAGTATCCTTTTCCCTAATATAGAGGTTTATTCATTAGATCCTGCCATAGTTTTAAAACGTTTTGCACAGATCCTCCCCGTGTGAGAATTAGATTTTTTTTTTCAATTTCAAACAGCATAGGACATCAGTCACCCACTGACTTAAAAGTAGTGAGGTGGGATTCTAATGCCCTCCGTTTTTTAACCATTTTGTTAAAGTAGGTCTGTGTAGAGCCAGCAGAAATAAGTGAATAGTCAATTTAGAGCGGTCAGTAAGCCTAGCTGCATGATTTTGAGCTATGTAGGGAACAAAGAAGCTATACACACTCCTGCCAGGAATCAAACGGTCTAACTGCTGTGACCACTGAGCCACTGTGCCACCTGACTGTCTCACTGTGAAGGAATAAATATCACAGCTAGCTTAACATCTCTTCATGCAGAACACAACCATCCATGCAGACCACAACTATATTTAACTGATGCTTTTTATTGAAAAGAGCTTACAAATCACAAGTGCGTATAACAGTATCTGTTCCTCCATTTGCAGCATAAGCAGGTTAAGTAATGTCCTCAAGCTTGCACAGAGAGTCATTGCTTGTGATTGAGTTTGGTTCTTCATACATTAAAATAAATAGATGTTATTGTCTATACTTGGTTCAGTGTGTCCAAGAGGCTGTAGAGATTATTCTCACAATACAAGACAGTTTAGTGGAGTGCGGCAAACACACACTGCTTGTATATGCCAATCTCCAGTTTGTCTAAGCATGTTAGACTGCGGGAGTAAAGTGGAGACTGCTGGACACCCCACAAAAAATGATTACTCTTAATAATATGCCATGCTCATTTAACAACCTACAATTTCATATAAAAGATGTGAACACGTTTTTTGGTATTTAAAAAAAGGATGCCAATGTTTAAAAGCAGTTTCTAAAACTGTGTCTCTGTCTTTGCACTTCATGCCACAGTCTAGATTTTACTGAGCTCACAGGCTCAGATTACTTTCTATGTTGTAGCAAGTGGCCATACATTAAAGATCTTCGAATAGGCCGACTCAGGACTGTTCCACACCACATTGCACACATACATTGATGCCAATTGGAAATTAGAAATATCACTTGATGTTAGGTGGAATGTGTGAAACTGGAACACTTCACATTGGAGGAAGAAATGCTGAAGCACATGGGGCACAGTATTGAACTTTAAAAGACCAAGAACAATACTTGAAAGACGAACATGACAGCTCAGCCATGTGAGAGATTGAAAACAAAAAATGTGACGAGAACCGGAAATGAAACTGAAGAGAGCAAAGAGGCTGTGAATAATGTAAAGTCAGACAAAGTTAATAAAGTGCACAACCTGTGCATACTATATAAACGTACAGACAGCAGCACAAGACATCAAGTATAAGATCTATATGGGTGCTAAATGGTTTAAAAAGCGGGTGGGAGATCTCTTTAAATCTGTTGAGTAGATCTAGATCTATATAAGAAAACAGCATACAAGGAGCGCGGTACTGAAACACCCAAACAAAGCATGGAAGTTTGTTTCATCGGGTCTGGATCACAGCACATGCTCCACAGCTTATTTGATATCTCATTATCTGCAGCCACTACGACTGTCAAAATATGGACTTACTATAATTTTGTAAACTGACAAGTTGCATAAGGCCTGAGACACTTAATATTACAAGGAACAGAGCTTACGAAAAGTTTTGGGGGTGTGGTCGACTAAAGTGAAACGGATGCAGAAGAGTATCGAATAAAGAGAGGTCTAATGGAAATTTATGTTGAACCATGGCACAACGAAATGCCAGATCCAGTGCATAAGAAAAGGAAGTGCAAATGTCTACTATTGTAACATTGCTTCTGTTCTTGTGAATGTGTATCTACCACAGTGAAACCTTAGAAAATAAAATCAGTCAATTAAAATATACAGTTTAAAGGCTAACTGATTGCACGTAAAGCTAAGAGCTGTGTACACCCGCTACTCACCTGCAGCGCACTTCTGTCCAAAGAGTTCGCAAACTTCTTCAAAAAATCTTGGCTAGAGACGGAATGTTCCTTCTAATAAAAGCGCTGGGTGTTGACACACGACGCAAATGGCGTACAAAAAGCACTCTAATAGTGTTAAAGTTTGGATGTTCCTGCCAGTCCGGTCCCGCGGGTGCTACCCAGTAAATCGCTTTCAGATATTTGCAGAGCTTCTCTGCGCCTTTACCAGAGGCAAGCGCTTTTATTCCACGAGGAAGGCGGGGTTGGTAGGAGGCGTGGTTTCATTTTGCGATAGACCTCTCAACTTGAGAGCGCATTCTCCGGTCAATGAAGGAGGGGGTGGGATTTGAGTGCTTGACTGACAGCACGTTGCGATGTTGTGAAATGAGTGACAGGGAGGGGTGGTGCTTTAAGGCGTGACTGACAAGTCAACTCGAAAAAAGGGGCGTGGTGTACTGCCTCACCCCTGCCCCAAAACGCTCCCTTCCTTTCAGATTTCGGAGTTGGCCAATCCCTGCTGTAAACGCATTTCGCTTTATAGTTTGTTTCATACATTTTTTTGAATGACGTGAGTCATTTCTCATTCCTGTACGTCCATTATTTACTAAACGCGTACGCTATTTATTTTAGCACTGTTTTGGTGTGTTTTTATTTATTACTTTTTATTATTTATTTTAAAATAACATTCTAAACAATAAGACACATATATTGCAGCACATACGATATATATATATATATATATATATATATATATATATATATATATATATATATATATATATATATATATATATATCACATATCATATTGCAGTACATTCTGCGCAGCTTTGTATCAATCTCAGGATCTATCCTCTAACCAAATCGGAGAGCTACTGTATATAATCAGAAAACCTAATATTAAGAAACACCCTAGGGATATTAAAGCAGTAAAATGGTTGGTAAAAACTCCTGCTTGCTTATTTCATTATACTATAAAAACATTTCTGACTGATTTTGAAAAAAAACTATGACTCATTTATTACAGAGAAACATTTTCCCAGTGAGTTATGGAGGATGGATTAGGATTATTTGAATTTGAATAAAATAATAACAGGCAACACATCACCTGTCTTTGGTGTCATGATAAACAAGACTGCAATAACAGGAAGAACAAAGATCATCTGAACAGGCCTGCTGATGGTGTCTGTGGCCAGCTAGGCTGAACCCAAAGAATCTGCATGGAGCTACCACAAGGATGTTGGTGGTCAACATTGATGCCAGCTGAGTGACGGGCATGAGTGTGATAGATTCAGGTTTGTGTCTCATATGTAACAGTGAGTCCTAAACTGTCTGACATTTAAGCAGATTTTATTCACAATCTGATTTGAAACATATACTCTAGTAATCAGGTTATAATATTGTCTTATCTTGAATACATTTTAGACAGATACCCAAGTGTGATTTACAGTTTTATGTGAACCATACTTTGCTATGCACAAACTGATGAGGAGTGTACCTTGTCGATGGCTCAGTTCCATTCATTATCTGACATTCAAACATTGCTTCTCATCCTGTAGGTTGACACTGAAATAAGATAGTGGAGCCTATCCACTCAAATTATCATTGTTACTAGATAATAAAGTTTCAGTCACAGAAGCTGACAGAAGATTTGGAATGCTGGGCAGAATTCTATCAACAAAGTTTCTAACCTATACTCAGTAAAATAAATGTGTTAAAGATGTAATTGTTTGAAGGTGGCCAATATATTCATCATATCGAACTTTCTAAGGGTTCCGATAATAAGTGACTTCCAGGAATTAAATAGGTTAAGGTTGGCAGAAATAATTTATAGATGTGTGATGGTAATTGCCTTTATTCTATAATTGATTTGATATATTAATCATTTTCATATTTTATAATGTTAATTGAGATAAGTGAGTGTGATGTACAATTTTAGGTACATTATACCCTGCTTTGCACAAAATGATGAGGAGTGTATCTAATTGAAAGGTCCCATTCTGCACTTTTTATTCATTTAGTTCTCTTCTACCCAGCAATTGGAATAAGTGGGTTAAGAAAATGGATGGATGGAAGAATTCAATTCCATTTCTTATGGTTACTCATTTGCCATGGCCACAGAGTAAAAAAACTATCATTTAATATTCAATTTGTACATTCTTACTAATTTACTGTATGCAGTGGAGAAACAATTAGGTACAGGTTATTTCAATGCCGGAAATATACAAATAAGATTCGAGACACTTTGTTTTTGTATTTTGTAGATGCACACTGACACAGAGCTTCACTAACTACATTACGGCAGTGAAGTTAAAACTGCAATTTTGCTATATAGTTTCATTTTGGAATTAAAATTAAGTATAAATCACACTACAGCACATTTTCCTTTTATGTGTGCTTGAATACACTGTGTTTGATGTCGCTCAACAATGTCTCAATAACTTTGGACTGGGCTTAGATCAGAGCACTTTGAAAACCATGAAAGACTGATAATGTTATTGGCATGACCCACAACTGTTCTGAAGAAGGCTAAATGTTTTCCTACTACCTGGAAAGATGATTTGAAATATGACATTAAAATGATACATAAACTTCTTATCATGTTCATCACACTAGTTGGCCACTTCACATGATCTGTGATTATGGGCCCAGTTCTCCCAGAAGATGCCACTGTCGACAGGAGGGAAACACCATCAAGTGGGCCATAGGAGACTGTTCACATCATTAACTACTACTGCTTAGAACTGAACTTATGACAATGTGCAACTGTTCTGGAAGAGCCCCGCAACAGGATTACAAAATGTTCTTCTCATAAAAGTGGTACATTTCTATAAAACCAGTAGTACTAGGGTGTTGTACCATGTTAGCCATTATGGATGTAGTGAAAAGTAAATTTTTTATTGGCAAACTAAAAAGATTACAGTATGCAAGCTTTCTAGGCAACGCATGCCCTTTCTTTTTGCCAGGCAAGAACAGGTCTACATCCTGGAGAAGAACTGACTAAAGCATAGCTTGGACGAATAAGACCTGTTATAAGGTTCCTAAGCCATGTCAGGAAAATACCCACCACACCATTAAAAACCAAGAGAACCCTTCATTACTAGACAAAGCACTCTGGCCATTAGATCTACCCTACCTTTACTATATGATCACCAGCATCATTATTTGCTACCTGAGGACTTTATTATGTTTCTCTTTAGACTTAGCAATAGGCTGTTGTTAATGAAATACTATGACTGAGTCTTTAACTGAAATTTGCTGTCACTTGGCTTTCATTTGTTCTCTTCTTTAAACTAACAGTTGGAACTTATGGAATGAACAACTCTGCTTCCATCTTTTCCTTGGATTTTCATGCCAAGATCATTGCTCTGCTTGAATGGATGTTGTTAATACCACTGAAACATCAGCCAAAAGCACAGCAACAGTCACCCCAACTCAGTGTAAGCCATAATAACAGCTGACAAGGCCTGCCAACAGTTCACAGCACACCAATGATCCTAAATATGATAGAATGAGCATTGCCTCCTTAACAATGTTCACTTTATATTGCATATTCCTATACTGAACAGCATCATTCTAAGAATAATATCATTACTTTTTTTTTTACAATTAGTGTATAGAAAGGACTACATTTCAACACAATAGACACTAGGCCACATGGGCATTGTTATCACTGGACCACACCTGAGAGGAAACTCCTGCTTTTAATACATTTTATGGCCCTCATTTGCCCAAAAGTTTCCAGCTTTTTAGCCAAATATTCTGTGTCTGGTTTTGTCATCTTACTCACACAAAGTGCAGACATAAATGAATACTTACCTCTTCAGCAGCATCTCTATTAGCAGGCTTCTAATTCTCCTGCAGTATTTGTAGGTACACAAACACAGGTTGTGACATCAGCAGTGTGTACTATTACAACATTATGTAGTGTTTTTATTTCTTATAACGAATTAACTCCTATAGATAGATAGATAGATAGATAGATAGATAGATAGATAGAAAGGCACTATATGATAGATAGATAGATAGATAGATAGATAGAAAGGCACTATATGATAGATAGATAGATAGATAGATAGATAGATAGATAGATAGATAGATAGATAGATAGATATGAAAGACACTATATGATAGATAGATAGATAGATAGATAGATAGATAGATAGATAGATAGATAGATAGAAAGGCACTATATAATAGATAGATAGATAGATAGATAGATAGATAGATAGATAGATAGATAGATCTTCATTTGTCAGATTTTGGTTGAGTTCAAAAGAATTAGAAGGCTAATAGGTTTTATAGCCTGATATATGGACTAAGGGGTATTAAATGGCATTATGGAAGCACCAAAAGACCCCATGAGGGCTCCCTTACCTGACTTACGCCACAAACAAATATATTTAATTTTTGAAAACAGAAAGACTATTTGTGCATTTTTATATTAAAACAAAATGCTACCACAAAGTGCCATAACTGGAGATTACTGAACACCAGGCAAATCCAGCATTGCGGAGGGCTCGACAGAAATGGGCTTCTTTTCGTTGTCCTCCATGTCTACCTCTTCCCATTGTAGATGACCATGAGGCTATTAATAAAGATGTGCAGAGAAACCTGACAGCACCAGACCCAGGTAGAAATAGCAACATGTTGTATTTAGATAAAAAAGTAACTAATAACATTGGATTCTCAAAATGTTTCATAAATAAATGCAATATCAGTTTTCATCTGAACTGCAACAAACTGGCCAGGCACAGATGGGCTAAATTTAATTTGATATTTTAGTAAATTTTTGTTTGAATAGCTACTGACTTCAGCAGAAAGGCAGGTGAATTTGTAACATGGTAGAAAACCAATTTTGCATTTTTCTCGGAACTGACAACAAAAAAAGTGTTAAAAGCAGGAAATTGCCAATAATGTCTCAGAATCCCATTAGTTACAGGTTTTGGTTTACTGTGTTTAGGTTTTTTAGAATATATTTTCACTGATGGTTTTATTATGATTATAATCTAGTCTGAAGTGTCCTGATTTGGTCAACTTAATTTGTGGAATTATTGTTGTCATTTTTGTCGCTTTAGATTGTTATTCCTTTTCATGAATGTGACTGTATTGTTTAGAGCAACTGCTCCATTGCTAAACCACTGCGCACAAACAAAAAGGCTCCTTTTAAATTCCAACTTCATTCTTATTTTTTCACTCATATATAATACAGATCTGATATTTTTGGAGAAGTGTGATTAGCAATAAAGATATGAAATCAGACTTTATAGAAAGGATTTGTGCTGCTCTCATAACAACTGTTTTGCATCCAAACCTGTCCCCTTGCACCTTCGCTAGTCCTTTGGGCCATTTGTCTACGTGCAGAACACCTGGCAGTGATAAAGTGCACAAACCAACAGCTCTGATCTTCTGTTTCCTCTTTCGATTCCTTAACATCATCTGTTTATGAATTTGCAGATGTTCTGCACTAAAACAATATGAAGTAAAGCAGCAACCTGAATCTGCCTGACAAAATTGTTTTATTTATTTTGCTCACGTGGGGCACATTAAAGATAGACATTTGTACTTCTGTAAAATTTGGGATAGCCACAAAATGAATTTGATGAGTTCAAAAAATACAAAAAAAAAACCAAAAAAACAATCGAAAATAAGGTAATAATCAGGATACAGTCACTTTTAGCTGCAGTGTAAATGTAGCCTTAAAAGATTTGTGCTTCTTCTTGACAATAACTGCCTTATGTTCAACATCAGCATCCAAAAAAGCGTTAAATGTGTAAAAGCACTAAATATGGGAATTTTAAGCTAGGGTTCCATTGTAAATGCTTTTTATCAGGTGGGGACCACCTTCAATATTGTGGAGGGAGGGGCACACATTTTGCACTATGCCAGTGGGTAAGTTATAAGAAAAGATTAGAGGAGTTAAACCTCATTTTAAGTAATTTGAGATTAAGAGGTTAGGTTAGTGAGGTTAGGTAGGCCTTATTATCCAAGAGGGACATTTGTTTGCAGCAGGAAAGTACAATTTTATAAAACATTGTTGATCAGATTCAATAAAATAAACAAAGGTACAACAATTGACAACTAGTGTTATCATAAATATAAATATATATATATATATATATACAGTCAAGATTTGTACAAAGGTGACATGATGGAAATGTTTAAAATTATGAAGGGAATTAGCACAGTGAGTCCCATCTGTTATTTTAAAATAAGTTCTTCAACAAGAACATGTGGAAATAGATGGAGTCTTATTAACGGTTCACACAGGCAACTATGGACAAATGGAATAAATTACCAAGTAGTGTGGTAGACAGTAGGACTTTGGGGACCTTCAAAACTCATCTCCAAAGTTATTCTGGAGAAATCAGGCAAATGAGTTTGACATACAGCACATTCTTGGTCTGAATGGCCATTCTTATTATAAATGTTTTAAAAATTAATAGAAATATAGGTAGCAAAATGATTTCAGCTGCTTTAACAATCCAGGCCTGTGAGCAGAGGTCTAAAAAGAGAAATAAAACAAGAAAGGGAAAGATACATGTGAGGGAGGTCCACTAATGTTTTTCTGGGCCTCAAAAGTATAAATGGCTAAAAAACTTAAAAGACCCTCTGTCACTATGGCAATCCAGCCCCCTAACCAGATGAGCAGCAGATTGGTACTTGTTGATACTGGCACTGGATAATGTGCTGATTCACAAAACAGAGAGTCTGAGAAGAACCAGGATGTAGAATTGGGGTCCTCAGTCACGGTCCTGAAGGGCTGCAGTGGCTACGGGTTTTCATTCCAGCCATTGTCCTAATTAGAACTCAGTCCTTTCTGATAATGAATCTTAGTATTTAACTCTCTGCCTTATTAGTGCCTTTATTCATCAAAGACACAATTTAGTTACTTTGTAGATCAGAGGTCCTCAGTTACAGTCCTGGAGGTCTGCTATGGCTGCAGATTTTCACTTTAACCAGTTTCTTAATTAGAACCCTTTTAATTACTACTAAAGCAATACATTTTTAGGCTTAATTTTAGTTCTCTTGTCTGTTACCATTCAGAACCCTTAATTGCCTATTTTATATTTTAGCAGCTGCTATTAAGTTTTCATTGTTGCCTGTTTTCTTAATCAAACATTAGTTAATAATGAGATACTGATAACCAATAAACCAGCAGCTCTCCAGCTAACGTGCTTACCATGAAGTATCTGTTATAAAAAGTGAATGAGAGGGGAATTGGAAGGACCATTAAGTTTAAATATGATAACATGGACAATGTTCTCACAGAAGGAAACTCTACAGTGCAATTAATTGCTCTTGGATGAATGCAAGCATTAACAGGCTAAATAGTTCAATACTAAGTTTCATCATCAGCATAGACTGCTTTCTAATTAGGAAACTAGTTGGAATAAAAACCTGCAGCCTCTGGGCCCTCCAGGACTGTGATTGAAGACCCCTAATATAGAAAGAGGCTATCCTGACATCAGAAGAGATATTTAGGGGATTTCCAGCGAGATGCCAGTGGTAGCTTAAATGCTGTGGGGGCCTGGGAGAAAAGTCTATGCTGTACAAAAGTAAAGAGGAGAGCAGAGAGGTTCAGGGGGACAAAGATTTGGGCTGAGAAATGTAAAATAATCAAGAAGATCAAAGAGCAAGAGTGAGAGTCAGAAATGAAGGACCTGAAAGAAGACTCATGACTTGTGCTCCACCAAAACATGTGCTGAAAAGTATTTGGGATACTTACAGAGTCAGCAACCAGAACCATAGAATGACACTTTTGGGGATAATAATTTACTAATTTTTTTTCCACATTTTTCCACCTCATTCTTTAGGGTTGATGAAAATAAAATAACATAGCATATTATAACATAATATAATTTTCTCAGACCTACCTAATTTGATTAAGGGTCACAGGAAATGCTATTGCAAATTAATTATTATTTATTTATTTAGCAGATGTCTTTATCCAAGGCCAGGGCCGGATTTTCCTATAGGCTAACTAGGCTTCAGCCTAGGGCCTCAAGATCACTACATGTATTCTAAAAACAGTGAACACTAAAACACTGAACCGAAAATAAGGAGAAATTCTACGCATATGACTAATAAACAAACATAAAAATGTATTGGTTAAGATCAACGCGTTCGGCTCATTGGGTCTGTTCGTTTGTATATACTAGATTGCACCAAAGTATAGTTCATACGCTCACTGATTGCTATGGCAAATATTGACGTGCCTTTTGCTACTAAGCTCTGGTTTGTTCTTGCATAAATAAAGTGCAGATTGGTGTAGATTGGAACAGACAAACGAACAGACCTATTGATATCCCGACGTTCGGTTATATTCGTGTTACTTCGATAATATGAAACACGTGTTAATGTTATTAGAAAAGATTCTTATTTTAGGATTGCGCACACGATCATTTGATTCTCGCCTTTTGAGTTCAGTAGGTTCAATACTTTAGTGAAGTGTTTATAGACTATTGAAAAATTTTTTGTGACAATATCTTCATTTCGCGGAATTCTAGGTAAGTTCTTAACATATGTTTTAATTTGTATATTTTAAAATGTATATTACGTGCTTTATTTTATATTTTCATGATTATATATATATATATATAATTCATTATTCATAATTGCTATTTTTTTCAATGAGACAAAATAACAGTTCCATACAATCTTGATTGAAAAATGATAATTTAGTTTCATTATTGAATTAAAGATATTTTGGAAATATTTTTTAAATTGATTAGTGTTTGAAATTCAGAAATTATGAAATTAACATTTATTATTTTATAAACAATGACTATTATAAGAGACGCGCTATTCACGGAAATGAGTTTTTGTTTTACTTCAATTTATTATTCGAAAATGAATTGTTTATCGAAAATTTCGATAAACAAAAGAAAACTTACCACAGTTCAAATACGGAAAATGTTATTTTTTGTATTAATAATAAATAATTAACTTTTATTTATGCACAATAATTAATAAATAATGATTAGTTATTCTTACAAGTACTATATATGGTGCTGAGAATAAATGTCCAAATAAGTGTTCTCGACTTTTTTTATTTATTATCCGTGCGACATTTTTTATAAAGGTTAGTACCAATCACAACATGTTTCATTTAACATATTGATATTTATCACAGTAATGATGTATTTTATTATCTCTCATGTAATTTACAAACTTAAAAATGGGAGGTGAAAGGGCCTCATAAGTGGAATAGCCTAGGGCCTCTTTTCATCTAAATCCGGCCCTGTCCAAGGCGATATGCAAGACACGTTATAAGTGATTAGAAGGTTCAAGCATCAAAAGCAACAGAGAACATGATAAGTAAGCAAGAGGGAGTGCTGCTTCATCTACCATATAATCATACCTTCTGCTAGTCTAAGACAAACTCTCTGTCATTATAACAGCAGCTATCCTGAAGAAGAGAAACTAAGCATATTAAATAAAACTGTGCATTTTCAAAAGACGCCTAAACGTGAGGAAGTTGGGTCCAGTTTGAATAGCCAAACAGGAGATCATTCCATAGCTTTTGGAGTGAGAACGGAGACGCAGCGTCCAGCGTTGACGTGTTTAGAAAGACAAGGGACAGTCGTCAGACAGGCAGAGGCAGAATGCAGACATCATGGTGACAGAGATGAATAAATGTACTTTTTTTAAAATATTATTTAATCCTACATCCCACAACCTTGACACTAAGAAAATGAACGAGTGTCTGGATATTTTTATTTTCTCTTTATACTATTCAAATATCAGTTCTATAAAATGTTAGCTGTTACTGACTTGGCCCAGCTTTGCAAGAATAAGTTCCTGTGACCATTTTGTTTTTCTTTTGTTTTCTAATTTTTGTTTTGCTTTTCTGTTATTTGTGTAACTATTTCTTGTTATATCACCCATATGATAAATGTCTGATTTACATCGCTTTCCAAAAAATACAAACAGAATTAATAGGATTTTTATTTTGTATATTTGTTTGCTTTTTGGGAAGAAAATTATTTTGAAAGCTATGAAGAATCAATCAATCCTTGTTTGATGCATCAGCTTTCCAAGAGTGAAAAATTAAAATGTACTTTAAAAAGCACCCAAGCATCTTTTCATCAAGTACTCATGTTTTCCACTTAAAAGGTGAAAGGAAACCAGAGCCTATCCCAACAGCATTGTGACCATAAGGTAATAATTGGGGTGGCATGGTGGCACAGTGTTTAGAGCAGGGGTTCACAACCTTTTTCTATGCTCCACACCCTTAGAAAATGTTTGATTTATGTCTGCATCCTTTGGAAAGGGTTGGCAAAAATGTCAATCACACCTCGAATTTGATGGCATTTCATGATCAGGTCTTGCACAGAAATCGATAATAGACATCGCCCTTCTCTATGGACCATTGCAAGGTCCAAATTTCAACCTCTTAAAAAAACATTATTCACATTATCTCACAGCAAGGAACCCCCGGGAACGGGCATTCACAGATGACAACTGAAACACTTAATTCTCTTCATATCACAGAACAAGAGCACTAACTAGTAACAGATCTACGAATGGCGGCACACTGCAAGACACTGATTGCACCATGATAAAGTCGGACAACGCACCTTACTCAATTTTCACAAATCGCGATTCAGCCACCCTCTTTGTTGCACCCCCTGAAATGCCATCTTGCACTCCCCTAGGGGGAGTGGGCACCCCATTTTGGGTACCCCTGGTTTAGAGCTTATGCCGCATACAAGAACATTAGAACTTTGATAAACATCAGGCTCACATATTCAGGATCCTGGGTTCACATTTTGTGCCCGGCCATTGTCCATGTGAAGTTTGCTTATTCTCTCAATGTCTATAGTGGTTCCATTTTACATCCCCAAAGACTTTCAGGTTAGAGTAAGTGGGTTCACTAAAATGGCCCCAGTTTTAAATGGTGGCATGTTATTTTGGGTGCCCTGTGGCCGATTGATTATCCATTTCCATTAATCAGAGGTTAATCAGGTTTGAGGATGCTTGTACTGTACAGTATATGTGAATGTAAGATGCAGGAATCAGCCTTGATTACAAGCCACCTCTGTGATGGACTGGCACCCATGGTATGGTACAGGGCACCCACCCACCTTCATTCACCTTTGCAGGGCCACTTTAAAATAAACCTTAAACAAGAGTCTTTAGCCTGCCTTGCTTATTTAATCACACTGATGTGTTTCCATTAAATAATTTCCCTTCACATTAATGCTTAAGGGGGCCCCAAAAGCCACTACAGGAAATCTATTTATCATTTAAGCATAAATAAATATGACTTCCCTTATCAAAGAAAGAGAGCAAAGAACGTCACTAGGAAACTCCGAGAGCACTTAAAGATAAATAAATCCCAGGTCAATCCCACTGTAATTTCCCAAAGAAACCTATCATTTTTTTAAAGCCCATTCAGGACGGTGTGCTGTTTAAGAAATCAAGATGCAGAAGGCTTACCTACACCAAAATATTCAAGCCGCACTGCTTTGTCTGGAGCACATGTGTGGTGCATGACTGGAAAGAGTGTATGCGGGAGAAGGGTACAGGTGTCTATTAGACTGATCACCTTTCATGGCATTATGGCATTGTGATGAAGTGCCATGCATGGATGGACCTGATGCTGTCCTAACACCTGTCCCTCCCATGTCCGGTCTTTGCAAATGCCTGCGCTCGTTATCAGAGAGTAAAACGGAAATAACTTTTAGTAATAATCACTTGTATAATGCTAGCTACACCCATCTCAGGAAAAAGAGCACTGCAGGATGACATGTGAGAGGAAGCACCCTGTGATTAATGTGCTGCTCCTGTTCTCATGTACTGCTTGTGACCACTCGTGAGTCTCGTGTTTCTGCCACTTTTGCCAAGCCTGGCATTTTGGGGCCACATTTAGCCTGGTAGTTGACAAAGTCCAGTGCTATCTTTCTAACCATATTTCATAGGTTTGTTTATCTCTGGGAATTCCAGGGGAATTTCTGGGGGATTCCACATCTTTGAAGTGTTGTGCTAAAACAGCCGAACATTCTTGAAGTTTCAGAAGTAAATCAGAAAGTTGATTAACAAAATAAAAAAATACTTCAAGCAAGATATTGACAATAATCAGCATGGTGAGCAATTAAAAAATAAAACATTAGGAGAAATAATGCAAATAAAGCTAGCAAAAAAATATTTAATCTCTTCAATTTCATATTTTATTTGTTTTTTAAGTTTCCATCCATCCATTATCCAACCCGCTATATCCCAACTGCAGGGTCACGGGGGTCTGATGGAGCCAAGCCCAGCCAACACAGGGTTCAAGGCAGGAAACAAACCCCGAGCAGGGCACCAGCCCACCACAGGGCACACACACGGGACAATTTAGAATCGCCAATGCACCTAACCTGCATGTCTTTGGACTGTGGGAGGAAAGCCACGCAGACACGAGGAGAACATGCAACATTCACGCAGGGAGGACCTGGAAAGCAAACTCGTGTCTCCGAACTGCAAGGCAGCAGCGCTACCCACCGTGCCACCATGCTGCCCATTTTTAAATTTTTAACTTGTAATATTTTTGTTTCCTTTTCTATCTATCTATCTATCTTAAGAAAACCTTGTATAAAACTGATAGATAAACGGAAGAGATGCTTAAAAAATAGTTCTGTATCTACAGTGGTGTGAAAAACTATTTGCCCCCTTCCTGATTTCTTATTCTTTTGCATGTTTGTCACACAAAATGTTTCTGATCATCAAACACATTTAACCATTAGTCAAATATAACACAAGTAAACATAAAATGCAGTTTTTAAATGATGGTTTTTATTATTTTGGGAGAAAAAAAAATCCAAACCTACATGGCACTGTGTGAAAAAGTAATTGCCCCCTTGTTAACAAATAACCTAACTGTGATGTATCACACCTGAGTTCAATTTCCGTAGCCACCCCCAGGCCTGATTACTGCCACACCTGTTTCAATCAAGAAATCACTTAGATAGGAGCTGCCTGACACAGAGAAGTAGACCAAAAGCACCTCAAAAGCTAGACATCATGCCAAGATGAAAAGAAATTCAGGAACAAATGAGAACAGAAGTAATTGAGATCTATCAGTCTGGTAAAGGTTATAAAGCCATTTCTAAAGCTTTGGGACTCCAGTGAACCACAGTGAGAGCCATTATCCACAAATGGCAAAACATGGAACAGTGGTGAACCTTCCCAGGAGTGGCCGGCCGACCAAAATTACCCCAAGAGCGCAGAGACGACTCATCCGAGAGGTCACAAAAGACCCCAGGACAACGTCTAAAGAACTGCAGGCCTCACTTGCCTCAATTAAGGTCAGTGTTCACGACTCCACCATAAGAAAGAGACTGGGCAAAAACGGCCTGCATGGCAGATTTCCAAGACGCAAACCACTGTTAAGCAAAAAGAACATTAGGGCTCATCTCAAATTTGCTAAGAAACATCTCAATGATTGCCAAGACTTTTGGGAAAATACCTTGTGGACTGATGAGACAAAAGTTGAACTTTTTGGAAGGCAAATGTCCGTTACATCTGGCGTAAAAGGAACACAGCATTTCAGAAAAGAACATCATACCAACAGTAAAATATGGTGGTGGTAGTGTGATGGTCTGGGGTTGTTTTGCTGCTTCAGGACCTGGAAGGCTTGCTGTGATAGATGGAACCATGAATTCTACTGTCTACCAAAGAATCCTGAAGGAGAATGTCCGGCCATCTGTTCGTCAACTCAAGCTGAAGCGATCTTGGGTGCTGCAACAGGACAATGACCCAAAACACACCAGCAAATCCACCTCTGAATGGCTGAAGAAAAACAAAATGAAGACTTTGGAGTGGCCTAGTCAAAGTCCTGACCTGAATCCAATTGAGATGCTATGGCATGACCTTAAAAAGGCGGTTCATGCTAGAAAACCCTCAAATAAAGCTGAATTACAACAATTCGGCAAAGATGAGTGGGCCAAAATTCCTCCAGAGCGCTGAAAAAGACTCATTGCAAGTTATCGCAAACGCTTGATTGCAGTTATTGCTGCTGAGGGTGGCCCAACCAGTTATTAGGTTCAGGGGGCAATTACTTTTTCACACAGAGCCATGTAGGTTTGGATTTTTTTTCTCCCTAAATAATAAAAACCATCATTTAAAAACTGCATTTTGTGTTTACTTGTGTTATATTTGACTAATGGTTAAATGTGTTTGATGATCAGAAACATTTTGTGTGACAAACATGCAAAAGAATAAGAAATCAGGAAGGGGGCAAATAGTTTTTCACACCACTGTATGCATTAATGAAGGTGGACCCGATATACATGGAATGTATTTAAAATATTCTCTGTTTTCAAAAATTAAATATATATGTTTGTGGATGGTTTAGTTTAAGTCGGGTAAGAAAGCCCTCATGGGGTCTGTAGGTGCTTCCCCTACACCACTTATTATATATCTTATTCCACATATCAGGCTATAAAACCTATTAGCCTTCTAATTCTTTTGAACTCAACAAAAAATTGACAAATAAAGATTTATCTATCTGTGAATTTCCCCTTGGGATTAATAAAGTATCTATCTATCATATAGTGTCTTTTATATCTATCTATCTATCTATCTATCTATCTATCTATCTATCTATCTATCTATCTATCTATCAATCATATAGTGCCTTTCCTATCTATCTATCTATAGAAAAGCTTTGTATAAAATTGATAGATACAGTAAATGGAGGGGATGTTTAAAATAGTCTTGTCCCTGTGCATTAATGAAGGTGGACCGGATATAATTTACACAAAATCTATTGTAAAAAATCTCATTTCACATGGAGACATAGTGTAATTTAGGACCGAGGTGGATCAGAGAACGCTCTGAAAGTGACAGCGACACTCCTCACCTCCCCAGAACTCCTGTTTATCAAAGATGGTTGCGCTCAGCAATGCAGAATCCTTTGGATTCCTGTGCATCTTCTTTTCTGCAGTCTACACTGAGATGAAAGCACCATTTCATTCACTTAGAACACTATGATAAATACTTTACCTTTAGTCTGTTTCAACATCGTCACCTGTCTTAGTCAGTGCTGATCCACTTTTGCTGGATGACCGTTGAGATGATCCCAGCCTCCTCCATTTTGAGTTTTGGATACGGATCTCCCTACTAAGAGCGCCAGCTGCGACGAGTTGTTGGGAAGACATAAAGGTTTATGATCTTACGGTTGCTCTTATTACAGTATTCACCTTTCGAGTCAGGAAATGGGATGAGACTGTTAAGAAAGGACTGTACCACTGGACAAACATCACAGGTCCCTCTGAATGAGGTTCACTGGCCATTTAAACAGTGGTCAATCAAAAGTTCTGAAACCCCCATAATAGAGGATGCCAAATTTCATTGTAAGGACCAAAAGAAATACGGTACAAGAATGAATGATATTCTACTATTCTCTATTCTCCAACACTGCTTATGCATTCATGTATTGGTTTTATTTACGCTGCATTGTTTTGTCATTGGTGCTGCTGCATGGACAGTAATGCTGTGGTGAATGGTGAATGAAGGGTGATGTTCTTATTATGCTATGTTTTCATTTTTCCATTGTCAATATTTTTGGCTCTAACAGCAAGATGCCAAGCAACAAAGTTGAAGATTTCAATCAATCCCATTTTAATCAAGTAGCAGTCACTAAGCACTTTACTGAACAAAAAAGAACTAACGTCTGTAACAAATGATGTGATGTCAGACTGTTCTCTTGGCACATTTTCTTTCTGTGCCATTACTCATGACTGTGCCCCTCAGGCCTAGTTTCTGCCTTTAAATGAACTTCTTGAACCTGTTTTTTGTTCTCACTGACTTTTATTTTTGTTAGTGGAGGATTTTTTTCTTCCACAAACTAGTAAGGCTTACAGTATGGCAGGCTGGGTGGGGCACATATTTTACATAGTAGTGACAGACATAGCAGCTACTTGTGTTCATGAGATTACTGGCACACGTGTCTGTTGTATGGCGACCCCCCAGTGAGGTTTTGATGATACAAATTATGAGAGGTAGCACTTAGTAGCATCTTCAGTGTCCTCTGTTTTAATAACCAGCGTTGAGAGAAGGGCAAGCAGATTCATAGCAGGAAAGAAGAGCGCGCATTAGAAGCCTAAACAACCCGTGATAAACTGACAAAAAATTAAACCGAACTTTTAAAAGACTCTGAAGAGAAAAAAAAAGTTAATGTTCACTTTTACTCATTTAGGATTTATGGGTTGCAAGAAACTATATACATGGAGTGAATTAGCTGGCCTTATGTGCCTTCCTATTTCAAATGCGATTGCTTTCAAAATTAAGTTGAATTGCAACTAATGAGAGTGGCACAGGGGCACAACAGTTAGAGGTGCATTCTCACAAGTGAATCAAACTGGGCTCAAATACCTGCTCTATCACCGTCTTTACAATGTTTGCATCATTCCCACCCGTTTTCCATATAAAGTCTCTCCAAGAACTCCCAAATGTCCTTTCAGATGCCAAAGATGTTCAGGTTCGGCTAATTGGAGAAATGCCCCCGTGTAAGAGAATTGTGCGTGAGTGTGCTCTTCAATACATCTGGCCACTTGGGCCTTCATCTTTCTTTCAGAGATGGATCCTGCTTTGCACCTGCCCATCCAGGATAGACTTTGGCTTGCCGCAGTTTTAAGAGGGAGATTCATGAATTGATGGTCTAATTTTACTTTTTAATGTCTTCTTCTTTGAACATAAAATAAGAAATTTCATAAATGAGTGGAGACCATTCAGCCCATCAAGCCTGCTTGTTTAGCTAGTAGCTCAGCTGTCCCAATGTCTCCTCCAGACCTTCTTAAAGTTTGCCAAGGTTTCTGCTTTAACTACATGGCTCAGTAGTCTGTTCCAGATTCCCACAATTCTTTGCCTAAAGTCTTCAATGCACTTCTCCTTAATTTTGAATGGAGTCCTCAAGTACATGATTCACTATCAGCTTGAAAGAACTCATCTGGATCTGCTTTATCAAAGCCTTTGAGAATTTTGAGGTCCTGGATTAGGTCCGCATGCAGTCTCTTCTGTTTGAGATAAATTTAATTCTCCAAGTCTGTCACAGTAGGACATGTCCTTCATTTTTCTGAACAGAATTTCTAGGTGGAGCCAAGGAGTGTCAGGTGTCCACATTGGAGGCCTCAGGATTGAACCTTTTTGTAGATGATGAGGTCCTGCTGGCTTTCTTGGGCTGTGACCTTGGACATGCACTGGGGTGGTTTGCAGCCAAATGTGGAGCAGCTGGGATGATTATCAGCACTTCCAAATCTGAAGTTATGGTTCTCAGCCAGAAAAGAGGGGAATGCCCTCTTTGATTTGAGAATGGAGTGCTGCCTCAAGCAAAAGAGTTTAAGTATCTCAGAATCTTGTTCGTGAGGGAAATCAACGGGAGGATCAGAATGGCAAACGCAGTGATGGGGTCACTTGTGGTGAAGATGGAGCTAAACTGAAATGCGAAGCTCTTGATTAACTGGTAAATCTACGTTCCTACCCTCACCTATGGTCAGGAGCTATGTGTAGTGACTAAACGAAGTACAGCAACAGAAATGAGTTTCCCTCGAAGGGTGTCTGTGCTCAGCCTTACAGACGGGGAGAGAAGCACAGGCATTCGGGAGAAGCTCAAAGCTCCTCCACATTGAAAGGAGCCAGTTGAGGTTGTTTGGGCATCTGATAAGGATGTCTCCTGGATGCCCCCCTGGGAAGCAGTTTCTGACATGTCCAGCCAGGAGGGGACCTCAAGGCTGACCCAGGACAGGCTGTCCCAGGCAATCCAGAAGAGGCAGCAGGAAAAATGGATGTCAGGGAGTCTCTGCCCCAGCAACCCAGACCCGAATAAGCAACAGAAATTGGGTGAATGGATGGACAAAATGCACAGTTTTTTAAGCATATTGATGCACTCCTCTTTTTTCTGTTTTGGGTGGCACTGGACTATTCAAGCCCTTGTTTGCGGCCTGTGTAGAACTGCACATTGGCCAACTATCTGTGTGATTTTTTTTTACTCTCTGCTATTCTGGTTTTCCTCCCTGATTTTATACTGTAAATAGCTTAATTGATGTTTTATAGATTGGGCCTGTGAGTGAGTACTTGTGTGGTGATGGCGCCCCGTCTGCAGCAGTACAGTGACATACGCAGAGGAGTACAGTAAAATACTTAATTACATGTCTGGCCAACATGCAGCACGTCCGCATTCTCCAGTGTCCTGATAAACATGAATGGAGTACTGTGGTAGTAGTAGTAATACTACTCACATTGTCTAGTGTATAGAGTATAGTGCCAATCCTAAATGTCTGTAGTCAATCAAACAGCAAGTCGTTGATCTAAGGAAGGGCAATCTTTAGATATAATACGCTAATGTGGCTGTCCGTTTGTCTGTCCAGGATTTGAAATCACCTGTAGCTCTCAAACTATTGACCTGAAATTTGGCGCACCTATACTACGTGACGTCTACTATCTGCTTCCGGGGTGATAATTGGCCTCCAAGGTTATTCCTCATTTTATTTTTATTTTATTTTATTGTAAAAGCAACTTTCGGCAGCAAGCAGCAGGGCAGCCGTGTGGCGCATGCATACAAGTGCCGTTCTCATCCCTGCTACCTTCGCCAGTACTTCCCCTACGTCTTCATATCTTAAATCATTCTTGACGCAGATTGAAGACTTGAGTGCCAGCTTAAGTGAAAAATTAAGGAAAACATAGTAAGTAATTGCAACACAAACACTGACTTAATCAGTTTAAATGTGAAAAAATGGCGACAAAAGAAGAGAAGAAGCGGGCCGCTAGGGTGGAGAAAAGAAGAGCTGCTCGGGAAGCAGCAAGCGCATCAACCTCTGAGGAAACGAATGATAAACGTACAGAGAAAGAGGATGAAAACTAGGAATGCTCAAGTCAAGTGCAGTGCGCCATTACTGCACATTTCATTGTTCTTCTCCAGTGTTTTAGTTTATAATTACATGACCATCTTTTTCATTTAAATTCCGTTTCAGCAGGCTGTACTACAAATGTATTATGATACACATCACGGTGAGAAAAATAGTACAATTCTAGGGTAGTCGTCACTTCCTCACATACACCGAAATGAGTCCCTATGATAAGCCACTAGAGCAGCTTGAAGAGCCCAGCCTTACATAAACGCACAAGGACTTGGTCTGATTTGGTGTGAGCCACATGATTCAAAACTCTGGCATGGCAGGGTGTTCAGGAGAGGAGGACGGGCCGGAAGGTGAAGTCTTAGTCGAGAAACAGGTCAGAAGACAAAATTCTGTGAGACAGAAAGAGAATCAAATGGCCAAATCCAACATGCAAAGTTAATAATAAAGTCAAATAACAAAGCAAAAATAAACATCCTAACACTGAAATCTCCTCGCAAGCGCCTTTTAGCTTCTGAGTCTTTAAAGGAATACTCCACCAAAAGAAATATATTTTTATATGTAATTTAGCACATGTGCTTTGTAGTGGTGGCTGAGAAAAAAAATTATCTCATGTTTTCATGCAGAATGGACAGAAAGAAATTTATGTCATAATAGAACTCAGTGATGATCAGTGCTGTACAATGGCGAACAACGTGAAAATCGTCCTTGGGGAAAAAAAAAAAAAGAAATCTCACATTGCTGGTGTTGCATAATCCCCATGTCTGTTATCCAGTTGCTTGCTCATTCTATGGACTGCAGATGGACGCATGTGAACAGGTACTGCTGTGTGGCTGCACCTCACCCTCTCACAGTTCTTTTTACAGGTGCAGCTCCACACACTCTCTTCAGTTCTGGCAGCAATCCTGTCATTGTTGCTGACCAATATGTCCCACCACAACACTTGGATGGCAAGAAGACCAGTCTTACTTGTACAAAGTGAAGCTCATTGTTACTATGCCACTTTCTGTTGGCTCTGGGCACACGGAGTGCTCTTGCAATTATGAGTGGTGGTAATGCTACACTCCCTATTTGCCATGATAGTAGGTCATGATTGGCCTCCAAGCAAAGGCAGATGGGACAGGCTGCACCTAAACAGACAACTGAGCCTAGCCATGGATGAAAACCAAGCTTTACAAGGTGATACCCCACCATGCAAACGAGCAGGTAAGGACATGACTATCCAGTCTGAGCGAGGTTACAGGACTGGATGCTGATACAGTAGCAATGCTGGAGATGCTCCTAACTCCCAATTCAGACGCTACCACACCAATTCACATTGCCTCTCCGTAGCTTTGCTTTTGTTCCCCGCCTGTCTCTGTTAAACGTGAACAGTGGATCAACAAATCACTGAAGTTTGCAAGAAATGCAGTAGCAACCTACTGGAAACTAGATAATTATCTGCTGTATCAAGTGATGGATTGGAGGCCTAGCCTAATTAGCTCATGCCCACATGTTGGGGGCTCACTTGGACATTAAAAAAACATTAGAGCGGATCACTGCATCAGTTTTGCAAGTCCTGTCTAGAGTGCCAATTAGTTCAATTACAGCAGCGGGACAGAGCACCTCTTATCCCCATGCTGATTATCAATGTTCTCTTAGTACAGGGCCACAGATAAGTGCTTGTTCATGTTGATTACTGAGATGAAAAAAGCCTAATTGCCCACAATCTTGTTACCCAGTCAGGGATCGAGTCAGAGAACGCCCTTATCGACTGCCAGAAGCCAAGAAGGCCGAAGTCAAACTCATATGCTGGATCTTGGGGCTACTGAAGAGAGCCACAGCTCCTGGAACAGCCTGATTGTACTCGTACCTAAGCTCAACAAAAGTTGACACTTTTGCAATGACTTCTACTGACTTAATAAAGTCTGCCACTTTCATGATTATCCCATGCCAGTAACAGAACAACCTCCCCATGCCTGCCATGAAACAGCAAAAGAACACACCATGTTCAGTACCACTAGAGGTCGTTGCCAGTACTGTTTCTTACCTTTTGGGCTTCACGAAGCTCCGGCCACCTTCCATCATCTGGTGGACAGATGGCTACAGTCCCATAATGCCAATAGTGCAGCCTATCTGGACAATATGGTCATCTATTCCTGCATCTGGGAGGACCACCGACAGCCCTTCTCCACACCATCTGTTCACAGATCAACCCCAAAAGGTGTTATTTTGGGTTGACCAAGGCTAAGTATCTAGGCTACATGGTGGGTGGTGGATGCATCAAGCCCCAGCAATCCAAAGTTGCTACCATTCCACTGGCTCCAACTGCAAATAAAAAGCAATTACAAGCCTTCCTGGGGCTCATAGGTTACTATCAGAAATCTCACAAGAAGTTGGCATGGAGTCCAAAATAGCAAAATATTATTCTAAAACAGCCTTAATGTCAGCTTCCATTTTGATCTCCCCTAACTTTTCTCTCATTTATATCCTCCAGACCAAAGCCTCGGACACCGGCCTGGGTGCAGTACTAAGCCAGGTTGATTAAGGAGCTGAACACCTTGTCAGATACCTTAGCCAAAAACTGTTGAACCGGGAGACAAGATATATGACGACTGAGCATGAAGCCCTGGCCATAAATGGGTGATTTCCTAGCTGCTGTACTACGTCTTAGGATGCAAGATTACTCTGGTGATGGATCACGGCCCCCCTCCAGTGGCTGTGCTCCCACAAAAACACCAACCCCTGAGTCACCAGGTGGCTCCTCACACTATAGCCCTATAAATTCACTGTTCAGCACAGACATGGGTCCTTACACATTAATGTTAATTCTTTCCTTTGGTTCCATGACCTCACGGAAGCCAGATTAAGGGTAGTCCATGTCATGCACGAGTGTCTGTGGATCACCTTATTGGCTCAGATCAAGTATGCAATACCACTCCAGCACGAGAGGGAGAGCTGTCGCTAACAGCTGCTAACAGTAGATACCGCAAGAAGGCAAGTGACCCCGCCATCAGTACACTGGGATGTCCTGTCCTTTCCAGTCCGAGTTGTATAGAGGCAGCCATTCCCAGAATGAGATGTCTCAGTCTTGACCCAACCCTGCTACAGGGCGGAGCTCAACAGACAGACAGACTTTCAAAGGACCATCTCGGGCTAATGTTCCTTTGTTGCCATTTTGATGCTTGCACCACCGAGCAACTGTTTATTTGGCTGCCAGATTTTTCTTGTTGGTCACAATTAAAGGGGGTGGCACCCCAGCTATTTTTTGGATTCTGCCAGTCACTTATGTTTCACACGTTAGCACTCTTTAAAAATACAACTGTTGTGGGGTACAAAATCTATACATTTTGGTTTACATTTTCATTTTATTTTGCTCAAGACAACAAATGAACTACATTCAGGACAAATCAAAGCATGTCTTCCTCCCAGTTATACCTCACTTTTAAAACAACTGTTCAAGCAAAAGAGGAAGACATGGCAATGGCTCAGGCTATCAATCTATAATAATAAAAGGCAAAGCCCTCACTGACTGACTGACGGACTCACTGACTGACTGACTCATCACTAATTCTCCAACTTCCAATGTAGGTAGAAAGCTGAAATTTGGCAGGCTTATTCCTTACAGCTTACTTACAAAAGTTAAGCAGGTTTCATTTCGAAATTCTACACGTAACGGTCATAACGGTCGATAACGGTCGACAACGTCCGCCATGTTGAACTTTCTTATTTATGGCCCCATCTTCACGAAATTTGGTAGGCGGCTTCCCTGCGCTAACCGAAACCGATGTACTTACTTATTTCGATGGTATGACGCCACTGTCAGCCGCCATATTGAACTTTCCAACATCAACAATTTTCAAACTTCCCGTGTAGGTAGAAGGCTGACCCCATCTTCACGAAATTTGGTAGGTGGCTTCCCTGCGCTAACCAAAACCGATGTACGTACTTATTTTGGTGGTATGACGCCACTGTCAGCCGCCATATTGAACTTTCCAAACGTCACTAATTCTCCAACTTCCCGTGTAGGTAGAAGGCTGAAATTTGGCAGGCTCATTCCTTACAGGTTACTTACAAAAGTTAAGCAGGTTTCATTTCGAAATTCTAGGCATAACGGTCATAACAATCAACAACGTCTGCCATATTGAACTTTCTTATTTATGGCCCCATATTCACGAAATTTGGTAGGCAGCTTCCCTGCGCTAACCGAAACCAATGTACATACTTATTTCGGTGGTATGACGCCACTGTCGGCCGCCATATTGAACTTTTAGCAGAAACCGATGTCCGTACTTATTTCGTTTGTATGACGCCACTGTCGGCCGCCATATTGAACTTTCCAACGTCACTAATTCTCCAACTTCACGTGCAGGTAGAAGGCTGCAATTTGGCAGGCCCATTCCTTGCAGCTTACTTACAACAATTAAGCAGGTTTCATTTCGAAATTCTACGCGTAACGGTCATAACGGTCAACAACATCTGAGACACACAATGAAGGACGAGCCACTTGTCCATGGCCACTGAAACTTCATTTAGTATAAAACATTTCCACATCACTCTGTTGTCTCATCCTTCACAAAACCCCAAAAATCGTCAGATCCTTGTGTTACACCATCTTGACATTTCAAACTAGCGCCACGGTCGCTTCACCTCACCAGCCCGTCTGTCATTTCTGCCTTTCTCCACCTTCCTTTGCTGCCAGTCTCCTCAGTCTGATTGTTTCACTGCTTGTGAGATGGGAGGTGGAAATACTTATTTCAATTTAGTGCCACAGAAACAAACTCTCTCCCTGATACTTCAACGGCATTTTTTACATACTGCACTGCAGCAAATAATGCTAAATAGCAGGGGGCTTATTATTCACAGAATGTGCACTTAGACAAACCACACAACCCATGACACACATGCTCTAGGGTCACACAATGACCTGGCCACTTCACAACTACTTCAAGAATAATACAGTAATGAGCACCAAGACGAAAATACTGAGACACTCTCAATGAAAGTTAAGCCTGATAACAGACCTGTTTATTTAACAAAAAATAATTCACAGTCATACTTTCAGAAGAATCACCTTCCTGTTGTTAAGACTGTGTAAAACACCTTGTAACATACCAATTACTGAAAGTTGTGTTCACTCTTCCAGTGTTCCCAATTGTCTTCCAGAGTCACATGCAATGTCTTTCTCTATATTTCCCTCTTACCTCCTGCAATGCTCTGTTTATCCAATGCCATGGAAATCTCAGCTTGCCTTCTTGAACATTCCTGGGTTTCTAAGATGTCACATGAATATTCCTGGGATTTCTGGAATGCAACGCTCAGGGTACCTATGTGACATTTCACTGTCAATCACCCATCCTGCCCCACCTATCTTTAGGGTAATATGCTGGATACTGCAATACAGTCTGCATCCATGACCAGCTGTGTGTTGATACTGTGATCTCGCTTGCAGTTCCCATAAGCATGTTCATCCACACTTGGGGCAACGATCTTTATATGCATGCCGTGACACCAACAACTCCAGGAAAACCAGTTATCTGCGCGAATGCAGCTTGTTTTAATGTCACCTCATGTTGAGTTGTGGGGAAATGTATAAATCAGCTTATTACCTCACACAATTTGAGAAACAGTAGGTTGTGAAATACCCAAATCATTAAAATTACTAAGCTATTGCATTTCCCATGGGCAAAAAATGTAACATTACCAATTAAAAAATTAACATTTTTAATTTAAAAAAAAAAAAAGTTAATTAGCAGCAAAAACGTCACTAATAAAGAAAAAGGGTTAGAATGAAAACCTGTAGCTACTGGCGCCCTCCAGGACCGGAGTTGAAGACCCCTAAGCCATATCAAAGAGCTGAGCTTCAGTTTGGTGTCTGTGCTATGCTGTGATGACCTCCAAACATTGTTGAGTGTCCCAAAAAAGTTTCTTGCTTTGTGTAATCTGCTCTGGATGCCATTACTTGTTCTTCTACATTTCCTGACTAGACTTCCAAGGGTTGTGAAACTATCTGTTATGGAAAGGTCCACCCCATTGATTTTAACTCATTCTGGACTGAAGGGTCATGATTTTAGTTACTGTTTGACTGATTCCCAGTCCTACTTGCCATTGAAAGATGTTAAGACAGTTGGTCTTACCCTGCATGTATTAGTATCTGCGTGAAAGTCCTAAATGCGTCTCTTGGTTCATCTTCAGTTGTTCACCGCACTACTCAGTCAATGACCAGGTAGAAGAGCAACGTGGACATCACACATCCTTGTCTTACTCCAGTCTTCACTTCAAAATAAAAGTTGCTTTTTCTTACACCGCAGGTGAAGTTGGTATACAAACTCTTGATGAGTAGAGTGAATGAACTCTTGTAAAATGTGCCACTGACTTCCATGTGAATGCTGCTGAACGCCTTTTGTAAGCTGATGAAGTTTATGCACAGTTGTCTTTGTCACTCGTTATATTGCACAATAATGTTGCCCAGTGCTAAAATCTTATCAAAGCATTTTCTTCCTTTGCAGAATCAAGCTTGTTCTTTGCTGAACTGCTTGTTGACTGCATTAGAAATACGCTGAGTAATGATCTTGCTTGAAATGGAAGAATCCAAAAGGGTAGTGGGATGGATGGATGGATGGATGGATGGATGGATGGATAGATAGATAGATAGATAGATAGATAGATAGATAGATAGATAGATAGATAGATAGATAGATAGATAGATAGATAGATAGATAGTAATGTGTTCGGATTTTCTTTTCCCAGTTAGGATTCTAGCAGCTGAATTCTGCACTCGTTGCAAGTGATTTATGTCTTTTTTGGGTAGTCCTGAGAGGAGTGTGTTACAGTAATCTAGTCGACTGAAAACAAACGCGTGAATTAGTTTCTCAGCATCTTTCAGTGATATAAGAGGTATAACTTTTGCTATGTTTCTTAAGTGAAAAAATGCTGTCCTAGTGGTCTGATGAATATGCAATTTAAAATTCAGATTACAGTCAACAATCACCCCTAAGTTTTTAATTCTTTATTTAGTTTGAGAAAATTACTATTCATCCATTCAGAAATACCAGTAAGACATTGTGTTAGTGAATCGAGAGAGTCGGTGTCATCAGGTGCTATTGATAAGTACAGCTGTGTGTCATCAGCATACCTGTGGTAACTCACGTTGTAACCTGAGATAATCTGACCTAACGGAAGCATGTAGATTGAGAACAGCAGCGGACCCAGGATAGAGCCTTGTGGAACACCATATTGGATATCATGTGTCTTTGAGATGTGATTACCACAACTAACAAAGAATTTTCTACCTGCCAGGTAGGATTCAAACCAATTTAAGACACTGCCAGAGAGGCCCACCCATTGACTAAGGCGATTTCTAAGAATATTGTGATTAATGGTGTCAAATGCGGCACTCAGGCTGCAGTTATCAGCAGGGAGACGTGAATCCCGTGGTGAAGCAAGGAAAGGAATGAAGAGACCGGAGCGATGGACGGCCTTATATAGGCAGGCAGCCAACAACGTGGGAGGCATTGGGATGGGGGACCCAACGCCGCCTCACACGGTGAAAGAGCTGCAGGCTATGGACGTATATAAGTACGTAAGTAGGATTCAGTTAGCATTGGGAACCCGCGTACCAAATTTCTTGAAGATGGGCCCATAAGTAACAAAGACCGTTGAAAAGTTCAATATGGCGGCCGACAGTGGCGTCATACCACCAAAATAAGTACGTACATAGGTTTCGGTTAGCGCAGGGAAGCCGCCTACCAAATTTCGTGAAGATGGAGCCATAAATAAGAAAGTTTAACATGGCGGATGTTGTCAACCGTTATGACCGTTACACGTAGAATTTCGAAATGAAACCTGCTTAACTGTTGTAAGTAAGCTGTAAGGAATGAGCCTGCCAAATTTCAGTCTTCTACCTACATGGGAAGTTGGAGAATTAGTGATGAGTGAGGGCTTTTACCTTTTATTAGTATAGATAAATTTCCAAAAATGTATAAAATCCTGTTTTTGTTGTATTACTCTGCTGAACTGATTGTTGCTTGGAGAGGGGAAATGGATTCAAATGATTTTAGCATAAGGCTGCAAAGCAGCAAAATGTGAAAGAAGTGAAAGAGTGTGAATACTTTCTGAACGCACCGCACCCACCCTGCACTTCCTGCAGCACAGAAACACTACAACAGTGCACCGTAAAGCCACTGTCTGCACTCTACACCCTTCACCACTGCTTCCCCTTACTTTTATACCCTGGCACCCTTGAAAGCTTACACCAGCGCAATACCTGAACTTACTGCTCAAGTGCCCTCTCACTCGTATCCTTACATCCCTTACTTCACAAGCGCCTATCACCACTGTATTGTCACACCAGCACCCTTGGACCACTTTTAGCATTGCATCACCTCATGCTTCTGCTTAACCACAGCTCTGCTCACTTACAATTCTGCACGCTATACTCATTCACTTTCATTTCACTAGTGCTTCCTGGGTGATCTACAGCTTCTCATCATTTCCACTGTAAAATATTAAGTCACTAATGACTCTTGCTTTCAACATCAAGGCGTTAGAAATGGTCACTTCCTCTTCTTCTATCCGGTGGTGCTATCCTCCAATTGGCTGGTCTTCCTCAGGAGCATCACTGAACGTAGCTGCTGTCTCACACAACAGACCGCAACTTTTGTAACTGTGTATCTCAGCCTCCGCTCCATTCCTGCCTTGGACCCCTGGATACCTTCCGCTCCCTTTTCTAACCAGTGGTGACAGAAGCCTCAATGTATTAGATTCCTTGATGCTGACTCACAAATACCCCAAGATCAACATTTACTTTTCTCAAAAGAATGCAGGGTGGGTACGGAAAGGAGAAAGTCACACAGACTGCGTGAAGCCGGGTGAGGTCTGAATGGGTGACCTGCTCTCAGAGGTTAGCACCAGGTCATGTGCCTAAATGCCGATTACGTCATTCGGGCGCACTCACTCACTCACACACAACACACACTCCCACCTCGTGATGTCATAATGGGCGCGACCTCAACTAACGGAAAGAGAGGTGGGTGCCGCCCGCTTAATGTGAGCGCAGGCAGGCAGGTACAAGCCAGAGAAGAAATTATGACAGCATGAAAAGAAAAGAAGAAAAAAAAAAGTTCGAACATCCTGTTACTATGGATACAAGAAGCGCTACAAATAAAAACAGCGGACCCGACAATAAAACTGACGCAGAGAGCAGCAGAGCGGCAAGTGTGCAGTTAATCACAGGGACAGAACGTCACAGCAAACGGTCACGTAGCAGGTGAAGTAGATTTTATATTTCAGGAGGTGAAACATGAGCGCTCAGGAAATGCCGATCCATGCCCATCCCAAGAGGGGCCTTTTTTATTGAGCTTCTTTTTTCTTATGTACACAGTTTTCCACAGTACAATCTGACTCAGGTAACGAGACCTGCGATTTAAAGTGAGACTTTGTAAAACTGCACGTCTGCTCCACTTTTGTTTGCATTTCTTATTAGTAGCATCCTAAATTCACCCAAATATATATATTTTTAATTTTCAGTATTAGTGCATTCTCCCGAAGCCTGCCCTGACAAACATTTTGGGAATGTAGAGAGTTTTTAAAAAGGCAGTGTAATCTGGTGTTGAAGGAGATGGACTGTAAAAAAGTCAGAAAGCTGCCACTATGGCCATTTGCAATCCACTTAACCTGCCTTATTTTAATTTTAAAAGATATACAAAATCAACGGTAACCAGCTCAGCTGTAAATCACCTTGAGCTGTTTTCACTGTGCAATGGAACTATATAAAATACATCAAGTTTGTTAATTTGCAAAAATGGCCTAGATCGAATACATGAGAGGGTGGATAGATATTAACAAGATTTTATAATTGCTAGAACACATTTCCTGAAACTTGTCGCCCTTTTTTCTCACTAAACACAAAACCAAATCTTCACACTACATTCACAAAACCTCTGACTGGTCTGACGAAATGAATGGACTCAAAAACCCATTATCTCTGCTCAACGCCAAACACAGCTTTCAGATCCCACCCAAACCCATCCATCCATTATCCAGCCCGCTATATCCTAACTACAGGGTCACAGGGGTCTACTGGAGCCAATCCCAGCCAACAAAGGGCACAAGGCAGGAAACAAACCCCGGGCAGGGAGCCAGTCCACCGCAGGGCACAAATACACACACACTCACACACCAAGCACACACACACTAGGGACAATTTAGGATCACCAAGGCCCCTAACCTGCATGTCTTTGGACTGTGGGAGGAAACCAGAGCACCTCCCAACCAAAGCTGGGAAATATTTACAGTAAATGCTACTGAGCCTTTCAAAAGAGTTTATGGAGAAAAAATGTTGATTATGGATATGGTCTTTTACATGTTAAGTTACAGTACAAGAGATCAAAGGAAAATGCATTGTTTAGCAATAATATTTGTTCACAACTCAAAAAACTACGGCATAATTACTGTATACATGGCAGGGGTGTTGAACTCTGGGCCTGGTGGGCCGCAGTGGCTGCAGGTTTTCATTTGAACTCTTTTCCTAATCACTGGCCACTTTTCACTGCTATTTACCTTCTTTTCCCTTTGTGTTAATATCCCTGTTTTTAAGGAAGGTGAAATTAGAAGGTGATTATTGCTGTTAATTCAAATTATTTAATTCTTTGGCCTGTTGCTGCTCTCATTCTGCCACGGCAGACATTTCCAAAACTGTTGATTTTCTGTTTTTTCTAACAACACTAACAAAATGTTTTGGTGACCTGAGCAGGGTTTGCTTTACTGAGACCTTCACATTTCTTTATTTGTAGCTATTGTGTGATGAGGACAGGATAGCTGGTTATGTGTTGGCTTGTTTTGTGTCTCATTATTGTTAGGCTGCTAATTAAGGGGGAACAACTAAGGGGCCTGAGTCTCGTAAATTAAAACTAAAGCAAGAGAAGTTAATTAGCAGCAAAAACTGTTCACTAATTAAAAAGATGGTTAGAATGGAAACCTGCAGCCAATGCGGCCTGCCCTCCAGGACTGGATTTTGACACCCCTGCTGTATAACATTTGCAGTTTTCTGCACTACAAAAAATTTCACAAAGAGAAAAAAAATCCAACCTAAAGGCACATTATAGTGGAAATGCTGTACAACAATAAAGTTTCACCAAGTCAATACCCCACCCAAACATGATATTTTTATGTGTTATTTACCCCATTTAGTTTGAAGTGATGGGCAAGGAGAAATTGTAATCTCATGTTTTCATGAAGCTTTTATGATAGCATAGAAGCCAATAGTGAGTAATGCTGCACGATGGCAAAGAATGTGAAGAATGCAAAAAAAAAATAAATCTCACATTACTTGAATTACGTAATCCACGTATCAGTTATCCAGACGTGTGTGCACAACAAACTAAATACATGCTAGTTTGCTAAAATATTGTTAAATAAACAGTATACTTCTGGGAAAAATCAGCATGCATCATAAACAGGAAATTAAAACCTCACAGGGTTAACTTTTTGAACTGAAGACCCACATCTCCCCTTCATTGATTGGTCAAGAGTCCTGTCTTCATTTCAAAACCCAAATCCCATGAGGCATTAATTTCCTGTTTATGATATGTGCTGAATAATGTGCAACAACATTGTCAAGGTGAATCATTAAGATAAATAGATAGATATAAAAGGCACTATATACAATACATAAATATGAAAGGCACTGTACAATAGGTAGGCGGCACGGTGGTGCGGTGGGTAGTGCTGTTGCCTCGCAGTAAGGAAACCTGGGTTGACTTTCCGGGTCCTCCCTGCGTGGAGTTTGTATGTCCTCCTTGTGTCTGCGTGGGTTTCCTCCCACAGTCCAAAGACAGGCAGGTTAGGTGCATTGGCGATTCTACATTGTCCCTAGTGTGTGCTTGGTGTGTGTGTGTGTGTGCCCTGCGGTGGGCTGGCGCCCTGCCCAGGATTTGTTCCTGCCTTGCACCCTGTGATGGCTGGGATTGGCTCCAGCAGACCCACGTGACCCTGTAGTTAGGATATAGCAGGTTGGAAAATGACTGACTGTACAATAGGTCTGAAAGACACTCTATAATAGATAGATAGATAGATAGATACTTTATTAATCCCAAGGGGAAATTCACATAATCCAGCAGCAGTATACTGATACAAAGAAACAATATTAAATTAAATAGTAATAAAAATGAAAAAAAAATAAAAATAGCAGACAATAACTTTGATTAATGTTAGCATTTACTCCCCCGGGTGGAATTGAAGAGTCGCATAGTGAGGGAGAGGAACGATCTCCTCAGTCTGTCAGTGGAGCAGGATGGTGACAAAAGTCTGTCATTGAAGCTACTCCTCTGTCTGGAGATGACACTGTTAGATAGATTTCATAATCTAATTAAAATGAATACATTTAAATGGCAGAAAAACATAGTCTAACTAAATGTTATGTTGTAAAGCCTAAAGGAAGGTGGTTAAAAAAGACCAACAGTAGTACTGCTTTGAGCCCCTACATTAAATCAGCCTTTTGCTGAAGGTACTCTGTAGGTTGACCAGGGTTTCGTTCGGAGTACATGAGGCCAACATCTTTCTGTCTGCTACTGCATGCACAGAGTCTAGGTGGGCTCTCAGAACAGAGTGATCTAACTTGGCATCTCTTGTCCTGCTACACAGACACATTGTTAAATATTTGTAAATCTGCACAAGCACTCTGGGTCAGTCTTAGAGAACTGTTATATTGCATTGAACAAGCAGACTCCATAGAGAAGAGGCACTGGTTAGGAATCAAACCAGGGTCCTAATGTGCCCTAAATCCCTATTCTGTATGTGAATCAACATGGTTGATTATGGAAATGTGACTTTAATGCATAAGATAGTAATAATTCAAAGATGCAGTCCTGTAATTAGTCTTTCAATTCCATCAAAAGATCAACGTGCCCTAATAGTGCTGAAAGATTGTGTATATAATTATTTATTTAATTAAAGAAATACCAGAAAAACTGAGTGCAGCTGGCTCGGGTATGTAGTGGTGTTCGCGTCGTCAGAAGAAAACTCCTCTCAGTGTTTCCTCGTCTGCCTCTCAGTCACTGGGCAGTAATTATCTGTGAGCATATCAGTAAAGTTCAGTCTGGACTTTGGCTCTGATTGTCCATTTCTTCTCCTTGAACCTTCCAGTTGTTGTTTTCCCTGCATTTTTGATTATTGCCCTGCTGCTGCAAAAAAATTCTTCGACTCATCTCACGTGAAAAACATTGTGTGTCCAGCCATAGAGATAAGCAAATTCTTGATTTGTTCATCAGAGAGGATTTTTATTCTATTTTATTGTGAAAAATGATGCTACTTCAGTTATAATAACACAGTATTTTATATTGCAGTACTGTATTCAGATTAAACATGAAGTCTAGCAAATGTTATTTAGTAATGCTAAAATTATTATACATGTGCTAAAACTATTTCACTTACCACAGTGGAATTTATTAAATACTTTATTAATATCATATATAGAATTGTTTCTTGGTTTTGTTATAGCTGGCAGAATTCTAGTGCCATCGTGTCTTAAAAGTACTAGTGATAATGAGTAGACTGTATTGTATTTTCAGTTTCTCAGTAGGAAAATTAAGAGCTACTGTAGCATTTATAGTGTTACTTTTAATGTGGAAAATTACAAGCCTTAACTGTTATTTTACAGTGCATCCAGAAAGTATTCACAGCTCATCACTTTTTCCACATCTTGTTATGTTACAGCCTTATTCCAAAATGGATTAAATTCATTTTTTTCCCCTCAATTCTACACACAACACCCCATAATGACAACGTGAAAAAAGTTTACTTGAGGTTTTTGCAAATTTATGAAAAATAAAAAAACTGAGAAATCACATGTACATAAGTATTCACAGCCTTTGCCCAATACTTTGTCGATGCACCTTTGGCAGCAATTACAGCCTCAAGTCTTTTTGAATATGATGCCACAAGCTTGGCACACCTATCCTTGGCCAGTTTCGCCCATTCCTCTTTGCAGCACCTCTCAAGCTCCATCAGGTTGGATGGGAAGCGTCGGTGCACAGCCATTTTAAGATCTCTCCAGAAATGTTCAATTGGACTCAAGTCTGGGCTCTGGCTGGGCCACTCAAGGACATTCACAGAGTTGTCCTGAAGCCACTCCTTTGATATCTTGGCTGTGTGCTTAGAGTCGTTGTCCTGCTGAAAGATGAACCGTCACCCCAGTCTGAGGTCAAGAGCGCTCTGGAGCAGGTTTTCATCCAGGATGTCTCTGACCATTACTGCAGTCATCTTTCACTTTATCCTGACTAGTCTCCCAGTTCCTGCCGGTGAAAAACAGCCCCACAGCATGATGCTGCCACCACCATGCTTCACTGTAGGGATGGTATTGGCCTGGTGATGAGCGGTGCCTGGTTTCCTCCAAACGTGACGCCTGGCATTCACACCAAAGAGTTCAATCTTTGTCTCATCAGACCACAGAAGTTTGTTTCTCATGGTCTGAGAGTCCCTCAGGTGTCTTTTGGCAAACTCCAGGCAGGCTGCCATGTGCTTTTTACTAAGGAGTGGCATCCATTTGGCCACTCTATCATACAGGCCTGATTGGTGGATTGCTGCAGAGATGGTTGTCCTTCTGGAAGGTTCTCCTCTCTCCACAGAGGACCTCTGGAGCTCTGACAGAGTGACCATCGGGTTCTTGGTCACCTCCCTGACAAAGGCCCTTCTCCCCCGATCGCTCAGTTTAGATGGCCAGCCAGCTCTAGGAAGAGTCCTGATGGTTTCAAACTTCTTCCACTTACGGATCATGGAGGCCACTGTGCTCATTGGGACCTTCAAAGCAGCAGAAATTTTTCTGTAACCTTCCCCAGATTTGTGCCTCGAGACAATCCTGTCTCTGAGGTCTACAGATAATTCCTTTGACTTCATGCTTGGTTTGTGTTCTGACATGAACTGTCAACTGTGGGACCTTATATAGACAGGTGTGTGCCTTTCCAAATCATGTGCAATCAACTGAATTTACCACAGGTGGACTCCAATGAAGCTGCAGAAACATCTCAAGGATGATCAGGGGAAACAGGATGCACCAGAGCTCAGTTTGGAGCTTCATGGCAAAGGCTGTGAATACTTATGTACATGTGCTTTCTCAGTTTTTTTATTTTTAATAAATGTGCAAAAACCTCAAGTAAACCTTTTTCATGTTGTCATTATGGGGTGTTGTGTGTAGAATTCTGAGGAAAAAAATGAATTTAATCCATTTTGGAATAAGGCTGTAACATAACAAGATGTGGAAAAAGTGATGCACTGTGAATACTTTCCGGAGGCACTGTAGCAGTTTTAAGTTATCTGTATTTTAGTTAATAATTTAATAACATAACAACAGTAATATAAACCATATTATTACATAATGGTAATGATTTAGTACTGTTCTGTAGCAATGTCCCGTGAATGTTGTTGATAGTATATTCTTATTAATATATTCTGTCATTTTACTCCGTCCTGACTACTGTAAGCCGTTAATCGGCATTCAGTCCTGCAAGCAGCTTCTCCAACTTACAGGGAAAACTTGGAGGTTGATGGCAGGATTGGCACTCCAGCCACCATAAAAAAACCTCACAGTGTCTCAGTGTGGTGCGGAGGTGTCACCCGTTGCACGGCTGCACTTGGATCTCAATCCGCGTGGTTCGCCCGCGTCGTGTGGTGGGTGCAGTAAAACTCTGTAATCAGCGTATGCTCCCAACCTCTCTTAGCTCTACCAAGTGTCTTATTCATCGATTAATTGGCCGATGCTGGTCTTTTCCCTTTTTAGGTTAATTCTGGCTGATATTAATAACATAAATATGATTTTAAGGATTAATACTCAGGATGATTGACTGTTGATTTTTTTCTAAATGTGAGGAAAATTAATAATTGTTTGTAACTGTAGACTGTAGTAATATCATACTGTAGCTAATAATCTTGATAATAATAACATTGCTTTTCATGATGGCTCCTGTATTGTTACTTTTAGCCTTGTTCTACAGGGTGGGCCATTTATATGAATACACCTTAATAAAATGGGAATGGTTGGTGATATTAACTTCCTGTTACGTTAAAACCAAGCACACCATTGTTTTTCTTGTGAAATTCCCAATAAGTTTGATGTGTCAAATGACCCTCTTCCTATTGAAAAAACAAAAGTTGGATCCAAAATGGGCGACTTCCAAATGGCCACCATGGTCACCACCCATCTTGAAAAGTTTCCCCTCTCACATATACTATTGTGCCACAAACAGGAAGTTAATATCACCAACCATTCCCATTTTATTAAGGTGTATCCATATAAATGACCCACCCTGGTATAACAGAGTTTAAGTATGATTATATTCAGGACTACATACATATAATATCAGTAATATTGAAGTGTTATTATTTTTTGAGGAATATTGTTACTTTTATCAGGAATCAGTAAGTTTATTTTTGATTGTTCTACTAGATTTTTATGTTCTTGTCGGAAGGAGACTGTTCATGTGGTGTGTCCTGTTTCTGAATTGCTGGAACTTATCCTTATTTAGAGAGGGTGGGAGTGATACGCAGCAGAGCTGTTCCTATTTTACTTCTTCCTTATCCTCTGTTACTGAGACACATTACTGGTTACCCTTCACACTTTTCAACAGTTAAATGTAGGCTGCCTTCTAAGGAAAACTCAAAACCTAAAAATGAAATTACTAATTACTAACATGAAATATAAAAGCTAAAGAGTGGGTGACTGTGATCATTCATTATACATTACATTTATCAATCACTTATTAAAAAGAGAAAAATATGTTTTCACACCTTAAGTTTTATTGAGGTCAGACCAACCTAGGCTACAGAAGGGTGAGTTGGAAAGGTTCAGTATTTCATTACAGTTATGGAAATAAGACGAGAGGAGGGATTTTTAATTCATAAAGCAATTCTGTGGTCTTTGAGGTAATTTGTGAGTCAGAAAAGCATTATATTACTGTAGTGGGAAACTGGATGACACTAGACTAATTTCAGCTAACCTCTCTGTCATGATAATGAACTTATTGCCAGTGTTCTTTCTTTAGTTCCCAGTATGTGTAATTACAGAGTATTACGTATTACAAGAACCCTGCTTTAGATTACTCATCTACTCAACAGCAATAACATCATCTCAATAATTTTACATTTCTTAAAGGATCATAAACTATGAGAACCATGGAAACTGACAATATTTAGAAAGGTGGAGAGTATTTAAGCAGAAAGAGAGTATTGTTTAAGGACCAGGAGATGAGAGAGGGCTCACCGTCACACATTATTCACAATTTGAAATCGAGAGTTAAAATGATCTGTTATGAAAACCAAATTACTAACCAAAAAATCAAGTCAAAGTACACGAAAATTCCTAAGTAAGGTTTTTGACTAATTGTCACGCAAGGTTTACGTTTTACAATTTGCGACTGTGTGCCACCATCCTAAGTAGGAGATGGCACATGACATTGACGACTTTCAGTCACTTTTGGAAGCAAAACACAAAGTAGCCATAAACAACATGGCTGCAGCCAAGAAAAATCACACAAAACGATAATAAACTTAATAACAAGTTCAAAATGAAAATAATAAAATGTATACAGTAATCCGTCCTCGATCGCGGGGGTTGCGTTCTAGAACCCCCCGTGATAGGTGAAAATCCGCGAAGTAGAAACCATATGTTTGTATGGTTATTTTTATATATTTTAAGCCATTAGAAACTCTCCCACACTGTTTATAAATATTCTCCGCACAGTTATACAGTAAACCCTTGTTTATCACGGTTAATCCGCTCCAGACAGATAAATGAATTTCCACGAAGTAGTATTCTTTATTTATAAATCTAATATTTTCGCAGTTAGAGCATTGAAAACCTGTTTACGACCTTCTAAATACGTTTTTTTAACATTATTAGAGCCCTCCAGACATGAAATAACACCCTTTAGTCAAAATTTTAAACTGTGTTCCATGACAAGACAGAGATGACAGTTCTTTCTCACAATTAAAAGAATGCCAACATATCTTCCTCTTCAAAGGAGCGCCGTCAGGAACAGAGAATGTCAGAGAGAGAGAAATGTAAACAATCAAAAAGGTCTGTTTGGCTTTTAAGTATACGAAGCACCCGCGATAAAGCGGCCTCAATGAAGGGATCAATGTGAAGGAAGTCTTTCAGCATTTTTTACAGGCGTCCGTATCTTCTAAGCAAACAGCCTCTGTGCAAACAGCCCCTCCGCTCACGTCCCCTCCATCAGGAGCAGAGAATGTCAGAGAGAGTGAGAGAGACTGAGAAAAGCAAACAATCAAAAATCAATACGGGCTGTTAGAGCTTTTAAGTGTGCGAAGCACCACGCGGGAAGCATATTGTATATCATTGAGGAGTTTTATTTAATACGTAATAAGTGCTCTGATTGGGTAGCTTCTCAGCCGTCCGCCAATAGCATCCCTTGTATGAAATTAACTGAGCAAACAAACTGAGGAAGCATGTACCATAAATTAAAAGACCCATTGTCCACAGAAATCCGCGAACCAGCGAAAAATCCCTGATATATATTTAGATATGCTTACCTTTAAAATCCGCGATGGAGTGAAGCCACGAAAGTCGAAGCGCGATATAGCGAGGGATCACTGTAGTAAATTAAAATTCTTTACGGATAAAAAACTCAAATCATAACAGCAATATAGTACTAAAATTTTGACTCAATACCAGCTTTCGGACCTCAGTACCAGTACCACCAAAATTTCTTCAAAGCAAATAACAGATGACTGCCACAAGCCCCCAATATCAAATGTTATTCCAGCCTTCCTGGTACAACGCCCCATCATGCTTCACTGTGCAATGCTTACCTCATGATAGCATAAAATGGGCATCAAAGCGATAGAACGGTACTAGGATACGCCCTGTGAAGTCTCAATCACGTCAAAGCATTTGTGGAGGGGTTTGGTGGGTGTCCATGAAGTCTCAATTGTGTCGAAGCACGTGGCTTTGTGAAGTCTCCAGCACACATGAGCAGGCTTTTCTTTGGCTGCTCTGCCGAGTGTTGGTGGGAAGGGGTTTATGTGAATATCTGGTACCATAGCATTTTAAAATTGGGGCTTTTCAGTACCGGTATACCGTGTGAGCCTATATAGCATATCAGAGTTTTTCACTACACAATCTAGTCTTGTAATAATGCCATTTATTTCGCAGTAGTATTTTGTAATTAGTGATTTAATCCATTTGAGGTGTAATGTGCTGTGCTAACTTAGTTTGTTGTCCTGAGTGCAGTGCTGGTCAGTGGTTGCCATTCTGGATTATGTGCAGTGGTGTAGACTTCAAGCTTTTACTCAGACGAACTCTAACTGAAAAATGTTTTTTGGAAAAGAATGAAAAACAGCTTGGTTCTTCAAAGCACAGCATTTATAAATGATGGTAAGCAACTGTTGAAGAGCTAGTAACATTTGTTTTAGCCAATAAGAGTTAGGAAAACAACTTGAATTAAAATTTGTCTGGTGGATTTTGTATAAAGTAGACTGCCCAGGAAGCTAAAGCTCACTCACAGTGCCTTTAGTCACCAGACTTTCAGTCAACATGTCTGAGACAAGATCCTCCATTTCTCTAAGTCGCTAAGTACAAATTCAAAAGCCAAGGGCATGACATGCCATCATCAAACCATGGGATGCTTATACATAGAAACAGAAATATGGGGTACATCAGGTTAAATGATTTATGCTTTATATTAAATACATACAGTTCTGCATTTTAGAACATTTTTCATTGTCATGGTCCTGAATAGTGGCAGTGTAATGCATATAAGTATGTACTACTAACACTACCACAACTACTGCTGCTCTTTGCTGATAACTGAAAATGTTAACGTGTGCCAAGTGACAACCTTCCTACATTACATCCTTAGTACAATATGCCTTTTCTCTGAGAGAGCAGAGAGAGAGGTCTCTATCAAGGAGACTGCAAGAATAGGGTATATGGACCCCCCTGCAGAGTAGAACATTATCGTTAGCAGATGAGAATTTATCAAAACGATATTAACACAGACTGACCTTTTTTTTGAAAAAAAAACCAAAAAACATATCTCCAAAGATACAGGACAAAACATTTTGGAAAACCCAAAAATAATTTGTAAACTGGAAAGTCTACAGAATGAATTAGTCAAATCGTCAAAATGATGACGACTATGCAAGATCACTCACTACTGAGGTCTATAAAAACAATGGCATCACACAGAATATTCATTTTATTGAATTCTAGAGAAACATAACAACTTTTACTAAGAATATATCATTCTTGTCATGGACACAAAGAAAGGCTAATATAACACCAGTCAATCAAATTTTTAAAAACTCTGTAGGAGAAAAGTCATTGGAAAATCAACAATGCATTTGGAACCCTTTATTAAAACCATCTATTGTCTCACACGTTTTACAGTGGATTTGTTAAAGACAGACAGTTGCTATCATACCCTCACAATATATTCAATAATTTCTAAGATATATAATCCAACACCAACAGAGATTTCTGAGATCTTGCAGTCTTTGAATGCAGAAAAAGTATTTTATTAGATTTGAACTGAGTTAGACATTTACTGCATTACACAAATTTATTATTTTGACCCAGAATATCTGTAAGGATTAAACTATTATATTCCAGCCAAAAAGTTTCATTCAGGTTAATCAATTCTGATTGTTTTTTTAAATGTGAAACTAAATAGGGTTGCCCTTTCTCACTGATTTCATTTGGAATCATTAGAACATTAGCACAATCTACAGGTAGACCAGAACAGGCCATTTAGCTCATCAAAGCTCACCAGCCCTATCCACTTAGATCTTCTTAAATAAAATCAAGTAATGTTTTGAAAGTCCCTAAAGTCCTACTGTCTACCATACTACTTGGTAGCTTATCTCAAGTGTCTATAGTTCTTTGTGTAAAGATGTTAATGTTTGTGCAAAGTTAAACCTTAACAAATTTCTAACTCCGTCCCCGTGTTTTAGATGAACTCGTTTCAAAATATCTGTCTTGATCCACTGGACTAATTTCCTTCATAATTTTAAACACTTCAATCATTTCTCCTTTTAATCTTCTTTTGCTTAAACTGTAAATGCTCAGCTCTTTTAACCGTTCCTCATAATTCATGCCCTGTAGCCCTGGAATCAGCCCTGTCACTCTTACCGGGACCTTTTCTAGCGCTGCTATGTCCTTTTTGTAGCCTGAAGACTAAAACTGCACACAGTACTCTAGATGAGGCCTCACCAGTGTGTTATAAAGGTTGAGCAGAACCTCCGGTGACTTGAACTCCACACATCAGGGGGCCGAACATTCTGTTAGCCTTCTTAATGGCTTCTGAATCCTATCTGGTAGTTAATTGTGTTAAATCCACTGTGACTCCTAAATCCGTCTTGTAAGTTGTACTTTTGATTTTTAGACCTCCCAGTGTGTGTTCAAACCTAACATTTTTACTTCCTACATGTAATACTTTACATTTACTTATGTTAAATTTCATCTGCCACAAATCTGTCCATGCCTGTATGCTGTCCATATCCTTCTGTAATGATTCAATGGATTCTAGATTATCTGCCAATCCACTTATTTTGGTAACATCTGCAAACTTAACCAACTTTTTTTTTAGGAATTTATATTCCTATCCAAATCATTTATATATATTAAAAAAAGCATCGGCCCTAGCACTGACCCCTGTGGAACACCACTCTTAACAGTGGCCAGTTCTGATGAGGTTCTTCACACCATCACCCTCTGCTTCCTGTGTCTGAGCCAATTCTGCACCCATCTAAAAACATCACCCTGAACTCCCACCTCTTTTAGTTTGATGCCCAACCTCTCATGTGGCACCCTATCAAAAATCTTTCTGAAAATCCAGATAAATAATATTATATGCTCCGTTTTGATCATGCCCTTTTGTTGATTCCTCATAGAATTCCAGCATGTTAGTAAAACATGGCCTCCCTCTTCTGAACTCATGCTGACTGTTCAGTAAAACTCCTGTTATTGCCATGTGTTGCTCAATTTTACCCTTAATAATTCCTTCAATTAATTTTGAATTATAAGGGAACAACAGAAATGATCATGTATGCAGATGTCACTGTGCTTTATATTGCTGAGCCATATGCATGTGATAAGTTGCATATGAAAATGAAAGTGAGTTATACAGTATACAATTTTGGGGTTCAAAATTAATTTGATTAACAGAATTGTGTCTCTATTAAATCAAAAAAATCTTGGGACGAGACTTTATCTTTTGAAGAGAGACACTTTCACATCCCGTGAGACAGCCACGTCACGTCATACTTACAACCTTTGTAGGCAAGTCCCATGACACACATGCAGAGCAGGTTAGATAATGGAAGTAGGAAAATTCGAAAGTCTCAAAAAAATGAGTGAAAAGATAACATTAGCACTAACAAACGGAAAATATTACTCGGTGAAATAACGGAAAAGCAAAAAGAGATGGTGTAGTGTTTGAGGACAAAAGGACAGATGCTGTACAGGCTTTTAAACGTTCAAAGCGCCGCCTGAAATGCCAATCACACGGAACGGAAGCAGCAGCAAGCCAGTAGCTGATCAAGCAAAGAGGAGGTAAAAAAAACAACTGTTACTTGTTTTCCATTGTATCACCGTTTCAAAGGAGCGACTGCATCACTTTGGTGTGCATTCAGCCACACTCTTCACAATGGCGCAAAGCGCAGGCAGGGAGGAGAAAGGGGTTGGCAAGTGAAGCAAGCAGGGGTCAAAGCCCCCTAGTATATCATGTGAATAGACTTCTATGTCATCTTAAGTTTGATTTTACTTAAAAAAAGACAAAAAAAAACTAAGCAAGTTCCCAAATATTCCCTCACGTTATACCTATGCTTTCTAGTTTTCATAAAGATACTTTTATTATCTCCAAATTATACCATGGCTATTTAAAAAGTGCACTTCTGTATTATCTGAGGCAGGTTTGGGACTGGGAACTTTCATTTAGATTTGCAAATAATACAATAATATCTTCCCTCCATAAGATACTTCTTTTCAATGTGTGTGAATCTAATCATGAGCGACACTGTCAGACACCTTCCTTTACAAAGTCACATGTTTAGGAAACATCCTCTGCTCAGATCTTATTGAAATAAAGTAATTTCTTATTTATCAAACAGTTTTGGACTCAAGTAATCCCAAACTCTCCAGTAGCTCTGTTTGGAGTAACACCCAAGGGGGCATTACTTATTAAGAATAATCTAATGTTTTAACCTATAGTGCGTTTCTTGTGCGTCATCTTATCTTGTACAACAGGAATAATTCTAACCCACCTAACATGGTGGAAAGTCTGGTTTTACTTAACATTACACACTGAACACACTTTGCGAGTAAAAGTCCAAAAGTGCTTTAGAAATAGGCAGACATTTGCATGTGTTGTCCTCAAATAATTAAACATGCAGAATGTCTGCTAAACCTTTGGATATTACAGTTCCTTTGAGTAATTACTTCATATGAAATATTTTTCATTTACCGCAGTCTACCGAGAGAGGGTAACTTACATGACTTGAATATGATAGTGCTATATGTATTACTGATGAATAATTTATTCATTGTAATGTAATCCTAAATTTCATTATATTAGATAAAAAAGAAAGTAAGGCATTGAATATGTCTTTTGCTACAAGTACCTATGGACTTAACTTTAGCCAAGATAAACTGACAGCCATTCTGAAGTATTTGACTAGGATGTTCCACACCTTGACTCGAAACAGTCTACTGGCACCATTTACTTTCTTTCAGACACATAATAAGACTGCACATAATTAGACTTACCTGTCTATGTCTCCTCCCTCCTTCAATTCATCCGTTCCTTTCCTGTGTTACACATCAGGGCTTAACAAGTTTACAACTTTCACTGGAATTTCTTTTATCAAAGTCATACAAAGAGGCCAGTGTTCTAGTGAGATAATGGTAATAAAATCAAATACACTTTTCCCTTATGATTAATTCGCGTATATCTTTTTTTCTTTATCCTGAACACTGAAAAGTTGTTTCACCACACATGAAACAAAGTGTGAAATTTTGCTAAAAGTATAAAATAATCTTTAACAGGCAGGACAAAGCTGGCATTAATTGATTGCAGAGCATTTTCTCCCATCTAGTGGTCATTAGACAGACTGCAGCCTGGTTCTTATCTCTCATACATTATCGGTAATCTTTCAAATATTCAGTCATCCTATTGTTATAATACTGAATCAGCAAATGATGCTTAAGCAGGCACAGACAACTATGCATGAGGTTTTTATTAAATATTGGCAGCAGGACAATATTGATAGTGTCTCTTCTTGCAGCAATAAATAAACATAGTTGATGGTGTTGAAGGACCAAGAACAAATTTTGAGAGGTCAATATTGTAGATCTTCAGTATTACCAGAAAGATTTCAGATTTTGTAAGTCACATACATGTGGTTGTTCTTAACTAGTAAGACTGGTACCATACTTTGTCCCAGCAACAGGCTACATGGCTGTGGTATTCACTGTCTCTTTTGGTAAAGAAAATTTAGGTTGAACAGACTGCTAAAAGATGAATGATCATTCTGTCCAGTTTGGCAGAGCAGGTACCTCTCATTGCAGGGACTGCAGGTCCCTGGTAATCTGAGCGCTAATGGGGAGCCTGACAAATTGATGAAAAGTGAGTGACACACCAGTTCTGGAGTATCTAGGCACAGCTGGGTGAACTGCAGCTGTCAGGTCTACAAATGGCAAAATACAGAACAAACACTAATCTGCCAAGGGACTGATGGCCACATGACATCCTGCACTTAGACAACCTTGTATGATGAGAGTGTGTTATCTGCCAGGTCTATTGATATGAGTGGTTAGTCATTCTGATCCATCACACAATAAGGTCCTTGAGGCTTGGCAGCAGCTCTGACAGCTCTGACTCGAAGTCTGGAACTTCAGTGATGGGATTGCCTTTAAGATTAAGCAGTATAAGTGAAGGGCAAGATGCTAGTGGGCGGAGGTCACCGATCTTGGAAATCCCTGGAAAGAAATATTTGTTAAGGAAACAATACTGATTTAATAAAATAAATCAATTAATTGCAATTAGTTCTGTTTACTACCTGACTACTCTGGCTTTCAAAAGCTCCTATCACCCTGAGAGTAATCATAAATGAATTCAGTATGGTCTTAGTCTACAATTTCCTTTATGCTGAGATGAAAATGACCAACTTCGCAATCCTGCTCCTAAGTAGCAGGTCTAGGTGCAGGCCGCAGATATGGCCATCTCAGGAGCAGTGACATGAGTCTATGCACCTCTTTGATTCAACTACTGTCACTGCTTGGTTTACTAAAGACACAAGTTTATATTCTCATTATGGTTTTAGTCTTAACCAGAGCACTCACATCTGTGGTTGTGAAAGCGGGTGCAAACCCATGGTGTTGTAGGACACAGAAATGGGAGATGGCTAACAGACCATGTCAGAGAGCATATTTGAACCATTAAAATTAAAAACCTTACAAAATCTATTATAGTAATCAAAGACACAGTAATTTCCCTGTTTGTGTTCTTTTACAGGGCTTCAGAGGCACTTATCAAAGAAAACCAGAAGAAGCTTACCTCATTCTCAATCTGGGATCACACATTTCTCCACATCTTAATGACTGACTAACTTTTTAATCTCTCAATTGTCTCTTATGGCAGTGTTTTTTCACACCTACTCTCTCCTTTTTTCCACTTTCATCTGCCCTGGCTTTGTTCTCTCCTTCTCCTTGTGTTTCCTGCTTTTTCCTTTTCAGTATGAAAATAACCTTTAACCATATTTTCCCCTTTACAGAAATGAAGTTGCACAATAACACTGTAGATCTGAAACATCATTCTTAGTTATCCACAATGGAGACATTTAGTGCTTCAAACTATGGAAGTATGAAGCAGTCTATTAGATAGCTCATCGGATTACCACATTCTGTCATTTCAACCATTTTAAGCCGAAGCCAACACCATTTACAACTTTAGTTTTTCAACCACCAATTTTCTAAGCATGACTTTTTGGGTAAGGAAAAAAGAAAAGTGGAACCTAACCCTGCAAACGTTCAAACAAGGTAGTAACATGATCCAGAAGGGATGCTTATCAGTCTAAATCAGGGTTTGAAATATTTGAAAACACCCAACAACATATATTTCTAAACACCAAAATACACCAGCAATGTAGTACTGTAATTGACACTGTATTCTAAAATTTGTGTGTAACAATAACATGTTCCCACTTTGCAAAGCACCCAGACACATTATTTCCCGGCCCAATCTACGGATTTCCTTCAGGAGCTCAGTCAGGGTAAAACATGTGCATTTTATATATCATTCACCATTGAGGTAAGCCTAATTAAAAAGTTAAATCTTTATAGATAGCGACTTGTGCAATGTTAAACTAATGTACATTCTTGTACACCTCAACACAGCCCAGAGAGATGGTTACATAAATAAGTACCCAAGGAAACATTATTGCAAATGTAATTTCTAATCACAGATATCTTTATTTAAATGTAATGACTACTCTTTTTTATACAACTGATTCAACAACTCTAGTGTGAAAACTTTGTTGGTTTAGATACTTTTTTCATTACTGAAGTCAATATTGTACCAATAAATAATGTACAAAACCTTTGAAAGTTCAACAGTTGTACTCAAGTGAAGAACGCAAAATAAAAGAAATACCTTTTTAAACAAGTCATATTTTGTGCACCCATACTCCGTAGGTACTCTGTGGAGATTCTGGATTATGAAGCACGGATGAAGTGCGTTGCCTAAGGATGACCCTCTTTAGAATAAATTACTTTGAAAGCGGAGTTTCAACTGTTGTTACATTTGTTGCAAAGTCTTGAGTTACCAATTATACAATACTAGTGTTAGTGTTGCACTTTTGGTATTGCACAACTTGAAAAATGTACAGCTAGTCAACAAAGTAGCAGAGAAGCATGGAAAATAATTTGGGTCCCCTTGGGGGGGATTAGTCAAATCAGTGACCTCAACTGAATATCAGATTAGAATGTTATTTTACTTGAAGCATACTAGATACAATATGTAACCTGTTTTACATACATATAGGCTAGACTGGCCTAATCACATAGCCTAATGTGAAATAACTGGAACACATTATTTATTAGATTTGTGACAGTAAATAAAAAGCACATACCACCAGCAACAGTTGCCATCTTACCAATAGTAGGGTTGGCCAATAGGCAGATCACAATTTTTGAGGCTATAGAGCTGTGTGTCAGAACAAGTAGTTTGCAACAGTCATCACAAAAGACTAGCGTTATTCCTATTCACTCAATGCACATTAGAGCCTAAGTACAGTTCTGAAATACCTGCATTAAATTTCCAAATGACTGTACAGTCCTGGGGTGTATAAGTGGTGAAAAGGAAGAAGAGTAAGGAAGAGTAAAGAGACCCTATAGATCACTGTGTGTTTTTAGTGTGGATTGAAACACCTGCAGTACAATGTTAGCCAAACCAAGGAGATGTTTTTGGATTCCAGGAAAAGGAAAGTTTCCCTGGCTTTCATCTTAAGTTTCAGGAGTAAAAGTTGAGATTGTTCAAGTATAAAAGTACCTGGGGGAGCACCTGGACAGTAATTTGGATTGGTTCATAAACACTGAAAATATATAAAAAAAGACCTAGAGTCAACTGTGTCCCCTGGGGACAAAAACTCACTTACCTAGAAACAAATGAAAGAGGAAAGGAATTATGTAAGTATCACTCTGTGACTGTGTAGTGAACAAAAATGTACTTAGTATTGAAGTTACGCTAAAAACAACCTCACAGCCGTATTATCTGCACAATGTACTGAATTGACATTTCTCTGACTATAATTTATTTGCAAAACTCAAGACCTGCTCACCATCAGGGTCAACAATTTACCATGATCTTAACTGATTTTTAACTCTTTGGGTATTTCTTTGAAAAGATTTTATGTTAAAGAAATTTAAACTTCAAGTAGTCACATACTGCACCTTCCACGACCAATAACCGCACATCAAACAATGTCATTTTTCCATCCATCCATCATCCAACCCACTGAATCCGAACACAGGGTCACAGGGGTCTGCTGGAGCCAATCCCAGCCAACACAGGGCCCAAGGCAGGAACCAATCCCAGGCAGGGTGCCAACCCACCGCAAGACACACACAAACACACCCACACAACAAACACACACTAGGGCCAATTTTTAATCACCAATCCACCTAACCTGCATGTGGGAGGAAACCGGAGCGCCTGGAGGAAACCCACGCAGACACGGGGAAAACATGCAAACTCCACGCAGGGACCCGGGTCTCCTAACTGCAAGGCAGCAGCACTACCACTGTGCCACCGTGCCGCCACAATGTCATTTTTAAATCACGTTAATTGGACTTTGTGTCAATGAAAACTATTGAGCCACTACAAGCCTATTTGGGTTACATTTTTAACTACATGACACCATAAAGTACCGTTAAAAAGTATGTATTAAATGTAGTCTACTGATGCATGGAATTCTATTTTCAGTTGTTTTTGAATATGACTCACAGTTACACAAATATTTAATAAAAAAGTAATAACTAACTCATTGATAAAGTAACAAAAAAATTTCAACCTTCAAATCAAAGTCCCTAAACGCACCTGAATGTTACGCAATGAGTACATTTCCTAAATTATTTAGCAACTTTTATTACCTAAATGAACAATATAATTATTTATGTACAGTACCTGCTTATTTATCTTTCTTACTGTTTCACATCAAGTGCATTCTGTGTGTTATTTATGTATTAATGCTGAAATTTCCCTTCTAGTATCAATAATGTATTTATGTACTGTAAGTGTACCTACCAACATTCTATGTTTATCTTACATAGAACCTTTCCAACATATCTGTCTATTTATGAGATGGGTCTTAGTGCATGTGTGTTCCACTGAAGCACTGCATGATTGTTGTTAGGCATATTGCAGTTTCTTTTAAAAGTTAAAATACAAGTATATTTAATTCTAGATCACAAAAATAACCAAAATACTTTCTTTGGGCCCATAGAAAGTATGTCTACAAGCAGCTAAAAGGAGGGACATTGCTGATAACAAAAGGTTTTTTCATTTAAGTGTCACCAACACAAAAGCATCTGTGCAACTATCTCAGTCTGGGAATTCACTCTATGGTGTTGCAGCTAAGTGCTCCCTGCCAGTAGCCTAATCAATCTGAGACCTTTGGGTTACAAAATAGTTCTCTCATCTCAGTGAGTGGTAAAAGGCAGTCCAGCCAGGATCTCAGCCTGAGGTCATACACAGTTCTCTGGTTGTATCTGAGCTTTTGCCCAGAAACCCACTCCTACATTAGTGTAGCAACTATCTAAAACATATACTGAACACAACATTCTACTTGTCAGTTGATATTCTCCAGAAGAAAGGCTACCTGTTCTTGAATGAGCACTTTGAATAAATGTTCTTCCTAATGATGCCAATGTGCTTAGTGAGCTCACCAACTTTTCTTCCTATAGATTCTCACACACTGGGTATACTTTTGGCTGATCTTTACAATAAAAATAAGCCAGCAGTGGTTACAGCATAAATATGATTGGAGGGATCAAAATATTCCTTTGCACCAGGGCTCATAACTAAACCCACGCTTTGTTGATGAACAGCAAAACCTTTATGGTTCTATTGCCAAGACAGTTTATTAAAGATGGCAACTGATACCTATTTCAGAGAAAGACTGGACATCGATTTTGGTAAGCACAAGGTTTAATCATAAGAACTGAGCTGAGAACCTTTGCTTTTAACTGTATCTAGAACCAAAAAAGTTGTTGAAAACATAATTTCAGTATCTCTGTCTCCTTACCTTTTCTTCTAACAGTTCTCCTCATGAAAGTAGAAAATTAAAAAACTAGCCATGAAATAAAATTCTATCAGGTTTTTAGAAACGTTTAGTCTCTTTTACACTTATTGTTTGTGAGGAAAACTGTATGTTCATGCACAGCTTCATTACTGAAAAAGCTCTACATCATAAGGCTCCTACTTAAATATACTTAAATTACCACTTCACTATACTTCTCTAATAAAAAAGAAGAAAAGAACAGCACAGATGATATCAAGCGGAGTAAGGATACGGTTGTTTTGCAAGGAAATCTCCTGCAGCCGAGGTAGCTGCACCAGGCCTTCCAGAGATTCAATCTCATTATCACTGGCCTCTAGGACCTATTGAGGGATAAAACAAAGATGAACATTTTGTTTGTTGCAATAACAGAAACACCAAGGGCATTTTTCCTATAGAGTAGGGAGTACAGGGCCATGCCCACCACACCCAAAAGCTTAGAGTGATGATGTTGTATTCTTTAAAGCTGACAGCAGATCTCCCTAGAAGAAGCATTGCCTTGTTCAATGAACTAACTGAGATGACGTCATTATCTATTTTTGAGGGGGGACATGAATTTCATAAACACACTAGAAACATTTAAGACTTTTAAAAATGTGTAGGGGAGTGGCACAGGTTACAGAAAAAAAACAAACACAGACTGAATAGATTGAAAGATGCGACAGAACAAACAAGCTTAACCAGACAGTGAGGCTAAAAATTACAAGCAAATGTCTGTCAGCTCATCACAATCTCTAGTATGTGCAAAACCACAAGAAGCACTGATCAGAAACACAGCCTGGTGTTCGCTGTGGCTACGTTGGGGAGTCTTTCAAAAAAGACGTCTCTCAGATATGGGGTAATGGAAGAAAGAACAGAAGACCAGTCAGTGAAATATAGGGTAGCAAAGGAAAAGACAAGGTATAGGAATACAAGCTAATGACTATTTCAACCTTGTCAGTTAAGGTAGTTCTGCTCTGTTTGCAACAATGAAATATCTAGTCAAACCAACACTTTGTGCTAACAATACCTCTCACAACTGGGCTGATAAAGACTATGTTGTGGAAAAGTCGATAATATGCTGTATTTTTTGCTTAATATACTATTATTCACTATTTGTATTGTATTCTTGCTGATGGACCTATTTGTGAGGGGTGTCATGAATGTTCCCTTTGGAAAGTACTTCCTATGAAAGGTACTGTATTAAATAAAGAGGGGTTAAAAAGTACTAAACACTGAGATTTAAAGAAACAGCCCTAAGAATTTTTGAACTTAAATAATCAATCAGAAAATCAAAATGGTCCATGGATACCACCCTACACTTTTTCTTGGTAGACTGGGGAAACAGCTGTCTGACTGGCTAACACTTATCCATCAAAAACAATTGCAAAAAATAAACCGGTTTGGTTAGTGCTTCCTTCCTATAATCTGCAGCCAGTATGGGTACAACACTTTCCAAGCTTGGAGGGGGTGTGTTCTAGCAAATTCATTTTATCAGGAGAATCAAAGAATGTATAGGAAGGGGAACAGTTGGAAATATAGAGTATAAAAAATAAAGGGAAGTGTCGACAGCTTGTTTTTTTGATCCTTTCCATTAGTAACAAAAATGAATACACAAGGAGCTTAAATAACTTTGAATTAACATATTGAGTGCTAAAAGTGTAACTAAAACGCAGGACAGTGTGTATTTCAGAAAACCATCTCAGATCAACAAGTCCAGCCCCACTTACTTCTAGGCACTGCATCATAGACAGATGGATGGGCAGGCTTTTCAGACGGTTACTTGTCAGGTTCATGTGTGTAACCAGCTGCATCTGGTCTAAGTGACAGAGGTTTGTCAAATTCTATAACAGAACAATGAACATCAGTCACATGTGGATGAATAATAACTTGAGCTTTAAAAGAATTCAAACATAAAAGTTATTTAGTGAAAACCGGGCCAGAGAGAACTTGCCTTTTTGGACAAGTCAACAACACGAGATTCTGCATACTCCATCTTCAGTATACTATTCTCAATAATAAACTTGCTCAGTAGGTCATCAAAATATGCAGTGCGCATTGGGTCAGTTGCCTAAATCAAAAAAGGAACATGCACAGGATTAACAGTCATTGTCCAAAAAACAAGCATTTGTGTTACAAAATGCAGGAAATTATAACTGACAACTAACAGCATCATTTGAATTATGAACTTGTGACTAAATACTGCATTTAAATTACAATACTATAACCTGTAAATACACAAATAAATCTTTCCCAAAGGTTGAAACAATAAGCATGTACAGTAAGTCAACATGCAAGGCAGAGTTTGTGTAAAATGTCATCTTTGAGAGCAAGCTCTGCTAACTCTCTCCCAGAATATGTAAGGGCATGTTCATAGTTCACTTAGGACTACTTACTTAATGGCTGTGAGAAAGTTGGTTCATTTAAATATTTGCCATATGTGAACATTATTTCTTAAATGCCAGTGGTGTTTGCTGTAGTGCCATTCATTTGATTAACATGTTACATTTAATATGTAATTAACTTTTTTTTATTGAATTTGTTTTTTCAAAAATTTTGGTTAAAAAGCTGTAATAGGATATACAGTACAGTACAAGTAAACAAATATGCACATGAGGTCATATACAAATAGGATTATTCATTTATTTAATTTGGAAAGTTCACTGTACCTATCCAGGGTTTGCATTCTGGGTCCTCCCTGCATGGTTTTTGCATTTTCTCCTGTGTCTGCATGGTTTTCCTCCAGGTGCTCCAGTTTCCTCCCACAGTCCAAAAAATGCTGGTTAGGTTTTTTAGAATATAGGTTAGGTGAATTGGCAATCCTAAATTGGCCCCAGTGTGTGCTTAGGGTGTGTGTACCCTCCAACTGACTGGCACCCTGTCCAGGTTTTTCCCTGCCTTTCCCCCAGTGCTAGCTGGGATAGGATCCAGCAGACCCCCTAAACCCCCCACACCCAGCGACCATGTTTAGGACAAAAGCGGGTTAGAAAATGACTGACTGACAGTGTACCCATTTACATGAATCACAATACCTCACTTAATGACACATTAACCAGAGATTTCAAGTTCTACCTGTGTGCACACCTGTGGCTTCTAGATTTGGTCTATAAAAGCATCCAAATTGTCGATGTTGCCCTTTGATTTATTCACTGTAACAAAACAGCCTTTTTAATTTAATGATTAAAATTATGTTCTCATATATTTTTGAAAATGTGAATTAATGCGTACAACTGTAGCCCAGTAATGAACATTCTGTTTGTTATCACTAGTGAATTGGCAGCTACTGTTTCATTTATATTTTTGTCTACTTTATGTTAAGTGATATTTTAAATTAATCTACTTACAATTCATTTGGGGAATTTAAAGTGGATTCTTAAAACAAAAAAATAAGCATAAAGCAGGTCTTGTGTGATTTTCTCTCTGATTCATTAACTTATTTTCTTTATTGTATCCTAAACCTCACTTTAAGATTTTATAAAAAGTTTTTCAATATAGTTTGCGATTTTGACTGTGTGTCTAGCTTAAGAAAACATAAGTTAAAGAATTTGATTTCTAAAAATTAACACTGGATGAAGCCAAAACTGGGTGGGAATGCCAGAAGTCCCTCGGAGATCCTCTGGCAAAGAGTATGTGAACATTGTATCAGCAGGAATTTTTTATACATTTTTATACTGCTCCGAAATTTCCTTTCATAATTTTGAAAACTTCATTCATGTCACCTCTTAACCTCTGTTTGCTTAAACTGAAAAGGTTAAACTCATTTAATCTTTCTTCATAAGTCATACCGTGCAGTCCTAGAACAAGCCTAGTCACTCTTCTCTGGACATTTTATAGTGCTGTTATGTCTTTTTTGTAGCCCAGAGACCAAAACTGAATACATTACTCAGGTGAGGCCTCACCAGCATGTTATAAAGCTTAAATATAACCTTTTTTGACTTGTGCCTAAACTACTTCTGTACATCTGTCTAGATCAGTGGTGGCGAACCTATGGCACGCGTGCCAGAGTGGGCACGCATGCCGTCACCCCAGCACAGAGTTCGCTACTAGAAAGCCAGAGGGACGCGGGGCCAGTCTGCTCCATTCCCCCTCTTCACACGTTCCTGAGGACATTTCTGACATCATCCGCCACTCTGCCCAGCAGCCCAATGGGAGCACTTCCTCCCTTCCTGACTGGGGTAAGACGGACGGCTCACATGTGGTAAAGGTGATTTCCGTGGTGGGGTTGGAGAGGAGCTAGGTTGGAGGGGGATGTGGTATAGTGGGTCCACAGCCCAAAATTAAAAAGGCCAGTCGTAATAGATAATCGCCGCACTCGTGGCTTAGAGGGGGGGTGTGGTAGTGTGGCCGGAGCGGTTTCCGGGAGCTTCATGATGCAGGTGGGTCATCTCTTAAGTGCACAGGTGAGGAGTCGACCGCATCTGTAATTGTTGCCGGGAGATGGTAATTGCCACACCTGATCCACGTCCCCGTAATATATAATAGAAGCGTAAGGCAGATGGAAAGGGTAAAAAAAACAGAGAGAGAACAGGAACGAAGATAAATGGGGAAGACCTACGTGAAACACTTGAGAAGATAGAAGGGATGACAAAGGACAGCACAGTTAGTTCTGAAACTGAAATCCTTAAAGTGCGTAATTCTCTGCCAATTAATTTTAAGTCAATGAAAGCACTTGGGATTGCTTTCCTTACTTTGTTTGGATCATCTTATGCTTGTGAGCAGCTGTTTTCAGCTTTAAATTATATCAAATCTGACACCAGAAACAGACTAACAGATGATTTGAGTGCTGCATGTGTTGCTCTCAAACTTACAAAGTATGAGCCAAGGTTAGACAAATTATCAGCATGCATACAACAGCAAAAATCACATTAATTGTTCAAAAGCATGCCAAATGCAAACTTTTACCTTTCAGTAAAAAGTTGTTTGTATCATTGAAAGCTCTGTTATTGTGTTTTTCTTTTAAGACAAAAGATGTTAATGTATGAGTTGTTTTTTCTAAACTAAAACCTCAGTATTCAGGTTAAATTGCCATGTTGGCACTTGCAATAAATATGTGGGTTTTGGGTTCCAGTTTGGGCACTTGGTCTCTAAAAGGTTCGCCATCACTGGTCTAGATGTTGATTGTGGCAAGCTCCACGTCTTTCTCATGAGGAGTACTTTAAATCTAACATTTCTGCATTTCTACAAATCTGTCCATGTCCCTCTGTAATGAATTGACAGATTCTAGATTATCTACCATCCCACCTAGCTTGGCATCATCTGCCAACTTAACCAGCTTGTTGCTTATAGTCCTACCAAGTTAATGTATATATTAAAAATTACTGCAGCATTAAAACTAAGCACTAAGAGACAACACTTTTAAAAATCAGCTAATTCTCATAAAGTTCCTCAAACCATAACCCTATGCTACCATAACCAATTTTGTGCCCATCTACACACTGCACCCTGAATTCCCACTTGTCTGAGGTTTACTGCTAGTCTCTCATGTGGGACTTTATCAAATACCTTTTAAAAAACCAGGTAAATAACATAATATGCACCTCTCCAATCGTATCCTTTCGTTGCTTCCTCACTGAATCCCAGAATATTAGTAAAACACAACTTCCCCATCTGAAACTATGTTGATTATTTGCAAACACTACTGTTCATGCTATGTGCTGCTCAATCTTTGACTTAATAATTCCTTTCATTAATCTACCCACGATACATGTTAAGCTTACTGACCTACACTTATGTTGATCTGCCTGATTGTCCTTTTTATATGATATTTGCTTTTTTTTCCAGTCCTTAGAATTTTTTCCCCAGTCTGCAGTGACTTTCTAAAAATATGTGTTATTAAAAAATAACGGCATATATATGTATTTACTAACCTCCTTAAACACTCTGGCATAATTTTTTTCTTGTCATTGTGATTGTTAGACTTCAGCATATTTAATCTAAACAGCATTTCTCCCTCTACAATTTCTAAATCACTCAGTACCTTTTTAGTAGTCCCTGTTAATGCTTGGACGTTATCCACTACTTCACATGTGAAAACTTCAAAAAAATTCAAGTTTAGATCATTCCCTAATATCACTGTCAAAGTCAGTCAGTCACTGACCAACCCTCCATATCCTAACACAAGGTCACAGGGCTCTGCTGGAGCCAATCCCAGTCAGCACAGGGCACAAGTCAGGAACAAACCCTGGGCAGGGCATCAGCCCACCTCAGGGCACACACACCCACACACCAAGCACACACTAGGGACAATTTAGGATCACCAATGCACCTAACTTGAATGTCTTTGGACTGTGGGAGCAAACTGGAGCACCCAGAGGAAAACCATGCAGACATGGGGAGAACATGCAAACTCCACACTGGGAGGACCCGGGAAGCAAACCCAGGTCTCCTTACTGCGAGGCAGCGGCGCTACCACTGCACCACCACTGCACCACCATGCCGCCCTTTAATATCACTGTATACTTCTGAATACTTTTGCAAAGCACTACAAGTTGTTGCCATCTACTGGAAAAATCTGAGAAATCAGTATCTACAGTCATCATATATATATATATATATATATATATATATATATATATATATACACATGTTGATTCAACATGGGCTCACTATTAATGTTTATGAGCGTGGGTCCACTGACATGGTGCTGGGATGCTGCCAAGATGTATACTTTAAGTGTGTCTTGGTATATGCCAAAACAAAAAAGGCAGAATAAAAGTGCTTTTTGTATGTTGTGAGCTGAATAACAAAACTGACAGTGGGAGACTGCAGGAGTGCAAACAACCATAAGATAATAGAGAAATAATATGTTAATTCATAACTTAGAGGACAAATCTTACAAGTGGAATAGAAAGACCTCAACTTGTAAAAATAATGTGCAGTAAATTTACTAAACTTCCCAAAGGTCATGCAAAAAGACAGTTTCCCCTTGGGGATTAATAAAGTATACCAAATAAAAAACAAAAAAAAGAGTGATTGACAAGAGTCCGCCATATCCAAAATTATAATGACAGTGGTTTCTTCAATTACTTTACAATGGATCCTATGACATTTGAAAAACAAAAACATCTTTGTCACACTGATTACCTTCAATGTCTGGAAGCACTGTAACATTTCTTTTTCATAACCAAGGGGGTCTAATGCCCTCATGAGGAGGATAATGGTTAGTGCACACCCTGTAACAAAGATGAAACAAAATATTTTTAGAAAGCATGCCAAAACATACAGCCACTGTCTAAAAGTTATTTATTCTGTATTTTGTATATATTGTAAAAATAAACTTTGAGCTTATCAACAAAACCTAGTGATTTGTAAAGAACAAGTGTAGCTGTTGCACACTGGACTGTATATCCAGCCTACATGAAGGTCAGTAATTGGATATTCAGTAATACATTACTTTTTCCAGAAGCAATATTCTGGTAGAAATCTGAATACTGTTTAGGAGCTCTATTAACATTTTTGGGGCTCCCAAAAACTTCACTGGACATGAAGTGCACATGCTTACAAATATTTGCAAAGTGGATGGATGTCACTTCATATTATGTTTCCAAGTCAGTAGCTGCCAAAGGTTTGGTGTATTAGTACTCCTCCACAGCATCTTCTCCAGTGTAGATAGGAGTGTGTTTTATCCCCTTCTTCTTGAAGTCTATGACCAAATCCTTGATGTTGTTGGTATCAAGTGAGAGATTGATTTCTTGGAACCAATATGTCAGAGGGCAAGACTCATCTCTTTAAGGTGTCCCATTATTGTTGGTGATGAGGCCTTCAATGGTGAAGTCATCAGCAAATCTAATGCAGGAGTTGGGGCTGTGCTTAATCATGCAGTCATTGGTGAACGAGGAGCAACACTATCCTTTGGGATGCCTGTGGTCAAGATCAGCATGGCAGAAGTAGTGTCAATCTGCACATACTAGGGGTCTGAAAGTTATTAAGTCCAAAATTCTGTGACAAAGAGTATCATTACGTCTAGGAGCTTGGTGGTTAGCTTTGACGGAACAATAGCGTTAAATGCTGAGATGCAGCTTATAAACAGTACTCTAGTACAGCAGTTTGTATTTTTGAAGTGTGTCAGGATGTTACAAAGTGTATGGGACATGGCTTCACATGTTGCCATTTATTGTATAATGAAACAGGTCCAGACCGATCTTGGCTATTCAGTTTAATGTTTCCCAGCAGTAGTCTTAATAAATGTAGCAGCTGGTGAGGACGCTGTGGAGATGGTCAAAGGCTTTATATTTCTTTTACTTATGATCAGTTTGACATCTTAAAGTGGGCAAAACTGTTCACAACTTAAGTGCAAGAACGCTCACCGCACACTAGTGTCAGTAAATATATGGATATATCCTACTGGTCAAAAGTTTGATAACACCTCAGTTTTCCAATTTTTCTTCAAATTTAATCAGCTGAAATACTATGAATTACCTAAAATGGTGGAAAGATAAGCAGTAAACTGCCAAATGTTTAAATTTAAAGATTAGGTTAGCAAAAACTGAAAAATGCAAATTTTAAAATGTTACTAATGGGCCTTCTTCAGAGATCAACTAATAGGTTACAACCTGCAGATATTCTGCAGTAATTAAAGTATTTTAAGCCTTGCAAATTGAAGCCAACAACTTGCACAGGTGTACCAGATTCCATTGATTACTTAAAAACCCTCTGTCCGTCTTAAAGCAAAGTTGGAACAGACTGTGTTACTACACCCTTTGAAGTACTACTTGGACAATACTACACTGTAGAAAGTTGTAAATTCTGGTGATAATGGCAAGAAAATAGCAATTACCAAATTAAATGAAAGAGAGCATTATTGCTCTTAGAAGTGTAAGCCTTTCACTTGGAGAAATAATAAAAAAAAATCAACGTCAGTGAGTGTGGTGTCCTGCATAATCTAAAGGCAATTAGAAATAGGAAGAGATCTGGCTGACACAAAGTCACAACCCAATCAGAAGATAAGTTTCTGAGGGTCACCAGCTTGCATGATAGGCACTTCACAGCACAAAAGCACAGCTTAACTGTGGTCAAAAAAGCAAGTCTCAGTTTCTACTGTGAAAAGAGAGTTTGTGCTTCAGGTTTGACATGGCGAGTGGCAGTAAGAAAGCCATTCTTTTAAGGACAAAACAAGAAAGCAAGGCTTGCCTGGGCTATGAAATACCAGCTATGGACTACTGCAGACTGGAAGAAAGTCTTATGGACCAATGAATCAAAATCTGAAATCTTTGGTTCATCATGCAGTGTGTTTGTAGGGAATAAGGTTGGCGAAAGGATGGTTCCTCAGTGTCAAACATGAAGGAGGAAGTGGGGTAGTCTGGGCTTCTTTTGCAGGAGGCAGAGTTGGTGACTGTAATTCTGAAATGAATGGGTTACCCCAGCATTTTGCAGCACCACACACGATACCTTCTGTCTAGTAGGTCAGGGGTTCATCCTACATCGAGACAATGACCCAAAACATACCTCCAGCCTATTTTAGAACTACGTTAAAAGAACAAGAAGGTACACTTCAAAAAATGGACCGGCCAGCACAGTCTCCAGACTTAAACCCCATTGAGTTAGTCTGGAATGAACTGGATAGTTGAAGGTTAAAAGGAAAGCAACCTACAAGAGCAACACATTTGTGGGAACTTCTGCAACAGTGTTTGGATGATCTTTCTGACTAATATTTTATTTCCCTTACAGAAAGAATGCCACATGTATATTTAACAGCAAAAGGTGGCTACTTTGATGAATCAAAAATTTTTATAAAATTTTGTACATGTAATAATTATTCCTTGACTTATTTTTGATATTTATTTGTTCTATGCCTCAATTTCAGGAAACATTAAAACATTAAACTGCATGCATTTCCATAAAAAAATTAGGTGTTCTAAAATGTCTGACTGGTAGTGTGCCTCTATACATAAATTGCATTTCAGTACAGAGCAGGGTGTTTTTGTGCTTTACTGCATATGATTGTGTGGTTTTTTAAACTAAACCATACTAGAAAATGTATACTATAAACTGGACTGAACTGGCGCCTGTCCACTATTAGCAATGCTATTTGCTTAAAACAGTAAGGATACAGATTGAGGAAGCCCTTCTAAGTAAACAGAGGCTGAGACCAGTGCTAACTTACACTTGTTATCTGGCTCCAGTTCTTGCAGCTGGGTACAGGAATTCAGTTCTGACTGAAGAACGGTAGTCTTCTCCACTGAAAGATCACACCTGAAAGAGTGCACATACAAAAAAATAACTCACTGTTAATACAATTTTTCCTTCTTCCTTGGGCCACTCACTTCAAAGCTCATAATCACAAAGACAGTTAATATATAATTTACTACCTGAAGAGTTGTTGATCCGTAGCACTGTCTCGGCACCAACTCTCAGAGCGACCTGCAAAACAGAACCATGTAGATGAAGCAAAAAAGACAAGTGATGAAGAAAACACTTAAGCTACTTTCACATTAGCTCTCCAGCTCAGACTGTAATTATGTCTAGTGTGAAATCTCCAACGTGGGTTAGAAATGATAAATTTAGATCATAAGGAGAAGATCACATGGCATCTAAAATGATGCAGTGCAAATATTTAGCTTTATGAAATGGAAAGACATTAATTTACAATTATTGTGCACCTCTACGTCCAATTAATCAAACTATTACAAGCAGCACACCGAGGACAGTGCTTATAAAAATTCAGTGAATGTATCCGCAGCTGGTCATTTTAATCTTCTGAAGCTTATTTATGACACACAATCTAGATGCATTTTTCCAACTTGCATGTTTTCGGCAGCATATTAGTTACAACTTCAGTATTGTATGTCTACCTAAAAATGCAGTGTTAAATAGAACACCAGCCTGGTGTCTGACTAGTAAGGGCAACGTCCAACAACACCCCTCTAAAAGGAAGGGTGAGGGACAAAGAGAGAAACAGCACTCCTCTAGCATATGCAAAGGTCGTGGGTGGTAAACCCTGTGCATATATTGGGTATACAGAATTGAACAGTCAGGGGCACCACTATGGGAGAGAGAGGGCATTGTGACTTGGAAGTTAATGTAACAATATTCTCCAAGGAGACTAGACATGAGATAACCAGATATTAAGATAGCAGGACTAGTGAGAGGCCATAAAACCTCCAGGTTAACAGGTGGCAATGCATCACTACGTTGGGAGAAAGGAGTCATTTTGCCAATTCTAGGGCACGCTCAGGGATTGGAAGGAAGGCAGTACTCCCCTGTTAACCACTACAGAGTAGTACACAGTCATTCTTTTAGGGGATGGGCAACATTGAAGCCATTTAATAAAAATGGCCCTTAAAACCAGCTAAAGAGTCAGAGGTACAGGCACACCAAGAGCCTCTAGAGAGTGTTCCATGTAGCAAAAGAAGGCCTTCCCTGAATCAAGAAGCAACTTGGGGCTTAGCTTGATATGACTCACCCCGTAGGGGTTTTAGGCTACTAGAGCCATGACCAGTGAGTCAGGAGTCGAGAGGACCATTTCATGAAAAGACTCACTGGTAGGAGAAAGATACTAGGGTTATTGGAGGAGTGGGCATGAGGTTGTGAGGCAAGAGGAGTGCTTTGTGGTATTTTTAAAGGTCAGCAAGTGTGCAGATAGACAGTGATTGAACAGCCATAAAGGCAGGCCCTGCGAAAGTCTCTGGTGTAGAGTTTAAAGCTTTGGACTTCAAAAAACCACAAAAAAGTTGTGGGTTCAAATCCTTCTACTGACACTGAGTGACCATGAGCAAGTCACTTGACCTGCCTGTACTCCAGCTGGAAAACCAAAAGAAATATAACCAGTTTTATCATAAATGTAATTCGCCTTGGAATAAGGTCTCAGCCAAATAGTTAAATGTAAATGATCCAGCAGTGTTTTGTTAGCTTCTGTTTACTTCCTACTTTTGTGTCTCACTGCATTTATATTTTCCATGGGTGATATACCAATATGCCATTCCATATACTTTTGGTGTCCTTGGCATCATCACTGGTGTGGAGAGATGTCACCAGGGCCCCTTCTCACATAAAATAAATGTAGTTCATAAGAGCACTGGATTTCTCTTGAATACCAAAATTTTGTGTCAGTTTGGTGAACTTTATTAGATATATAAAGGTCAGTTTATTCTATATGCTCAATTTAGGACAACATTACATTTATTTCCTCCTAAAATCAGGAAAATTATACCTCCCACTAGGAAAAAAAATGTTAAGGGACTAAGCTCACATCAAAGTGAGGCAGTCCATCCTTTTTGAATCCCCAAGGGCACTTGCTGTGATCAGGTTTCTAACTCTTGGCAGTGATAGAAAAAAATAAATGAGGAGACATCCATGGGCTACATAGTTAGAATGTCATTTCTTTTCAACGTGGTGATAACTTTAACATTTTTGCCTTTAGTATCTAGGGCGGATATGCATAGCAGCTCTGGCTAGTTATGAGCTCAATGGTTAGCGTGTTCTGGGGGCCCACTTACCTTTATACAGGATACACTCTCGTTGGATCCTCCCATCTCGCCAGTGAACCTTAAAATTATGTTCTGAGCAGGCAGCATTAATGGTATTAGGGGGCAGTTCACAGATCATAGAAGAGATTAAGGACAATTGCTTACTCCATTCAGTACATTTTTATTAATAACATTTAGACAGTAAGGTTAACTTAAAACAATGCATTCATTATGATGGTTAGTTAAAGAATATATTGTTTACTGAAAGTATTATTTTGACATCTCATTGGACCTAGTTCAATAAACTGACTTAATGTGGAGACAGCATATTCTCTTTTAGCATGGCCGTCCACAGTGAATACTTGCTAGCTCCCAGTTGGCTGAAAACATTAAAGTGTCAGGTATGTGTGAGAGGAGCTGTGTGTATGACCTATAAAGGGAGGTACCCTCTCCAAAGCTGGTTCTTGACTTGAATTTGCTACTTCAGGAACAGTAGCCAACTTCCTGCAAATCTAACTAGGAAACAAAAGAAACTGAAAATTGTCATGCATTGCATATTCAATCCTGTAAAATTCCCATGTCAGATCACATTATGCTACAATTGCTCTGTTGTTTAAAATAAGTTCATGTTTTCTGATATCTGGCAATGATCTTCTCTGGATAGCTTCTACTGCTACTTTTCTTGTGCCCAGAACAACATCCAGGACTCCACATCTAGTCTTACTTGTGGATTGTACATTCCTTTCATACCATCTCTTTATTTTCACAGAAAAATATTTTACTTGCCTTTTTAAATGCTTCTGCAGATTGCTTAGATGTTGAAAGTGCTCCTTCAAAGTAAACCCTTAAAACCTTTTCAAGTGCTGCTTCCTGTAGTTTCACCTTGCTTGTTATAATATACAGTAAATAATTTTCACTTTATCTGCATGCAGGATATTAACTTTAAACTATGAAAGCTCTAACTTTAAGATTATTTTTCCTAGTTTAGCAGCAGCAATGTTCCCAACTCTAAAAGCTGCCTGAAAACCTGAATGTCATTCCTGCATTTCAAAGTAAGTCTTGACTGGTTCACACTCACACTGCATGTTTACATATAAAACCTGGTAATATTCACAATTATCAATCTGACAGACCAGTAGTTTGAAACACTGCAACATGGCGGCTGTCAGTCTTAGTGCTCACATGGCACATGCAATTATACAGGTGTTTTTTACCTTTCACACTGAAGGATTTAATTTGAATTTTTTTTGTAAAATGGTATATGATAAGCACCTAAGATTTTATTCTCCTAGATGGTCTTCTTTTCAGGTGTACAAAATACAAGTCTGTGCTGTACCACCCCATAATGCACTTGCATTAAAGTTAGATGTGTACCTTTATTTGAAACTAGTACATTTTTCAATGACATGCAGGCAATGATAACTCACAGAGTGGAGAAGGATTTACAGTTTTGTAGTTCTGCAGCCTTAAAGTACGCAATTATCTTTTCAAACATTCACATTACATTTGTACAGTATGTTACACGAGTCCCGCTTTTATTAACTTTGCAAAAGGATACCCAGATTGCACTGCGTTTTAACTGAGGATGAGGGCTCTTCCAGGTAACACGAAGAGGCAGCCCATCCACAAACAGGATCAGTTCATCTCTTGGCAGCAACACCTACATCAAAAAGAGTACAGCAACTGGTCAACCACATACAGTGTTAACTATATTTATGCAGTCTTTTTTTCCAGTGTTCAAGCCAGACATTCCTAATTCTTGAATTGTAATTATAAATATGGCTTACAATTTTAATCATGCAGCATTTCTTTCTCAACATAGGCATACATTGTATGACACATACAAATAAACACAGTACAAACCTTTTAAAAAGCTTAAAAATCTGTGACATGTTCTTAAGATATTTATTAAGAAGATACCAGGCTAACATGCTTAACAAGTTTACAAGTGAAATACACAAATTCTGCTGTCAAGCTAACAGGCCTATTGTTTACTTAGCAGAAATTTCAAATTCTTCATCTTTTTTTTCTAATTGAAATTGTAAGCTGCAGTATTAAACACAAGCTTGCTTACTGTCCAAACTCAGCCATGCAGTGTTCATTTTAATTAAAAGACAAAATAAAAAGGTCTGAATTCCTTCAAGTAACTTTTTTTGCCATTTGTGTAACTGCACAGAATAACTCCTCTGATTCCTTTTTCTCAGTTTATTACTTCACTTTCTTTAATGTAAAGGCTAATATTCTAGTCTTTTCTCTCTCTCTGGTAAAGTCTGCTCTTCCTTCTCTTGGTTTATAGGAAGTTCACAGCAAACAGACATGTGCTCACTTAACTACCCTAACACTTTGCATAAAGGAACACTGCAATTAAATTACAACAAAGCTTAGAAAAGCAGGTGCTGAAAAAATCGTTATTTGTGATCAACCAATTTACCAATCACTTTAGTCTTCTTTAGTGAAAATCAGCCAATTAAGATCAGTGGTCAATTAATCAGAGCATCACTACTAGAAAGAGAAGGCATCGGGAAGGCGGCATACACTTTCTCATAGTACCGTACACTGTAGAGTACAATAGTTAATTTAGAAGTTCAACATAAGAAAGAAAAACAACATTTTTGTACTTCCATACTCACATTGACAGGATGAGAAAAAGAAACAATTAAACGTTGCCCTTCTCTGCTAATGTACAGACAGCTGACAGTCTCTTCCCGGTCCGCTGTTTAGGGAAGAAAGATAAAAAAAAAATATATAATTTGGAATTATTGGGGAGACAGCTGTAAAGCAAAACACATACATATAACAATAAATATGGTACAGTAGTCTGTCAGTGCTCTCCAGTGATTCCAGTTAAATTTTAAGCCTAAGAACTGTTTAGGCAGTTCTTTCTTAGGAAAATAGAACCCTGAACAATTTCTTTTAGAAGCAACCGTATTATTGCCGGAAATCAGGAGGCATTGTACCAGTTTTATAAGTAAAGAATGTAGACATCACAGGAAAACAAAGAAGTAAAATTAAAGGTTGGCATCAAGATCAGAAACAAAAGGAATGAAAATGAAGTAGAAACCAACAAACTGGTATCTACAGTGCATCCGGAAAGTATTCACAGCACATCACTTTTTCCACATTTTGTTATGTTACAGCCTTATTCCAAAATGGATTAAATTCATTTTTTTTCCTCAGAATTCTACACACAACACCCCATAATGACAATGTGAAAAAAGTTTACTTGAGGTTTTTGCAAATTAATTAAAAATAAAAAAAACTGAAAAATCACATGTACATAAGTATTCACAGCCTTTGCCCAATACTTTGTCGATGGACCTTTGGCAGCAATTATAGCCTCAAGTCTTTTTGAATATGATGCCACAAGCTTGGCACACCTATCCTTGGCCAGTTTCGCCCATTCCTCTTTGCAGCACCTTTCAAGCTCCATTAGGTTGGATTGGAAGCGTCGGTGCACAGCCATTTTAAGATCTCTCCAGAAATGTTCAATTGGACTCAAGTCTGGGCTCTGGTTGGGCCACTCAAGGACATTCACAGAGTTGTCCTGAAGCCACTCCTTTGATATCTTGGCTGTGTGCTTAGGGTCGTTGTTCTGCTGAAAGATGAACCGTCACCCCAGTCTGAGGTCAAGAGTGCTCTGGAGCAGGTTTTCATCCAGGATGTCTCTCTACATTGCTGTAGTCATCTTTTCCTTTATCCTGACTAGTCTCCCAATTGCTGCCGCTGAAAAACACCCCCACAGCATGATGCTGCCACCACCATGCTTCACTGTAGGGATGGTATTGGCCTGGTGATGAACGGTGCCTGGTTTCCTCCAAACGTGACGCCTGGCATTCACACCAAATAGTTCAATCTTTGTCTCATCAGACCAGAGAATTTTGTTTCTCATGGTCTGAGAGACCTTCAGGTGCCTTTTGGCAAACTCCAGGCAGGCTGCCATGCGCCTTTTACTAAGGAGTGGCTTCCGTCTGACCACTCTATCATACAGGCCTGATTGGTGGATTGCTGCAGAGATGGTTGTCCTTCTGGAAGATTCTCCTCTCTTCACAGAGGACCTCTGGAGCTCTGACAGAGTGACCATCGGGTTCTTGGTCACCTCCATGACTAAGGCCCTTCTCCCCCGATCGCTCAGTTTAGATGGCCGGCCAGCTCTAGGAAGAGTCCTGGTGGTTTCAAACTTCTTCCACTTATGGATGATGGAGGCCATTGTACTTATTGGAGACCTTCAAAGCAGCACAAATTTTTTGTAACCTTCCCCAGATTTGTGCCTTGAGACAATCCTGTCTTGGAGATCTACAGACAATTCCTTTGACTTCATGCTTGGTTTGTGCTCTGACATGAACTGTCAACTGTGGGACCTTATATAGACAGGTGTGTGTCTTTCCAAATCATGTCCAATCAACTGAATTTACCACAGGTGGACTCCAATTAAGCTGCAGAAACATCTCAAGGATGATCAGGGGAAACAGGATGCACCTGAGCTCAATTTTGAGCTTCATGGCAAAGGCTGTGAATACTTACGTACATGTGCTTTCTCATTTTTTTTATTTTTAATACATTTGCAAAAATCTCAAGTAAACTTTTTTCACATTGTCATTATGTGGTGTTGTGTGTAGAATTCTGAGGAAAAAAATTAATTTAATCCATTTTGGAATAAGGCTGTAACATAACAAAATGTGGAAAAAGTGATGCGCTGTGAATACTTTCCGGATGCACTGTATGTTGGGAATTGGTATATTACTTGACATCTGACAATTTGTACTTGTAGATATTGGAGATACGTAACTAGGAAAACAATTTATACCCAGGTTACAGAAAACTGGAGAGACGTACATGTTTCTTTTTTGGAGACCATGCTGACTGATTAAGTTCATTCCATGCCAGCACAGTCAGCTGTTAACAGAAATAATATCTGAGAAAAGTTTACCCAAAAGTAAATTGTGGTGTGCTTGATGTTTGAACGTACAGTATATTTACCATGTATTTGTTAAATGTAAAGTGTCACTAAAATATTATGGAATTGGTTTCTTGGGCTTGAGTATAGATAAGGAATGAAAGCTGTATGGTAGCAGGGTTTCTGTTTTATTCAAGGAGCCATCTTTTAGAAGTAAAACTACTTTTCTGTGAGCTCATAACTAATATTAATGGCAGATAGTCAAATAAGAAGACTAAGAAACAAAACCTAACAAAAAAAGAAAAATATTTTAGGTAGAAGACCTAAACAGCAGGTACTGACCTCTCCCCAGTAGCCAGCGATAATAGAACCAGGCACTCTGGTCATTAGGATCAGTAAACAAGGCATTCTGAACCAGTTCATATTCTGCAAAACAGCATATAAAAAGTTAAGATGAAACCATCTTTCCTTCTTCACAAATTACTCATAATTGACACTTACCAGTCAATAACGCCTCCTCATCAGCACGTCCCACCCGGCATTCAGTATCAGGGTAAACAAGTGGCAACAGGGTGCTGCGGTAGTGCCAGCTGGAGTAATTGGAAAAGTTGGTGCCAATCAGTTTATGGGTAAATTCCAGTTCTTCCTGAGGAGAGACTTCAGCACGTTGTACCACCAGACGACGATAATCCCAGCAGTGGACTAGAAAGAAAGTTAAGTAAGTTAAAACTGTAAAGAACAGTAGGAAGAGGATGAACAAACAGATGACCCAGCCAGGCCTTCAGGAGGAGGTTATTGCACAACTCTGAAGGAAAGCAGAATACTCAAATGAATATGTTGGGAATGTCCCACTAGACACCCTGCTATCACAAAAGGATTCTGCTTTGGAGAATAGAATACATATTAAAGACCTAGACTCCCGAACATTTAGAAGAGACAGTTGTTAGACTCAGTTGCCGGAGAGCTATGTGTTTCATTTATTTTTTGTTCTAGTCAATTGTTTAGCCAGCATCTAATTTCTTCTCTCTTAATTTAATCCAAGTTTATATGGGTTTCTTACATCTCTATTTAAGACCCCTTTTCACATCAGCATACCACTCTGGGTAGTAAAACTTGCCAATTTTTTAACACATTTAATAAACAATGTATGAGTTCTGTTTCATATATTTTTTTTAAGTTTTGGTAGTAGTAGTTGTTCAAAATAAAGCTGCAAAATAAACTATGAGCAAATGCCTGTCTGCATGTGCAAGTTACACAATCATATATGCAGATCTGAATGTCATATGAGCGTCTCCACCTCTCCTCCATTACATACAATAATCCACACTGTGAAATAAGTTGGCTTCATCTTGAAATAACTCTTTTCTAACCAGGTTGGATATGCAGTTACAATCCTGGAATGTTACTGTGAAAAGCATTTATTAGAATTGTAAAAAGAATTCTACTGTCTCAGAGTGCTCACTAAGTGACTGACCACCTTATTTTACTGTATATAAAATACTAATTTCCTTTATATTGCTACCATGTCGTATTTTTTACTCATATGAAAGAATTCTACCCTGCCTAAAAGATTACAATAGGAGAATGACATATCATTCATGGTAAAATTAGAAAAAATAAATAAATGTTATGGGGAACATTCAAACATTTTAAAACTTGGAAATCCCTATCAATGCAATATTTATGTCTTTGTTAAAGCAATCATCAGTGCATTTGATGGTAACAATGATTCTTTTTCAGTTCACTCTGCTGTCAAAAAAGGGAATCAAGCAGATCAATTAAGTAAGCATGTCAGTTACAAGCTTGAAACAGTATCTAGTTAAGTGGATGAAATACACAATCACTGTTACCCTCCAGGCACTAGATTTAACATCCCTAAAAGAACCTTACAGTTCCGCTCGTCAAACTGCAGAAACTTGCTGCACAGCTCCAGTTCAACTTTCCAGTCAGGATGGGGTGAGTGATCCAGCACCCAGCCACGATGGTGCCAAGTCCCATATGACTTTGGATTGACACGTAAGCAGGTCTCAAGGAAGGACAGCTCCTTCTCAAAAAGTGTCTGAAGCTCCTCTGGATTTCTGCAAAAGACAGGAGAGAGAGAGAGAGAGATCAGATTTAAAAACTGTATGGGGATGAGTAATTGTGTATGCTGATTAAACAAAGTAAAATACCTCACCCAGCTTGGATAGACCCTTTTTATCAAAGTGACCTTGCCCCAACTTACTTCTCTTCCTTTAAATGCAAGAAGATCTCCCTTCTAAAATTCCACAGAGTCGCGAAGTCAGGGTTTGCAGCAAGCAACTGGCCACTTAGTATTAGGCCCTCTTCATCCAGGATTCCTGCTTTCCTCTAGGAAGGAAAAACTCTAAGTGAAACAAAATCTTTTCCATTTTTGTTAAAACCTAACAATGACCTTTCTTAGTTAATCTACTTGACTTAAAAGATACACATCTCCCTATAGACTACATCACTATCTCTGATTTAGTGTCTGTAACATTGACTCCAGCTTAGATACTCATTGGCAAATACATTTAACTACAACAACAACATTTATTTATATAGCACATTTTCATACAAAAAATAGCTCAAAGTGCTTTACATAATGAAGAAAAGAAAATTAAAAGACAATAAGATATTAAAATAAGACAACATTAGTTAACATAGAAAACGAGTAAGGGCCAATGGCCAGGGTAGACAGAAAAAACAAAAAAACTCCAGACGGCTGGAGAAAAAAATAAAATCTGCAGGGGTTCCAGGCCACAGGACCGCCCAGTCCTCTCTGGGCATTCGACCTAACATAAATTAAATAGTCCTCTTTGTAGTTAGGGCTCTCACGGAGTCACTTGATGTTGATGGTCATACAGACTTCTGGCTTTTAATCCATCCATCATTGTTGGAACATCACGGTGCTTTGAGTAGATGGTGGTGGCACAAGCCACCACCAAAAGGACACCAGAAAAGGAAACAGTTACTATTAAACAGTTATTATTTAAGTAAAATAATAGCTTGCTATGATTCCTTGTATTGAACTGCTGTGCCATCCATGACTGATTCCTGTCTTGTGGCTGTTGTTGCTAACGCAGGCTTCAGTTCCACAATAACCTCACTAGGGAAAACTAGGGTTAGAAAAATGGATGAATTACAATATTCAGCTAACAAAAACTGTTGTGTTTCTGTGCCTGATTTTCTAATCCTATATATATTTTTACAAATATTCTTTTACTTTAACTTGTATGACCTCTTCATGAAAATATGTTAATTCTTGATTACAGCCTTGACAGTTATGACCTGCTGTTACTAACCCCTTTTCTCTTCTTCTTGGCCTTGAAATGTAGTGTCAAAATAGGGGGTAGCAACAGTGAAACTGCCTCATGTCAAACCGTTAGATATACTATAGAGTCCACTCCTCAATCACAAGATGCAGGCTGTCTTACAATTCAAATAAATAAAATCACTGAATGTAGGACAGTTTAAGCTACACAGCTCTCAAAATCTAGAATGATCCGTTAATATATGACAGGTTCTATCAAGGCTGAAGATCCATTAGTATTGTATACTTTTCTTGGAACTGATGGCATTTCAACTAATATTATTGTCTATGGGAATTATAAAGCCTTTCTCTTCTATTTATCAGTGTTATGAGATAGCACTTGGTAATAACCATTATTCCTTATAGTTTTATTGTAGAATTGCAGATTAAATGTGAGACAGTGGCATCACTGGGAAATGAGTCTGTACATGAGTTATATATACATACAAAACTGGAATAAGTAAGTTAAGGTTTCTTAAAAATAAGGGTTTACATAGGCAAGTTCACTTCTGGAGTACTGCTTTTCCAAAATGCTCCAATGTAATTAAACTGCTCAAAAAACAGTTAAATGTTAACACCGGCCACCATAAATCCAAAAACAAGAATGAAGCCTTTGATAATTTTCTTATCCTTGATAAATAATTTATGTCCTTCATGTGCTGTGATGTAAATAACTTCCAGCCCCTTTTTATATCCTCAACCAGAGCCACTGATGTTTTGCAGTACAAACACTAACCACCGAGTCACCTGATGACACTGTTTCAACGTATATTTATAGTTTTCTGTTTGCAGATTGCAGGCAGCACACTCTGTTCTACTTTGCTATGCAACTGAACCTTGCAAAGGAGCAGAATAAGGGTACATGTGATTTTGTCTTACACTCAGTGCTACTGGGATAATAATAAAACAAGTATTTTTACTTCAATAAAATAAGAAATGCTTTACGTTACTTGGTGAAGAAATAAAGTGATCATCCAAGCATGTGACTGAGGAAATTTATCTTTGTGTACTTGTGGCTGGTGAAAGTGAATGTGAAGTTAAGACATGCACAGACAAAAGAGAAACAGACATGCACAGACTACAAAATCCTTGTGTTACTCATGGAAAAGTCTACATCTGTTAACTTGGTTTCTCAGGGAACAACAATCCAGTTTCTCTAATCGGAATAAGGGTTTACATAGCATTTTAGAAACCACTTTTCTGTGAATAAGCGAGTTATTAAAAGCACACGAAAACACACTGAATGTAAAATCACCATGTTATTGCAACAAAATAAAATATATCCTATAATATAAAATCCTGTAGTGAAATGGATTTAAAATTTTATATTTTACTTTTTATCTTATATTTTATTTTTTGCCCACAAAAAGATTAACTTAATTTTACAAGGAGGTAATTAACAACAAATTACCTGCTCTTCCTGGAGTTTACTTTACTTTTAAAACATCAGTGCAAACAAAGTAGAAGACCAGGATGATGCCGCAGGCTATACTGATTACGTTATAACTTGAAAAAAGATGGGCACACTTGGGATTAGAAATTGCCTAATTGGTTTACAGTTTGGGAAAGGAAGAAATGCTGGACATACTTAACAGATTAAAGACTTTAAACCAAGTCATTTATTTTGGTGACAGCCAGCCAATTACCCGGGGGAGTAAATGCTAACATTACTCAAAGTTATTGTCTGCTTTTTTATTTTTATTACTCTTTAATTTAATATTGTTTTTTTGTATCAGTATACTGCTGCTGGATTATGTGAATTAGTGAGTGAGTGAGTGAGTGAGTGAGTGAGTGAGTAAGTAAGTAAGTAAGTATCTATCTATCTTGTCCTGCCTACTATACTACATTAATATCTATGTTATAGTCCCAATTCATCTATCTATCTATCTATCAATTAAATGTGTGTAACATCACATTTTCCAGAATCACATGTAGAATTTTAAAATAAATATGCTTTGTCCAAGAGAAACACCAAAAGAAGAAACAGCGACAACCACAGAGCAACATCAGGAGATGGCAAAGCGATGTCAGGAGAGGGCAAGAGATGTGCAACCGTTTTCATCTGATCATCAGATAAAGCATCTAATGAACAGTATCAACTGCTAGATTAAAAGCCACCCGAGGACATTCATCTTTGACACTTTTTGTAAGCTTTTCTGAAGGCTCTATATATCCAGACTTTACTATCTACATTTTCTTTGATACTATCCTCTACTGGTATTGTTGTTCTTTAATAAATACCAAGTTGCTTTTAACTTCTATACTTTGTCTTTATATCTAGAGTGATTGAAGCAATACGGCAAATACTTAGAGTAACTGGACCAGTAAAAAAAGTGCCATATGATCCGAACTGAGAGGTTTTATCAGGCTGAGGATTAGAACTCTATCAAACACTGAACACAAGTAAGACATTCATTTGTTGATAAATGGCCTATAGCCAAGGGTTTTCAGCCTTTGTATGTTTGAATATATTCTTGAAGACCAAAAGTAATATTTAGGTCTGAAAAAGATCTAAGACACCGTATGCTGTTTGTGCCAAAGATAAGTAAGTCTCTTGAAATACCAGGGAAAGACGCTGTACATGTGTTATTCATATGGTACTTGTGTGGGTTAAAGTGCTAGCGAGTAACTGGCTGTGTATATGTCATTCATATGATACTTTTGTGGTTAGGGTCTGCGCGCGCGTGTGTGTGTGTGTGTGTGTGTTAATCGTAAGGTACAAGAGTAAGCCAACCTGGTAAGTTCACCAATCCCTGGTGAAATTAAGTACAGGGAAGGAGACCATGATAATACACCTGGTCACTTAGCCTTCACATTTTCCTATAATCCAGTATCAATGACTTTGACTTAAATTTACTATAATTTACAACAACATGTGATTTCATTACAACCATTAGAAGATTTAATACATGAATAAATTCAAGAAATTAGAATATTCTGTTCAAGAAAGACTGAATTCACTAGATAAGGAAATGAGACAAGGTCAAGATCAGTAAACAGGATGTTACCTGGAAGACAAAACAGACAAACACTAAAACCAGAACTGTACCTAAACTCATATTCAGAACAGTAAGGCTAGAACTGTTCTAAGCAGAGAAGTAAAAATAAATGCATGAAATAAAGGTTTTTTTTTAGCTAAAGGTCATCCAAATAATAGATAGTGAAAGGAGTGTGCAATGATATTTAACATGTCATGTTAGTGATGTCAGATGTCACAATGCACGAAACCATACATCCCTGCCACCATCCTTAAGATAAACAAAATGGCATCGCAAAAAATGACAATAGCAAAATAATAATAAAGGTAAACTATTTCCCAGACAAGACTTAAAACTAATATTCCCATGCATAGCTTCCACTAAGAACTTTGTAATATCAAGGAAATCATTTTTCAGATGTCAGCTTGGAACATAAAATAAAAATATTGCAGTAAAACAAAAGTGGTAATTTGTATAAAAACTAGTAGATCGATAAGACAATTAGTACATCCAGTATATTTATCAAAGCCAGTACAGGGGCGTCAGTCTGTCAGCGTAAAACTGGGGTAATGGACAGGGTCAGAAAATAATTAACTAAGGATTCTATTAGCGCAACAGTAACTTATAGTTACAACTGTGAGACTGTGCTAGTAAATATAGTTACAGGAATGCTTTCACTTTTAAGTTCATGAAAAATATCTAGACATAGTTGTGTGGTGCCCTTCACAGATTACCACGTATTAGGTTGACCATTCACAAATGTAGGGAGCTCTTCACATTACCATTCTGTAAACCTCTTCCTACCTGCCCCACTATAGGTTATGCCTAGAATTGTGTCAGGATTAGATTGTTTAGACCAATTGGTTCCCAAACTCAGTCCTGCGGAGACCCTGAGGCTGCAAGTTTTTGTTCCAAACAACTTCTGTTTTTAGCTGGACTCGTAGCCTAAATAAGTAACCTGTTATTTCCTAGTTTCTGTGTTTTGGAGTCAATGAAGAAATTACAAGAGAAGGTGTGTTAATACATTTTTAAAAAAATCCAAGTTATATGTGGATAATGTGTTTTGTTTTACTTTTTATTTCTGTTGTACATTTGGCTAAAGTTGGATGAGTTTAAATAACTGGGATCACTAGTACATAGGTTGGAATGGGTGGAGAAGAGTAACAGGAGTAATTTGTGATAGACGGGTATCAGCAAGAGTGAAAGAGAAGGTCTACGGGACGATAGTGAGACCAGCTATGTTATACGAGTTGGAGACGGTGGCACTGACCTAAAAACAGGAGACAGAACTGGAGGTGGCAGAGTTAAAGACGCTAAGATTTGCACTGGGTGTGATGAGGATGAACAGGGTTAGAAATGAGTACATTAGAGGTTCAGCTCAAGTTGGATGGTTGGGAGACAAAGTCAGAGAGGGGAGATTACATTTGTTTGGACATGTGCAGAGGAGAGATGTTGAGTATATTGGGAGAAGGATGTTAAAGATAGTGCTGCCAGGCAAGAGAAGGTTTATGGATGTGGCGAGAGAGGACATGCAGGTGGTGGGTGTAACAGAGCAAGATGTAGAGGACAGAAAGATGATCCGCTGTGGCAACCCCTAACAGGAGCAGCTGAAAGAAAAAGAAGATTTCTGTTCATCCTGATATCCATTCTGCCTTTCCATTATTGACTAATTAGTGGGTCTAATGCTGAAGAAGTTGCAGCCTTTCATCATTAAGTGAAAACAGGTCCACATGTTCACTCAGGTGTCTGCTTTGCTTGTTTTTAATTGTCACTAAGGAGCAGAGTACAAGAAATAAGGGAAAAATATTAGGAAAAAAAGAGTTAATCATTTAAAGCTACTGAAAAAACTAGAAATATTTGTAAATGTCTTATAATGTAAAATCACACTGATGTACTTTTCTGAAGGCAGAATATGAAAAGAGAAAAAAAGACCAGCTAAATAAATTAGATCAATTATTATCAATTATCATTTATTGAGAATCTGGTTGGACCAAAAACCTTTAGCCACAGGGGGTCCCCATTACCGAGTTTGGGGACCACTGGCTTAGACTATAATTTGGATAACTTCAGTAATAAGTGTCCCTTTTCTTTCAGGGTTAATAATTACCAGAACAACAAAAGGAAATAACACTGACATCAATGCAATTAACACCTGATTGGTAAACAGCATACTGACAGAAACGTGTGTGTCTTGGTTAGACAATACCAGTTATCAAACCAAATGGTTGGACCTTTGTGCACTCAAAAAAATCAGACAAAGTGTGAACTCCTGCTTCTTTTTATAGACCATTATCTGCACTAGCTCTTAGCTCTTTTCCCAGGATCAGCCAAGCCAGGGTCTGACATTTACTCCAGAAGAGAACAATCATTTGCCTAAAGTGTGGGCTGTGAAAAAAGTCAGAAAGCTGGCCCATTCTGTTTGCTGTAGGACACTCTGAAATCCTTCCAAACTCTAGTGCTGAAATCCAACTGTAAGTTCTTAGCCAGTGGTTGAGCCGAGTCTGGGAAAACTGAGAAGCACCATTAATTCAAGAATGGATAAACAAGCTTGTTGGGCTGAATGTCTAGTTCTTCTCAAAATTGTTCAGATGTTCTACAAAATAGAACTTAAACTTACTTGAATTAGAACTCGTAGTAACTAGTAAACTATCAACTGCTTTTTCATGCTGAATTGTTACTGATTAACTATGCTAGGTAAACATTTAGCTTTTGCAAGGTGTTAAGCTTTTAACTTAAGCCAATTTCACATTCTGCAGCTTCTGGTTGGGGGAGGGGGGTTTAGGGACGTATGTTTTGCTAAACAAGTTTGAATCCACATTACTGATCTTGTTGCAGGACCATGCCAATGTAAACAACTGAAAATCGCTGCCCTTGTCTACTTTATTGACAGCCATGTTCATCCCTTCTTGTGACAGCCAATAATGTGCTGCCTGACTGAGCCAACACTATATGAAGGGTTAATAGGTACAGTAAGTTCCGCCATTTCATTGTATCTCTGGATGAGAATTCATTGGTTGTCTGCTCTTATGTACTTAGAGCCTGCTCCAACAACTAAAAACAAAATCAAACCTGTCGGGTATGTCACAATAGCTGATCGGCTTAATTTTTTATTTTTTTTAGTAATTTGCAGTCCTTTAATCACCATATACAAATTCTTGTATTAGGAATTTGTCATTTTTCACATACCTAAAGTCACTCTCCAGAGAGTTTTAGGCCTTGCTCAAGAGCCCAACGGAGTAGCACCCCTAATGTCACTGCTGTGATTTTGAACCGGCAAAATTCAAATTACCAGCCCAGATCCTCTAGCCACTGACCTCTACTCACTAAAATTTTATGAATGAAGGCTACAAATGAAAATTGCTGAAAAAGTTTAATTATGTGACATAGCTTTAATCAGAAAACAAAAGAACCTTGAGTTGCTATACAGCAGTTGACCTCTCTCTAGCAGAACTGTGCACCTGAGCAAGGGCAAGCAGACTGTGATGTCATACTAAAATTCCAAAAGTAAACAAATTTTTTTGTAAAATTTAGAAAATCTTTAAAAAAACAAACAGCAGTCAGCCTCTTCTCTCTTATATCATATCTTTTATGTCAATATGTAAAGTAGTAACCACATTTCTCCAATCCTTGTCTTTATAAATCGAATTTATTATTCTATTTTTTAACACTAGAATCCCTAAAATCTACATAAATATTTGTAATGCTGGCACACCTTAAATTCCCTCGCACCTCCTCCTTTGTTTTGCAATGTGCCAATCAGCACAAGTAGCAAGCAGCCTGCTATCCCATCCCCCACGGAGGCAGCTGAAGTCAAATTAGACATCAGATTCTCACAGCTGAAGTCTCTTAATCTGGAAGTTAGGTGTCTGGACTTGTACAGGGTGAATAATAGATCGTAATTTGGAATACGTACAATTCATGTGTGTTCCGTGTCTAGAACGATCTGGGTAAATGTAGGATGACAGGAAATGAGTGGCAAGAGATGTTGAAGACATGACTAAGACAGAAACTTTTTTCATGTTATAGTAATGACAAAATGTTGATGTGAAGTAAATAATGTGTGAAGACTGAAGTCCAAATATTAGATAAATACTTTCACAAAAGGTATATATACCTGAAGAAAAATAAATTATTCAATTTACATGTTGAAGAACCGTCAATGTGTAAAAACTGAAGTTCAAATATCAATCAACACAAAGTAGACATGTCCACTTGGCACATTTGATTTGAGTCTGTAACACCCGGTGTAAATTTGTACTACTTGTAAAAGCTTTTTTTTTTTTAATTCAATTTTATTCTCTCAGTCACATTCATGCTCCTTCTAATCTGACACTGTTAGTTTTTCAAATAAAGAAGATGTGGTATAACAAACTTGCCTCTCCCTCACATGGCATTTATCACCATTCTTTTCACAAGAGCAGCAATGACCATAGTTGGTGCTATGGTTGATGCCTGGTCAGAACTATTTGTTGTACCCTAATAAATACAAGTTATTGGCAATATACTAATAACCCAATTGTGCTTCACTCACTTAGAATATGGAACCAAAGTAGAAAGCATTTTAAGATGGAGAAGCTTTTATCAGTGGCACCTCTGCAAGAGAACCACCTCTTTCAGCCTTCACAAACATATGCAGTTTTTAATATCTGGAAAAAAAATTGGGATTAACTTGCTTAAAGATCTTTATATAGAAGTCTTTGCATCCTATGAACAATTATATTCCAAATTTAACATTCCAGCTACACATTTCTTTCACTATCTTCAAATTAGGAACTTTGTTAAACAGAACCTTCCCGATTTTCCTCATCTTGCACCCTCATCCATGCTGGAAAAAATATTGCTTAATTTCAAGGACTCAAACAATCATTTTACAGTCCCTCCCTTTCAAAGATCCAATGGGACAATGGGAAAAAGATCTCTCAATTAATATATCAGAAAAGGAGTGGAAAGTAGCAATGCAGAGAATTTACTTGAGCTCCATATGCGCAAAGCATACAATTATTCAACTCAAAATTATTACATCTGTCTCGTCTAAAACTCTCCAAAATGTTTCCAGGGTATGATCCAACCTGCGAACGTTGCAATCAAGTCCCAGCCTCACTGGGTCACATGTTCTGGGCCTGCACCAAATTAACATTATTCTGGACCAAAATTTTTAATTACCTTTCAGACAGCCTTGGTCTCACAATCCCTCCTAACCCATTAACAGCTGTGTTTGGGGTTCTTCCAGATGGGTTTAAAGTGGAGAAAGACAAACAAATTGTGATTGCATTCACTACACTTTTGGCATGCAGACTTATTCTGCTAAACTGGAAGAACCCAAACTCTCCTCTTTTAAGTCAGTGGGAATCCGATGTGTTATACTATTTGAAATTGGAAACAAATCAAATACTCAGTTAGAGGATCTGTACAGACTTTTTTCAAAACATGGCAGGATCTAATCAGTAATATCTTAAAATAAGCTCTTAAAGCACAGAGGAAGCAATTATTTCTGTATTTCTTTTTCTTCTCCATTAATCTCTATTGGCTTATCAAACTTATCAATTTAGGTATGTTTACAAGCCTTAAATTTTACTCCGTTGGCCTTGCTCTCTCTCTCAGGGGTGAGGGTTGACTTGTTTTCAATTCTACTTTTTGTAAAAACTGATTGATTTGTATGGAATTATTACAATAAAATTAATACAATTTAAAAAAAAAAGAACTATTTGTTGTACAGGCAATCAAAGATACGATGTCCCGTGACCGCTATCTGACTATCATGCAGCATTTCAGCTTTGACAACAAAGACACCCATGCAGAATGTGTGAAAAACGACAGATTTGCTGTGATATCAGACATCTGGCAATGTTTTGTTGATAAACTGTGTTTTGAGTTACAACCCAGTGCAACATATTACGATTGATGAGCAACTGTTTCCAACCAATGTCTGTTGTTGTTCCTTGCAATACATCACAACGAAGCCTAACAAATTTCGCATAAAGTTTTGGATTGCAGCAGATTTGAAGACAAAGTACATGTACAATGCCACTCCTTATTTAGGAAACAATCCCAGTCTTCCCATGGAAGAAAGACTTTCTGAGACTGTGGTCATAAAGCTTATGGAGCCGTTTCTGGACAAAGGCAGAACCATAACAACAAACAACTTCTTCACGTTGCCTTCACTGGCTAATAGACTGCTGCACCACAACATAACTCTGTTCGGCACCATAAGTAAAATGAGACTTCCACCTGCAGCTAAAGTCACTTTAGTAAACAAGCAATTCTCCACACTAGTGTTTAAATATGGCAGTGCCGTTCTAATGGTGTATGCACCCAAAAAGAAGACGTCTGTCTGCATTCTCAGTACCATGTACCATAACATAGATACTGGGCAAGATCGGGAGAAAAAAACATGTTAAAATGACATAGCATTTTCAAATAATGAAGTTTTCATGCATGAATATGTGTGTATATATATATATACAAGAGAGAGTGAGAGAGGCAGAGACAGATTTGATGTCATTCAAGTGGGTTACCAGAATATAAAATAAACACTTTCACAAAGATATAATGAAACAAGTGTGCTTATATTCAAGAATAAAACAGAATAAAAAAAATTCAAGTGACAACAAGATACCTTGAAGACATAATTCACCAGCATTTCTGTGTCTACTTATTTCCCTTCAGCGACATCTTTTACAAGCAGCAAAAATTTTCACCGGGTGTTACAGATTTGAATCAAATGTATGTTTTTATTATATAATAACAATAATAATTGCATCTTACTACTTAAAATGGTAAATGTGGGGAAGGACCCAGGCTCAAACCCACAACCTCTAGATTAACAGATAGCAGTTCTTACCTCTGCACCAGCCAAGTGCAATTGTTTTGTTATAACTTTTGTGAAAGTGTTTATTACATGTTTGGAATTCAGTCTCCACACATTATACACTTCATGTCAACATTTTGTCATTATTAGCGTAACACAAAAAAAGTTTCTGTCTTAATTATGTGTTCAACATATCCTGCCCTGCATTTCCTGTCATTCTACATTTACACATATTGTTGCAGACACGGAACAAACATGAAATGTATGTATTCCAAATAATGATATATTATTTACCCTATACAATTCCAGACACCGAACTACCAGATAAAGAGATTTCAGATGTGAGAATTTTGCATTGGACTTGACTTCAGCTGCCTCAATGGGGGATGGGATAGCAGGCTGCTTGCTGCTTGTGCTGATTGACACATTTGCAAATCAAAAAAAAAGACTTTGTTTAGGAGGCCCTAGGGAATTTAAGGTGGCCCAGCACTACAAATATTTTCGTAGGCTTCAGGGATTCTAGTATTAAACAGGTGTGCCAACAGAATACAAGGATAAATTATCTCTGTGTCCTTCTGGTTGCTCTAAAAAGATGGAGCAACACAAACATTTTTAGTAATAAAATACATTGCATTTGTCATTCCAATAAATGTCACATCACAAAACAACATTTTACAAATCCCATAACAAATGGCATATAAGAAACAAATGTATTGCAGGCATTAACACAGAGGTCTGTGCTGTTTACTTAGATTTCGATCCGTCTCAGATGGGTAGAAATGCTAGTGACTGATTAACTGATTAACATCAATTGATCTATTCCTCTCCTCTACTATGACCAACATAACACATATGTCTACTATGAACTCCCAGGAACACATATTTGACCTCAGCAGTATTTTCTAGACTGTGATGGGCTCTTTCAGTCATTTAGCAGAGATAATCACTGACACCAAGTACAGCCCACTCTACTCTGTGATGCATCGCTTCAGTGAATGAGCAGCAGCACAATATTTGAATGCACATGCCACAGTACACCATCCAGCATGTGTGTGACTCAATGTCATGAAGGAGAGGTGTTACATGACATTCATGACTCTCACATTTAACTCCATTCTGGATTATGCATACCTACTAATAGCTTCACATACATTTCCTTTAATTATGTAATATTTCCATGACCTACACCTTTTCTTCTTATTTTTCCTTGAGCTATTTTTACTTTAGCACTGTCTAGAAAAAAGAAGGGTATATAAGCTGAAATCAGCATTATTCACTGTGACTCATATGCAACAAATATTGCCATTTGCAAAACCATCTTGATAGCTCATATTATTTTCATTGGCATAACACTATAGTACAGCATGCCAACACAGCTAGTAACAGAAGTCATCTCAAAAAAGCAGCACGACAAGAGTGATTAAACTTACATCACAGAAGCAGCTGTAAAAAAAATCTGAACAAACAGGAAGGTACTCTATAAGACACAGGAAGAATGTAAATCATATCGTGTTGAGGCTCAGGAAAATAATGTTGTAATAAATCTGAAGGAGGTTATATTAGGCTTTTTAATGCCATTTTCATTGAATTAAGTAAAATGCATTTAATTAAACACAAGGTTTTTCAGTGTCTAGTAAAATAAAAGTAATTTGTCTACTGAGCCTCACCTTTGCAAAACACGCAGATCTTGTGGTCTCATAGAAATGTAATTTCTTCAGCCTTTCTTTCTGCTTCTGTTCAGCCTGTTCTTCTGTTGTCTTCAACTTGATACGTCCATGCTATAAAAGAGAGAAACATTAGCAAAGCCTAAAAACCTTATTTTAAGTTAGCGTTATTAAAGATTATTTCAATAAATTTTATGAAATTAATTAGTCTGAACTCAGCGTTTCAACTAAAGACTATGCTCATGCTGCTCATTTGGATGCACTGGTGACGATCAGGGTATATAAAGTACTAGCAGAATACCCGCGCTTCGCAGCGGAGAAGTAGTGTTTTAAAGAAGGTACGAAAAAGAAAAGGAAAAATTTTAAAACTAACGTAACATGATTGTTAATGTAATTGTTTTGTCATTGATATGAGTGTTGTTCTCATATCTATCTATATATATATTTCTCTATCTATCTATATATATATATATATATACCGCTTGGCAGTGGAAGTAGTGTGTTAAAGAAGGAAAGAGAAAGAAAAGGAAACATTTTAAAAATAATGTAACATGATTGTCAAAGTAATTGTTTTGTGTATTTGGCGGCAGCGTCACGAAGTTGTTTTCAGTAGCTGCATCAGAAAATGTACCACGACGTCTGACATGCGTCCTTTTTACTGTTTTCTCACAGCTTGGATTGCTGCTGTCATATATATACACACACACACACACACATACATACATACATACATACACACACACAAATTATATACATGTGTGTATGTATGTATGTATGTATGTATGTGTGTGTGTGTGTGTGTGTATATATATATACACATACATATACTTGTGTATATGTTTGTATGTGTCTATATGTGTGTGTATAGGTTTGGTCACTGAGTGCAAGGGAAAAATAATAAATTATAGTCTATAAGTTATTAAACAGTAAAACATTAACGTTTTAAGAAGTACAGGTACATTGAAATTACATTTTCTATGTGAACATTCAAATTTGTGCCTCTGGTAATGTGCCTTACCGGCATTTAAAGAAAATTAGTTTTGTGTCCTCTGCAGTGTTAAGAGAGAAAGGCTTTGGTTTGGGATAAAAGGAAAAAGGTGTAAAGAAAGGAAAGTTGCCTTTTCTTTTATATAGTATAGCAAAATACCAGCCGCAGCGGAGAAGTAGTGTGTTAAAGAAGCAATGAAAAGAAAAGGAAACATTTTGAAAATAACGTAACCTGATTGTCAATGTAATTGTTTGGTCACTGTTGTGAGTGTTGAGTGTTGTTGTCATATATATATATATATATATATATATATATATATATATATATATATATATATATTTACACACACACACATAAACATATATATATACATATCTATACATATACACATATATATATATATATATATACATACATACACACACACATATATAAACATATATATACATATACATACATATCTACATATATACACACACAGCTATTTCGTATCAGTGCAATACGCTGTTTGTTAAAACGGTTGACTCCCGCTCTTACGTGCAATAACAAATCAAATCATTCAGTTGTCTTTGCTCATATGTCATTTTAGAGCTGGACGCCTGGCATCTTTTTTTGGCCACAAGTTCGTTTCTGTTTGGTGTGAGGTTCTGTGTTGTGGAGATTCTCAGGATGGATTGCAGGTGCTCATCAGTGAGGCGACTCCTGTGTGCTGTTTTGTTAGTCTTTATTACTGAGAAGAGCTTCTCACACCGATATGTGCTACCAAACATGCACAAGGTTCGAGCCGCATGTAGAAGGACTTTTTTTGTTCTTCAAAGTCACCAAATCGCCGTGCAAACTCAGTGCGCAGTGCGCTCAGTTTATCAGCAAAGTGCATATTTGGGAACACCGTAGTGACGACTTGGTTTAACATTACTTGGCAACAGGGAAAGTGGGGCAAGTGGTTGTGTCTCCCATAAAAGCAGCCTCAATTGAAATCACTTTGTGATTGTGCACGGTAAAACGTCCGCTGAAGTGTCAGATTCTTATTTAATTCTTCTGCTTTCTGTATCTTCTGCATTGCATTCAGGTCTTTCAGGTTACCCTGATGTTTTGTCTCATAGTGCCGTCTTAGATTAAATTCTGTAATTACAGCCACAATAGCTCCACAAATGAGACACACGGGTTCAGTAAACATATACTCAGCCTCCCATCGGTTTTTAAAGGCTCTATTTTCAGAATCAACTTTTCTCTTCAGCATCGTGTGAGCTAGCGTTGCATTATGGGATCTGTAGTTTATTGTGTTACCAGCGCTTCATATACCCGGGCTTTAATAACAATAATACAGTATATAAAATGATCTCGGGCGGATATAATTACACGCCGGGCGGATGTGGCCCGCGCCCTTGAGTTTGACACATATGGACTAAATAGAACTTGAAAAGATATATTTTTCAAATGTGATCGCAATTCAGATAGAGTTGACGCACTACAGCCTGCATGCCTCAATAAGCCATCCTCCCCTCGCTCTTACTTTTTTACAGTTCATCTAATGAATACACTGAGTATGGCTTTACCAAAACAATCATTGATGGCGAATAAAGTATCCATTATTCGAGTATGTAGATCGGGATATATATATATACATATATATATACCCGCGTATCGCAGCGGAGAAGTAGTGTGTTAAAAAGGTAGAAAAAGAAAAGGGAACATTTTAAAAATAACATAACATGACTGTCAATATACAGTATTTGTTTTGTGAGTGTTACTGAGTGTTGCTGTCATCAAGGATTTGATTATCATTATTTCTTTCAATCAGGTTCGTATTTGTAGGATGTGTTGTGTTCAAGTTACATTCCGTGTTTGTCAATCATTGTAAAGATGACAGGTTTCATTCATCGATTCGTTTCTTACTGCATCAATAAACAGCTCGTCTTCTTCTTTATCTGAGACCTGACACACTGCATGCACGGGTTTTTTACACTGTCTTCCTTTAGCGGGACATTGACTTTTTCCACCGTGTGCTTTGTTTCCACAGTAGCTGCATTTATGAATATGCTTATCAGGCGCTTCATATTTTTGCTGCCTTTTCAATTGTGTAATTCGGTTTTGTTCAGCGCTCTTTGGAACTGTTGCTTTTATCTGTGCACTCGTCAGTTCACGTGAGCCACTCGGTGTACATGCATCGAAGGTTCCCAGCTGTGCTGGTGCCATCTCGTGCTATGTCCATAGCTTTATTTAATGTTACCTTAGTCCTGGCACTTAAAACTTTCTCTCGCAGTTTCGCTGAGTTTGTACCAAACACCACGCTGACCATCTCATCTTCCTCTGCATAAGCACAGTCCTTAACCCGTGAATATTTAGTGGGAGTTTGCTATTGGATTGCCGCTGACGGACGGCCTTATATGGGCAGGCACTAAATTACAAACGCCAGCGCAGCCTGTCTATGAACTTAATTTAAAGTGTAGGTTTACATCGTGCTTTGTTTCCGAAGTAGCAGAACTCATCAATATGGTTGTATATGTCACTCGCTCGCTTCTTATTGTTTCGCTGCCTTCTCAATTATATGTTTTCTTCAGCGCTTTTTTGAGGTCTTCCTGATTTTCTATGTGCTGCGTGATTACGTAGGAGGCGTGATGATGTCACACGAAACTCCGCCCCCACGGCGTTGAAGCTCATCTCCATTACAGTAAATGGAGAAAAACTGCTTCCAGTTATGACCATTACGCGTAGAATTTCGATATAAAACCTGCCCAACTTTTGTAAGGAAGCTGTAAGGAATGAACCTGCCAAATTTCAGCCTTCCACCCACACGGGAAGTTGGAGAATTAGTGATGAGTCAGTGAGTGAGTCAGTGAGTGAGTCAGTGAGTGAGGGCTTTGCCTTTTATTAGTATAGATTAAGGTACTTTTAACACATTGAGCTAATTATTACTTGGATGCCAATTTCTGACATCTAGAACAGTGGGATTCTTATTATTTAGGAATAAATTTTGTGTAGGAATGGTCACTTTTCTGTCAAGCTTGCTCTTTACTAAAAGCAAATACTGATTTGGTTATCTTGTTCCTGCTAGGAATTGAGACTACAGTGCAATTAACTAATCTTTAAAAAAAGTTAAAAGTTAAATTCTCCAAAAGAAGTGTGTTATTATGGAGACTAGTGTAGCAAGATTGAAACAGAGACAGCCTACTCCTAGTAGAAAATGAAATCATAGTGAGGAGCCTGACTGATCATTAGAGAGAGGACTTCCTCTTAAGCTTGACTGGCTAAAAAGTACAGGATTCTGCACTGAATCTAGTTGCCTATGTTCATGGTCTGCAGCTATGAGTGAGGATACAGAACAGAGTATGGTTCCAGTTGAGCAAATGTCTGGATAGTGACAACCATATGAATACTTCACAATAGTGAGTATACTGTATACTTTTTTCATATGCCAAGTTCTTAAATGCTTATACAAAGCCATTTTAATGAAGCAAATACTGTACTTAGGATGTTAGCAATGTTTGTAGATCAAAGTTCAGCAGAGACAGGAACTATATTAAAATTGTAAAAAACATTTAACATAATGGCTGTAAAAATATACATAATACTAACAGCACACAAACAGACCAAAAACAATCCAGAAAGAGGCTACAATTTTCATCCTTACCATGATGTCCAGCAATTGAGATGTTCAGAAGCCTGGTATAGAAAGAAAGAAAAACAAGCTTAAGTATTTTAAAATGTCAGTGTGACAGGTAGATATTTCTTTTCATCAAGGTTACATAGACCTATAAACATTCACTGGTAGTGATGGTTTATATAGTACTCACAGTTACAAGATAAAATAAATTAAGTACTTTAGTAAATGGGAGGCAAACCATATTGAAAGCAGTTGTTTCTACACACAAGGTTAGTTAATCAGAAACAATCCGTTAAAAACTTTACAGAAAAAAACACTACATTTAGGTTGTGATACTATTACCCCATACTAATCTAACAATGTTTTTAAAGTCAGCATCAACTACACAACTAATTCTAAGTTTTCCAATCATAACCTTCATTTATATAAAGAAAAACTGCGTGCCCATTATTATCAGTTGTGTGGTGTGACAGCTCAAGCACCAGGGGGATCAAAGTCGGAGTTGTGGAATCAGAAGGAATTAATTGGGTTACTGGAGTTGTGGCCAGAGTCAGTAAAAATGTACCGACTCTGACCCAGGCTCTGACTCAATGTAAATTGTAATATAATGTGTAACAATTTCCAAATTCATATATACTAATTCAAATAAACTATTTTCTCTAACCACTTGCTAAAAATATAACCTTTTTCAATTTTTTAAGTTTTGTCTTTTGTTTAATGATGTTGTTACCTTCTTTTTCTATCCTGGTTAGATCCAGTTTGCCCTCTTCTCAAAACAGTAATAAACTACTTTGTATTAAATTTTCAGTTTCCTGGCAATAGAATAATCATTACTCTGCAAATAAACAATAGACTGACACATTTCTTAAACAAAGCATTTTCATTTTGGCCATTTTTTAATCCAGAACAGAACTTTAGTATACCAGTACCTTTGTAAACAAGTGAGCAGCACAACAGAAGTTTAGTGATGCTGATGCAGTTAGAGAGGTTTCTGTAATAACCAGTTAACATTAAAGATAAGCTAAGGAAGTTTATCATTAGGACACTGAAGGAATTGCTGCTGAAAATGGGCTTTGAATCATATGTGAATAATACATTAAATATCAGTCATTTCAAGCAGTAATAATCATTAGAAACAATAGTCATGCCTTGGCTGTATTTGTAAATCAATGTAATGGTATCTTGATACAAAGGCCTTCAATTTCTATCAAAAACATGAAAATGTCTGGTTCAACCCAAACTTCTGACCGGTACTGTGTATTTGCTTAAATTACAAATAGAAGAGTTGGAGTTTTAGGTACAATGAAGTGAGAAGTCAGAGTTGGAATCAAGATTTTGTGTACCGACCGTCTATTCAGCAGCTCAGTCACTGCAGTCTCAACAGCCCCTACATTTCTCTCTACAACTCAGTAAGACAAAATCAAATATGTTTGATTTTCTCATAGAGTCGCAAGTCACTGGAGTGGTCTGTAGGAGTTAACGGCCAATAAGCAATGAAAATACGAGCTGAAAATGCAATGGATACAATCCCCTCAAACAGTAAAGGATATTGGCAGGCATACAGACGGAAAAAAGTGAGTGTTTTGGACTGTGATGGGACAGTCTCCTTGAACTTTTGGGGCCAGAATAGACGTCTGTTTAATGTTTCATGTTTGGCAT